>NW_027137561.1:4563916-5159594 GCF_001692895.1 Cenococcum geophilum 1.58
TTAAGATGTACGGCTATTGCTAACCTTGTCCTATTTATTAGTGTAGCGTATAAGTAGACCTATAAATACTAAGATATATAGCTGCTGCTAACCTTGTCCTATTTGTTAGTGTAGTTTATAAGTAGACTTATAAATACTAAGATATACGGCTGCTGCTAACCTTGTCCTGTTTATTAGTGTAGGATATAAATAGATCTATAAATACCCCTTATACGCAACTACTTAAACCAGTACTAATACGGATATAGCCCGACGGCTGGTTCTATACCTTTGACAATATATTTACTCAGGATTTCGTTAAAAGCTTGCTATCCAGCACGCTACTAAGCCAGCTTGCTCCGGTCCAGTGTTATACCTACTATAGTACTATTATAACTACTAGCTATAATGTTAATCTTTCTAAAGTCCGTACTGCTTAAATAAGTTATTAGCTCTGCGCTCTACTCCTCTATATACTTAAACGCTATTATAATAATAATAAACTATATGTTTAAATAGTTAGAGAATAGTTAGCATTAAAAATAGAAAAAAAAGGGGCCACGTATTCTCCGGTTGTGTTCTAATTTAGGTTAGTATTAATTTATATATATTAGGTAGGGCCATTACTTACTATATATATTTACTATAGAATATTCGGCTAATACTAATATTAACATCTAGATCGGCTTCCTAGTCTTACCTAAAGCGGAACGTTTTACGCTACTTTACGCATGGCTTTATTGGTGCGATAAGTCCCATAATTATAATAAGTATAACGCTAAACCTAAAACAGAATTGCTAACTAGGCTCCTCTGCGTTGGGAATCCGGATAATCTAGATTACAATCCTAAAATCTTGTGTCTCGATCTTGCTATGTAAATAGATAAAGGAAAATATATTGCTTTATCTTATTACTAGGGCAAACTTCCAATTAAAGCTAAGGAATAGTTCTATATAATCCAGGATAACATTAGCTAACGGCTAAGAGGGTTTAATATCTCCGACCTGCTAAAGACGTTCTAGGACGCTGTTAAAGTAACTTAGGAACTTCGTTTACTATACCTCTAGATTAACTCCCTCTGTATAATTTAATTTGGGGATAATAAAGAGGATTAGAAAAGCGAATGTTGGCGTATAGAACACGTCTTCTCTTTTACTTACTGCACGATTGCTATAACTTCGGCTGTTGATTTAAACGTAGGGTTTCTTAAGCGGAACGTAAGCACCGAGTATATCCCCATTTAAGATGCCTTAGGTAGGCGGTTCTATATCTGCGCCGATATAGATAATTTTAATAATAATTTAGAGAAGGCTCTGCTTAATACGCGAGCATAGGTAATATAAAAAAGGGTTTTATCACGACAAACTATCTATTTTAGTAATAATTAGACATACTAGGAATGTAGTAAAGGGGTTTACTGCGAAAACCTTACTAGACTAAAAAGGTAAGAGCTTAAGTAATATCTAATAGGCCAATATCTTCCTAACTTAGATATTTTGCTCCTTAGCTTATTTTAAAGGAAGTTCTTTATACTTAATCTAAAATTCCTAAACCGGCTCCTTAAGTTAGGCCACTAATGTACTATGGAATTTATTTACTTTCTTTTTAAGGACTACTTAAAGCGCGGCTTTATAAAGGAGACCAATAGATCTGTTGCAATATTGGGGTTAGTGGACCGTATTATAGGTGCTTTAGGGTATTAAAGCATATACGGCATCTTTTAGCAATACCTTTATAGGAATCTCCTATAGCAGATATCTAATAATAAGATGGAGCGGATTGTGTATAAAAACTAGAATATGCCATTATGGTTATGGATTGCATATAATAGAGGCATTAAGTTTATAGATATCCCTTTTAGCATAGTTAATTGGATTAATAACCTCCGGTTTAATAAGGAGCGCGGACTTGTACTAATCACCAATATAGGGGAGTTTTGGGATTGTATAATGGAACTAGATAGGAAACATTATGCTATTTTAGATTTTAGCAGAACGAAAAGAGGATGGATATAATATAATGTTAAGGAGGGCGAGGATCTTTTTAAGGAACGATATATTGTCGCTAGGAAGAAGTCTAGTAAGGATAAGATTAAGGATAGGGATAGATTAGATATTAAGGAGTACTATATATTAGTTATTAGGCCAACCAGTGTAAATAGCAAGTATAAGAGGGTTAGAGCTAGGTTAATCTAGAGTAACTACGTAGTAAGATAGAGGTTTAACATGCGAGTTATATAAACGACTTTATATTAAAAATTCTGGCAGAGTAACCAATATATATATCGATTTAATTTTAAATTATAAGGCATAGTCTATATACAGGCTTTATCTACTTACAATATTATTAATGGTTTAGCGCTTCTTACTATAGTGGAAGTGCCTAGTCAGAGCTAGGGCGACTAAAGAGATAAACCGATCTATATAAGATATAATAGCACACTATCCTCATATAGCCGTCTAAGCATGGCGTTTAACTATTTTAAGTAAAGCTTACTGCTAAGACTGCTGCCTAAGGTAAGTCTAAGTGGTTTTGCCTTAGTAAGCTTAGACGTAATTCTATTAGTGCGGATTATAGATTTTTAATCGGCCCGCAACCTAACTACATTTATAGTGCACTACCGGAATCACGTCTAAGGCTATTTTGTAACGTTTATTAGGCGCTCTAATAATATCCGCAATTTTCCCTATATTTGCGGTTAAATTACTTAGCTATAATAGCTTAAAATACTACTAAAAGTTCATTAATTAGAGAGACGACCCGATATTTTATAGATATTGGGTTAAAATTGGCCTATAACGGCCCAAAATTAAGATTAATTTTAATTTAGTCAAAAACCGCGCCATCAGGCGCCGCAACACCACCTACAACGTCGCAATAAGTATACGTATAAGAGCTAAGAATCTATTGTCAATAGATCTAGCTCTTGCGATCATTTTAAGCCTATATGCAGCCCTAGACCTTATATAGGTGGCTTTAACAATTTCGTTAAAAATTATATATAGCTCCTATACAAATTTAGACAACATAAGACTTAACACAAGACTTAGCGCGAGATTTAGCTATAATATCGCAACGGGCGTATATATAAGGCTTAAAAGTTAATTAATTATAGAGCTAGCTCTATAGATCGATTTAACAGTATTTTTAAGATAATAGCTATTATAGGGGTGTAGATTAATTTCGTTAAATAAGGTAACTGCTCTATATATAAAATAAGTTATATCGCTTAATAAGTCTTGCAAAAGTCCGCATAAGTGGTTTTACTATACGCTTAGCTGCGGGGGCTACCTTCTACTAACGCCCGCACTTTAACTTAGCATAGGACGGGTTTAGCGGCAGTATAATTAGCGGTATTTATAGCAGGTAATTAAAGCGTAAAATACTTTAAACTCGCCCCCGTTAGTAAGGAGGGTAGTTAAGCCGCACCGACTAGACCTTTATAACGCCCTACTTTTTAAGGTTAAGAATAAAGAAAGTAGAGAAAGTAGGCAGCTATAGTATTAGAACGAAGAACTATTATAGGCTTACCACTATTAGTTAAGTACTAGCCTACAACTTATATAAGGCGGATAAGTAGTACGGTTACTAAGTTAACTAAAACGTTAACTAAGCAACTATTACTATTAAACTTCGCAATGCGGCCTAACTTATAATATAATATACGGCTATATCTACGTCGCAGACTTCTTTAAAGTACTATTAGTATATTATACCACCTCTAAGCTTTATAGGCACGCCTTTAACGCCTCCGCTAACTAATAAGAAAGTCTTTACGCAAGCTCCTAAGAGATAACGTGCTTTTTAAAGATATTGAAGTAGAGAAATATATTAAGCAACACCTATAAATAGAATTTTAGCTTATATAAAAGGAATATAATAGGTTAGAATGCTAGCTTAAGCGGGATAAATTGCTATTCGGGTATATTAAGGGTAAGGTACGGTACGTAGGCTGGAATTTTATAAGGTTAATATAGATATAGTATTTAATTTAATCTATCTTCCTATTAATCGCTAATTTTTTACTTATAAAGAGGCTCTATATAAGAAAGAGCAGCTAGATCTATCTGTAGTAATAAGTAAGGCTTAAAGCGCCTATAATAAAAAAAGGGAAAAGGAGTATATTAGCCATAAAAAGGCTAGAGTAGAAGAAGACAGGACAGTAAAAGCTAAGGAGATGCCCTTATAGTAGTAAAGAAGAAAAAGAAAAGAGAAGTAAAGAACTATAGTAAGGCAGGCCGACGGAAGAATTATAGAGCTTATTTACTGCTAGCCCTAAGGAGCGCAGCCACCTTTATATTCCTATAGTCTAAGAACTCTAAGGGAGACTTCTTTTATAGAGCCTATTCCTTTACCTTTATTATCTACTAGAGCTTCTAGACTACAAATAGGTCCGTTATTTTAGCTATAGTAGCACCTCTAGCCTTCTATAACGCGTCTAGCTACCACTTTTCCTCTATCCTCGCCATAATGGCGAAAGACTTATCCTAGAAAGGACTAAGGCTAGAACCCTTATCTCCGTTATACATATTATATATTAACACAACGTTAAGCCCATAGGTCTCGGCTAACTCTAGCGTCTACTCCTTATATATCCTCTTTAGTATAATCCTACTATACATCTAAAGCCTCCCCTTAGCATTATAGCTAATAGGACGAAACTCCTTATAGATCTTTAGGGTAGGGCACTTAGTGCTGTTAGAATACTTAGGCCCCTTTATAAGCATACTAAGATCCTTAATAATCCTGCTATCCTTAGCCAAGAAACCGGATACTAGGCGTAGCAACCGCTCTTACTACTTAGGCGTTAACATATTAAGGACCTACAGCCAAAAAAATGGCGTTAAAGCCGCCCTTCCCTTTTAGTAGCAGCTCCCTCGCCTTATTTAAGACGGCCTTATCCACAAAGTTACCTATAATTAGGTAAACAGCCTCGCCAGGGCCGCCGTTGCCGCGTTTAAGTTTATAAGCTTTAATATTGCTTATAGCGTCTATCTTAATTAGCTCCTTATAAATATTTATACCAATATAAACTCTAAAGTCCCCCACGCGGCGCTTCGCCTTAATAGCTACCTATATTAATCCCGTACCTAAGTCTAGCATATAATCTTTAGGAAAAAGGTTCGCAAGAACTATAAAAGGCAAGACGTTACGGAAATAGGCATAGTTAACTAGGTCGTAGACAGAAACCTATCTCTATATCCAATTACTTACCTTATAGGCGGTATTAAATCAAACCATTATTTTATATATAAGGGGGAGCTTTGCTAATATCGTTTAAAGCACGCGTTGCAGAGCTATTATAATAGAGGGGTAGAGGAGGAGCTGCTACGGAAGGCTTAATTAGAGGGAGGACGGTGTATAGCCAATGGTTAAGAGCTATAGAAGCTGCTTTAACGGAGGGCAGAGTGACTTAGAAGGTAAGTAGTAGTTAGTAAAAGCCAAGAGAAGTAAGAGCCGTAAGGGAGGTAAGATAAGAGTAAGATAATAGCTATAAGGAGAGTTTTTATAAGTATTAAAGGTAATATAGAACTTTAGGAAATAGGATAAAGCTTTATAGAAATATTAAAGACGGTATTATATAAGATGAAAAGAAGTCCGTGCAAAAGGTAGGGGATCTTTTTACCCTTATTTAATATAAGAGTAAAAAGAAGTAAATTATTAACTTACTAATAGGCTTAATCGTCCTAAAAGCAATAATAGGAAGCTATTTAGCTTTAAACGCTAGAGGTGGTAAAGAAAAAAAAATTAAAGTAAGATTTAAAAGCTACTAGCTCTAAAGCTTAATATTAAGGTTAATAAGAGGTATTAAGGGCTAAAGGAGGATTAATTAACAAAGTGTAAAGGTATTAAAGGTAAGGAGCACGCGTAATAATATATCCGCGTAATAGGGCTTAGGTAGGTTAATTTTATTATTAGCGCCGCCTTAAAAATAATACCTTTACTAACCTACTTAAGTTACTATTCCGCTATAGGTTACGTATAGACGCGGATAAAAGCTCCGTTCTTTTTTAGATTTTAGCTATTTAAAGACCTTATATATTGCTTAAGCCTTACTTTTTATTAAGATTAAGATTAAGCTTAAATCCTTTATCTTACCTACTACTACTTCCTTCTCTTCTCCCTTTATAGAGAGCGGCTTTATAGGTTATTTGCTCTCTAGTAAAGCTTCTTATTTACTAGCGCTGCCTATATTTACTTAATAACCTTCTTTATTTCCTATCCTCCTCTACTATAGGCTTACCTCTATTTACTCTCCCTTAGCCTTACTACCTCTTTTTAAGACTTTTAACCGCCGCAATTACTAGTAAGCTATTATATTCCTTAATATTTATTTTATCCTTACTTATTCTAAGGCTTCTTATTCTTATTTACCCTTAAATTTAATAATTTATTACGTTTCTGCTTCTTCTATATCTCCTTTACGTTTAGAATTAATAACTTAGCTTTAACCCCGCAACGCGCTTTACCGCGTAAGTATTTATTACACTTACTAACCTCTTAACGCTTAAGAAGAACTTCTACTAATAATAATACCTTCTCTTTAAGCTCTCTCGGCCTTCTCCCTCTTTTATACTAGTAGCCTTTTCCTCTTCTTCTTCGTCCTAAGGACTAGTTACTGCCTCCTCTTACGCTCTATAGTTGTAATTTATAAGTAAACTACCTAACCTTTTCTTCTAGAGCAACCTGCGCTATTTACTAATATCTTAACAGCTATTTCGTACTGCTACTACTGCCTCTTCCTACTATCTCTCCGTCTCTCTCGCGCTTATTCTCTTACCTTTTTTTTAGATCTTAGAGACCTTTAGCTTCTGCCCTTCTTTAATAAAAGTAAGCCTATATTATTCTTATGTTGCTTACTAGGGCTAAACTAATTAACTAACGTATAAAATGGATAGACGGTAAATATAATAGCTACGCTCCAGAAACCTACTTAGGCTGTTAATAAGAGCTACTATACGGTTGCCGCCGTTAGTACCTAAGGCGCTTTTACTCCGCCTAAGAAGACTATATACGTTAGCGCCGGCTTCTATACTAAACTTATTAGCCCTTTCTTCTACACAGCTAATATTATACCTAAAGTCCACTATATAGTTAATAACATCTCCGCCCGTTATAATGCTAAAACTAATACCGTCTAGGTTTATAATAAGTACATTAAAACTAATTTAGAGGTTTACTTCTATAAAAAATCGTGGATAACACTAAAGGCGTACTTATAGTTCTCTTTGCCCGGCCAGCGGTATATGGAGCCAATAAATATATAGGAGGATACTTCTAGCGGGAATAAGTGCTATTAAGGCAACTCCCTAGATAAGGCTAAGATTGTCGCCTTTTAGAAGGAACAGGGATTCTAAGCTAGCGACAATATGCGGTTTTTAAGGTAGGAATAGAGGTTATAGCTGTCGGCGAGATCTTCTTCTTTACCCTTTTTTCTTTCCTTTTTCTTCTAAATCTTACTATCCCCTATAATGCTTTTCTTCCTCTACCTTTATACCTTAGTGCTCTTATAGCATTACTACTACTTCTTGCCTTAACTTTATAGAATATTAATAGATATCTGCCTACTAAAGTAGGACCCTTAAGTAAAGAATCTAAAAATGTCTAGCTAGTGTAAACTAACCTAGGATATTTTAACCCCCCTATAAAAAATAACCTTAAAGACATTTTAGCTATAAAACACATCTAGCGCTTTCTCGCTAACCTACCTTAATATAAAAACAGCTGTGTTTCTCTCTACGTTAAGCTATTTATAGTACTTATCTAGCTAGGGTAGAAGTTAAGGAAGTATAAATTAATTAGCTCCCGTTAGATAAGGAAATAGCGGTAAATCTCTTAATAAATCTTTAATAGAATACTAAGTAGACTAGCTGGTTAGTAGTATAGTAATCGCTTAAACTTAATCGCAACTTTATATAGTTCTTAATATAGTTACTTATTTTATTAATAGGAAAAGTAGGCGTTAGTAAGCTATTTTAGGCCTTTAAGAGGTACTTAGTAAGTATAGTAGTAAGAACCAAGCAGTAGTACTTATTACTTTATTTAAGGAGTACGATATTAATGGAAATATTAGGTATTTTATAGCCGATAATATGGAGTTAAATAATATATATATTAAAGCAATCCTTTAAGCTCTCTATCTAAATATATTAGGGGTTATTTGGTTATAATATAGAGGCCTTAGATTTAGTTTATAATCTGGTAATTTAGAGTAATTTTGTCTATATAGCCTTAAATATTTAATATTCCTTTTACCGCTCGTAAAACGCTAGAATAGTACGCTAAAATATTAGTAACTTTACCGTATATAGCTTCTAAAATAGAGCTCTTAGCGTTATTTTAAATTGCTATTACGGGACTTAACCGTAACACCCTTTTCCTACTATTTCCTACCTATTCTACTATCGTCTTCTACTGCTAAAAGTCGCCCGCTAGTAACTTTAAGGAACTTTAACTAGTTATAGGCATTATATTATATATAAGGGCTATTTCTTAAAAGGCTTCCTAAATTCTATTAGAGGATTATTGCTTATAATTGCAAATAGATATATAAGTGTCTTTGGCATTTATATAGGCCTCTATAAAAAGGAACATTTAATAATTAAAAGGTTAGTATAGTAGAGGGAGAGCCTTAAGCTCTAATTTTACTACTAGTAGAGGTTATAACTACTTGGGCAGCTATTAAGAAGCTACTATAACTACCACTACCAATTAAAGAGACTTAGGGATAATCTTTAGCTAGCTAGCCTAGCCTCTTCCTCTTCTACGAATATGCAACTTCGATTATAACCCTAGGGTATTATATATCGTTATGCCAGAATAAAGCGTCCGGCTTATATTTCGACTTTATACTAGGCGGAATATTATTAAGTAGAAAATACACCTTAGTTAATTAGGCTAGGCGCACTTTTTATATAAAGAGGGCTGCCCTATCTAATCCGCTGCGGATTACTTTTAGCTAACTTCGAAACTAATATATTTTATAATTACGCTCTTATATTAGTTATAGTGTTAAATCCTTTAACTTGGTCCAAGCGTAATAGTTATATTATTGGCCTAAAATCTTAGGTTAGAAAAAAAGGATAAGGTTTCTCTTTATTAAATATAGCTCTAGGACCTCTATATATATATAAGGAGGGTGTAAAAACCTAGGGGGGGTAGTAACTAAAATAGGTGGAATAGAAGGGGTAGGTAACTAAGATAAATCTAATCCTAGTCGATATATATACATCCCTAGCCTTAGGTAGAATTGGACTACTTTATTAATCTCCCAGATATCTTTTTAGAAATAATTTACCTCTCTCCATCTCTATTTAAGGGAACTCTTTTGCTAAGGTAATTAAGTATGTCTTATTCCTTATTAAGGTGGGTATATACTTACTAGGATAAG
The DNA here is from genome assembly GCF_001692895.1 of Cenococcum geophilum 1.58. NCBI lineage: Eukaryota > Fungi > Ascomycota > Dothideomycetes > Gloniales > Gloniaceae > Cenococcum > Cenococcum geophilum. Next base: position 4,573,288 of record NW_027137561.1, read on the forward strand.
CTAATGGAACTAAAGGAATAGTAAAGGGGTTAGTAAAGGGATTGGCCTATATAGCGTATAGGTATAAATATGTTAGGAATATAATATCTAGTATAGCCTAGCTGTAGTTACCCGGCTCCTTTACGGAGGCTAATTTATTAAGTCCCCCTAAATATTTAATTAAGATACTTTTCTTACTAACTTCTTATTCTTTATTGCCATTTTTAAAGTCTTAACCTTTATACTTATAATCCTTATTCCTCTCTCTATATATACCGTATAGATAAGCTTTATTATAACGTACTTTAGATCTCTAGCAAGTAAGGCAGGCAGTTTATTTCCGGCTAGTGTATTACCTTACGTTTAAAGTAATAGGCTCCGCGTTAGGTTAAGAGCTATTAATAGAAGTTTCTTCGGGAGTTAAAGGACACTGCTAAGAAAAAGAAGATTTAGTGGAAGAGTTAGTAAATCTACTATCCGTAAAATACTATATATCCGTAGAATATACCGCATTCTATATTAGTTTTAGTAACTACTTTAAGCCCTTATCTAGTAGTACTAAAAGTTCTTAATCTGGATTTTAAGAATTTTATAAACTGTATTTCTTTATCTTATCTTTAGAGGCTCCTTTTTTTTCTAGTAAGCTTTAAAGCTTCTTATTCTCTTCTAATAGGTACTTAACTTTTCTTTTAAGGTCTTTAATTAATTCTCTTTAGCGTTGGCGAAAACGGGCTTAGTTTATACACTTACGTTCCCATAATTTCTATAGGCAAAACTTAGCATTAGATTATATTAATTAACTAAATAGATATTTACCTCGGCTGTCTTTGGCATGGTAATATAGCAGCTAGATATTAAAAGGGGCTATATTAAAGATTTTCGCGGAAAAGAGAGAAACAGCAGTAGTATATAAGTATTTTACTTCTAATATCCCCAGGGAAGGGAGCATAGGTTATATACTTAAAATATAGAAATATATAGAATTAAAGATATAGACTACTAAGAGGAGGCGGGATATAAAGTTTCTACATATTAATATAGCGCTAACACTAATATTATATATAGAAGATAGTAGAAAAAAGTAGAATATAAAAAGTTAAAAAGATAAACTATTAGGGAGCGGACTGCTAAGCTAAGCCTTTAGAAGTTTTCAAGAGTCCTATATCTAGGAAACGCTATATAGGTAGAAGAAGTAAGCAAGGAAAAAAGGCTATATTAATTACCTGTAATACTTATAGGGAACACGCGTTATACTTATTGCTATTATTTAGAGTATACATACTCCTAAATTATTTTAGTTTTAAGACGGCTTATCTTCTTAAATGGGTAATAAGCTTTGGGGATAAATCTAATTAGCTCCTACTAAGCCTGTTAAATAATTATATTAAAGGCTTATAGAATGTAAAGAGTTATAGAATAAGGCTTAGGTTATCTAACCTTAAGGATCTCCCGTAATTTAGCTTAGATTATATCTAGAATAACATTAAAAGGAAAGAAAGTAATATTAGCTTCTTAATTAGCTCTTATCTAAATTATAGCAGAACCCTAAATGGTTTAGTGGCTTATAGTAACTACTAAATCCTAGATACCTTTGCACCGTAACTACTAAATTATAAACGCCTTCGCATTACGACTACTAAATTATAAACACTTCTACACTAGAATTACTAAATTATAGACGCTTTATACTATAAGCACTAGTATAAAGAGCCCTATATTAAGATCTAATCCAATTATAATATGCGTACTAGATTTAACAGTATTAGTAATAGATCCCGGTAGCTTAAGATAGTAAAGGGGATATACTTATTACTTATCTAGTATTTGTCTAGAGGGCCCTATATAATATTACGTGATATAAGCTCTTACGTAAATACTTTGTCAATTCCTAGCACTTTTTAGTGGTAACGGGGATTTTAGGTACCCTACTTTTCCAACGCTTAAAGTAATATACGCTCTTTTAATTAGTAATCCTTTTTATTTAAGAATAAAATGCTTAAATTTATTGCTATTATTTAATATCCTTTAATATCCATTCCCTTCTGTTTGCTATTAGTAATGTGTAATTATACCTAGGTTTACTATAAGTGTTCTTATCTCCGCTACACCGTAAGAGCTTAGTGCATAAAATACTAGGAGATATAAAAAAGATATCTAGTAAACGTTGTTGTAGTGTAAGAGCAAATACTTAAGCTATTAATGTATAACTAATTTTCTGTTATAGTAAATATAGGCTTAATAAAAACTGTAGTGCGCCTTTATAGGTCTATATAGAGGCCTAAGAAGCTTATATAAGAATTTCTTCTAGGTAACTGTAAATATACATTAAACTAAGAGGCTTACTTAAATATGTATAAGAAGGTAAAGGAGGAAATAATTTAACAAACGTAAAGGGGGCTGCGTATTGCTAGCAAAGGGCGTATATAATTCTCTTCTTCGTAAATGCACTGTAAATAAGCATTTAGGGTAGAGAAACCAAACTATCTCTAATAAAGTATTTAATGTGTTCTAAACCTAGCGATAAGTGATAGTCATTATATATATCCGGCCCGAACGAAACTTACTTTAGAACGGCCCCTAAACGGTAGGACCTTAGATATAGGCTAGGTAAACCTTAGTATATATACTTATAACATTCTCTAATCGCCCGCCCATTAAATATATCCAATAGCTTTTAAATAGGATAGCGGTAAGTAGCTCTTCGTACGCTATAGACAGTATATATACTAACATTTATAAAGAAACTAATGTATATAATAAATGTATCCGTAGAAATATCTCCACTTTACCCCTAACCTGCTAAACGTTAATATCCGCTAAAGTGAAAAGATGCTAACCTACAATTATACCATTTGTCTATATTATATAAAGATTTTAATACGCAAGTTAGTGTTCTAGAGGAGATGTTTAGGCTATCGCCTATAATATAAGTGGACGAAGTTGCCTTTACTAAGGCCGTTACCGGTCGTATTTTCGCCCTTAAGCATTATATAGGAGCTAGATATTTTCAACCCTTAAAGTTAAAAGGAGAGTGGGATTATCCTATTAAAGATTATAATAGAAATTACTAGTATCTAGATTTATATTATAAGTATATTAAAACTTTAGAGGGGTTTAGGTATAAAATTTTAAGGCGTTATCTTAACTAGGATACATATCTGCTGTATAGCTACTAATTTAACTCTCTTATTAGTCTTCTTTAATATAAGCGGAAAGCTTATAGTGTAAAAGCTTTATCGCGGACTTAAATATTTACACTATTTATAACGTATATTAAGAAGAGTATGTTATAAATTATATTATTTTAGAAATGCTTACGGAGATATAGACTTATAACCAGCGGAGGCTAGTAGTTAAATAAAATAAACGGAAGACTTTACTATTTATACACCTTATACAGACTCGCCAAAACCTAGCTTTAATGGCGGTGGCTAAGGAGAATCTATTTCTCTAAGCGCTGAAATAGGCCCCTTAACTTTAAAAGCCAAAGACAGCACTTAGATACCTATCCCAACGTCTTTTACAGAAAGAGACTTTAAATTTACTATAGTACTAAGCACTGCGCTACGTGCGATAAAACCTAAAGTATAAGAAGGTAAAAGGGTGTTTAAGTTCTCTATAGCACTAAGCGCTGCTAAAGAGGGTTTTAGATTTACTATAGATCTATATACTAATTTTTCTATTAAACCTAAAGCTGGAAGGGACTTTAGGTTAGGGTCACTAAGTGCTAATATAGTTAGGTTTAGTAGAAATGGTACTAAAGGGGATTTTAGATATATGGCTCTATATATAAAGTTTCCGGCAGGTAAACTAGGGGGTTATAGTAAAGGAATTTTTAAATTTAGAACGAAACCTTACGCCGCTAACGTTCCCTTTATAGATCTTATATTTGGAGCGGGCTAGGGTTAATAGGTATAGCTTTAGGACTCTTAGTAAAGAGATTAGATAAAATATATCTTAAATAACGCAAATTAGTTACGTCTTGCTACCTATTAAGTGGGCTTATTCCCATTCTATATATAATAAATTACTATTACTTTCCCTTCTCTAATAGTAGGAGTTAGACTTAATCGTCTTAGCTACCTATTATAAATAATACTAATTTTAATAAGAGCTGGCTTAATTAGTGGGCTTAATTACTTATATATCCCCTCCGCATACTTTAATAATAGACATTTTATTAGTCTCTTTCTTTTAAAGGGCTAGGTTGTACTATATAATCTATTTCTAATTAGTGTCTCCTCTAAGATAATAGCAGCTAATGGCGATAATGTTATTGTTATTAGCTAGCTGTTTCTAATCCGCTAATTATTTAATTATAAGTGTGGCATATTAAGGGAAACCGTGTTCTTTAATATATAAGACTCGGAAACTACTATCCCTAGTAGAACTAATAAGGGCATTTATAAACTTTAAAGGTATTAGCAAGCAGAGCTTTTTTTCCTTAAAGGAAAGAAAACTGGTATAACCTTGTTCTTATTAATTTGCGGCTACTTTAGAATAGTATTAGTTATACCTTTAAGGACTATAATGCCTTAATCTTATAGAAGCTATAAGATAAGATGGGTAGAGTTCTTATTAGATAGGTCTAGCGACTACTTCTCTTAGTATCTATGGACTTTAAGGGTAAGGGAGCTTATATCTTTAACTTAGAGAAAATCTTAACCTTTATATAATGCGATTTAAATTTAGGGCTAGTTNCCTTACTAATNCTAANANAACCNGAAAACTAAANANNTAAATAAGAGTAAAATTTAATTAAGAAACAACCTATACCTTAATAAAGCTTTTATTTGTCTAACTATAAGGCGCTCCCTATATATTACATATTTAGCAATATACTCTTAGTTCTTGTTATTATATACTAGGTATATAACTACCTAGCATATTATATTTAACTACTAGAAAACATTCGCGGCGGAGTTATTTATTACTATTTAGAATAGCATTTTCTAGTAATTAGTTTAGTATTCCGTAATTATCTAGCTATATATATATTACTGACCTTATTTTAGTTCTAGTATATCTAGTTAATTTAGGGTATTAGTATAACGGAGGCTTAATAACTAAAAAGCACTAAATCTATTATTGCGTCTACTCCGTATATATGCACTTAAAACGCAAGTTAGCTTAATAGTATACTTAAAGAGGCGGACAGCTCTTATATATATAAGGTAACTATTAATAGAACTTAGCCTTACGCCTAACTTATAAAAAGGATTAGAGGTTAAGCGGGACTTATTATATACTAATATATTTAGAGGAACAGTCCCCGTTTCTAGGATTACTTACCTCTAGCATAAATTATCTCTTCTAAGTCAACTACTTAGAAGTAAGGCGGCGGCTTATTTTTATATAACCTTTTTTACTTAATAGTAGCTATCTAACTATGTCTCTAACTAGTATTAATTAGTATTTCCTAAATATTATAAAGTTTTATCCTAGGCGCCGGATTTAGTTATAACTTAGTATTACTTTAATACTTACTTATAGATTTTAATCCTTATTTATAATTACTGGCTTATTTAATCTTTAATTAAGGGATAATAACTACGTTAAAGTAATGGATTTGGATTTAAATGTGCTTAGCTAAAAGAGGCGGTAATTACTACGTCGGCCGTAAGTAGCGGCTCTAATTTTTAGCATATCTATAATTTAGTAGTCACGGTACGAAGGCGTCTATAATTTAGTAGTTATAGTGTAAAGGCATCTATAACTTGGTGGTCGCGGTGCGCTATATCTAGGATTTAGTAGTTACCGCGCAAAACGCCTTCCCTAGCCCCCTAAAGTTAGCCCGTCCTACCTACCCTAACACATCTATAGTCTTATACTAACTTTTTTTACCTTAGGAGATAGTATATAACCCCCTAGAAAAGCATTTCTAATATTATATTAGTTCTTTTATAAGTCGTAATAGGATATCCAAGGCTACTTCCTTATAAGTTTTGGTATTACTAGCATAGATATAAGGGCGGTAGGTTAACTAGGGCGAAGATATAGTTACCTTTTCCCTTTACTACTCTTAGTTATTTTAGTTACAAAAATATATAATTATTAGTTTGCCTACGCTACGTATTTCTATATATAGTTCTTTTATTACTTTATACTATTCCGTATTATACTTTATTAGTACTATAAGCTAAGCCACTTCTAGAAGCATCTTTTACTTTAGGTGCTCCTCCTTTTTATTTTTCCTAAACTTATTATTAGGCTTCTTATTTAGTAGTATAAAAAGCTCCGGAAAGTCTACCCGCCCTAAGACTTATTATAGCTAATAACTTAGTTGCTTATATTAGTTATCTAGGTTTATAAGGCCACTATATTAAAGAAATCTACTAATAGGGAACTAGGTTATAAGTCTATAGAACTCCTGCGAGTAATACTGCTAAAGCCCCCACCTAGTATACTAGGTGCTTATTGTTGCTATTTTATTCCCTTCCCTACTCTAGCCTTCTGGTATAGTGCTATTATTCTTAATATTAAGCTAACTTTTAGTACGCGTCTTAACAGCTTTAGGAAGCGTCTTAGTATAGGTTCTATTTACTATAGCCCAACTTATTATAGAGTAGGAGTGGCGCATATATCTAGGCTGTAATATATCTTCCTAGGTTATAGTAAAACAAATTTAGTTAAATAAAGCATCGCGGATAATTATACTTAGTGCAATTATTAGCTTTTTTCTAGCTATAGTAAGTTTAATTCTCCTTATCTTGTCTTAGATGGATTATTACTTCTTAGTAAGTAAATTATCTAACCTCTAAAGAAATCCTTTAATATAAGGTAGTGGGTATGCGTTACAGTGTTTACGGTAATATCTTTATTAGAATATATAGGTTTTTAAAATTATAAATTGCAGGAAAGTAACAGGATTAGAGATAAAAACCCTAATATTTAAAGCCGTTTAAGTATCCGCCTCTTTGCGCCGTACTTAAGCTAGGGTAGTATCTATTATGGTATTTATGGCGTTTATAATTAGTTAAGAGCATTTTATAAAACCGCACTTATCCCTTAACCGTAAATTCGCGTCTAACTGTTATTAATAAAAACCAGCTAATTAATCGAGCCGAATTTAACGCTTGTATTATTATAGGGCCATAATTAGCATCTTAACCTATATAGCTTAGTTTTCCCTTATCTGCAAGCATTGGGGATATAGGAAGGCGTATTAAGGCAAAAGTTGCTAGGGGCGGGATTTTTATAGATTTAAGGCTTTATTAGTGGCGTCTAGGGATAGTAAGCGGGTTATGCCGGTTAGAACGGTTAGAACGGTTAAAACGGTTAGAATAGTTAGATTAGTTAAAGTAATGTAATTAGTTGGAACGGTTGGGTCTTTATCTTATAACCCTCTTTAAGTCATATTACATCGTCCTAATCTTCCGTTTTAACGCTACTATGTTTTATAAGTCTAGCCTAGACATATATACCGCTATAGGATATATAGAGGACGAATGGAAATACTTCTTAGTAAGCTATATATTATACGCACTGCAAAGTATTAGTTAATACTAGGTAGCTCTTATCGCGTAAGAAAGCTAAGGATCTTACTAAAACCTATAATTCTTAGATATAGGTTCCTCTACCTATATAAAAGAAGGTTTAAACCTATATAGCGGACAAGCTATAGGAAGAGAAGATATCCCTAATATATAATAAGGTTTTTCAGTAGCGTATATTACAGGCTATTAAAAGCAATTTCCCTAGGGTATAATCCTAGGGCATAATTCCATCTGGTCGGTTTTAGTTATAAATAGTTAATGTAAATACTTATTTAAGTTTTAGCGTAATAAGAGGCAAGCCAATTAAATAGTTAACCTAAGATACTAGATAGGCCTTAGGATTCTATAAACCAATTAAGTATTAAACCCGAAATACTACGTAAGCTATCTTAGGATCCTATAAAAAACGGAAATAAGTAATAAATAGCCGGGATAAGAATATATAAGGCGGGCGAAGAACTAACATAAAGCGGGTATTTAGTAGAAGGGGGATTCTATCCTAAAGCGTTAGATTAATACTACCCAATACTAGTTTACTATATAGCCCTCTTATATCCGCCTTATTCTAACTCCCCTAACGTATATAGAATCTGCTATATACGCCTACGCTCTACTAGATACTAATTAAGAGTTGCCACTATCCTAGTCCCTATCCGTTGGATAATTTTGCTTTATATACGTTCTTACCTAGTATCTAGGCCCCAATCCAATATTAGGTTTTAATAACAATTCTGCCTTATTTTTAGTTCTTTAACTATTTAGGGGAGACTAGTAGGCTATCTTGCTTAAAAAATTATAATAGTAAATATATCTTATTTTATAGAACTATAAACTATACAGCTATTTAAGACTGTTAACTATATTTACTCTATCCTTCTAGTTATTTCTTTCCTTTCCTATACCATACAATCTATAAGATCGTAGTCGTTACTAGTTATACATAGGAAGCGGCCAACTTAGGTATTATAGATGGTGGCAGGAATTATAGCTAGCTACGTAAGTGTCTAAATTCTAAAACTACAGGCATATTTAATAATGGCTAGGGTATAGAAGGTATTCTCTAAGCCGTATACTAGTAAATTACTCTATATATATATATATATAACGTCCCTATATGGAATTGTAGTTCTATACTAACTAGATATTTAGGTCTTTATAGAAAGTTCAATACTTATATAGAGTACTATTTAGGTCCTTTTTTAACTTAAATTAATTTACCTAAGGTATTCTTATTTTAGCTCTTACCTAATTGCCTATACCCTTAAAGTCGCCCGTTTTATTATCCTCACCACTAGCCAATTAATTAACATCTATTAAGTTATGCGCCTTACAATACCAATTCTAAGGATATTTCTATTAGTTGGGCTCTCTATCCTATATAAAATACCTTACCTAGTAAGTAAAGCGGAACCGCTACTTAAGCAGCCTTAAGCTAGTAACATTAAAAGCTAGCGGGATTGTATAGAGGATCTCTTAGTAGTTATACCGTACTTATAGCTAAAGGACTTAAAAATATAGTCGTTGCTTTGCCTAGTGGGTGTCCTATAAGTCTTAGCTAGGCTATTAGCGATATTACTATTAATATAAACGGGTGCACTTATAGATACTACTATAGATAGATCTAGTTTGTATTCTTGTCCTTTCTAAGTAGTATTAACTAACCGCTAAAGGTTCTATTCCTATTCGAGAATTTATCTTATAGGTAATAGCGCTACTTGCCTTTATTTTAAACCGGTTTAACTTATATATAAAGGGGTACGTTATAGAATGTTTAATATATAACCTAAAAGAGCACGCCTTAAGACACATTATAATACTCTTAATGGACTTCTATAGTAATAATAGCTCTAGGGAAGTCTTAGAGGTTATAGTCTTAAGAGAATAGTATATCTATCTTACGGACAGTCTAATCCTTAATTTAATACCTTCCGTAATTAACATTATTACCTTTATAGTTTATTTCTCGCACTTTATTAATGTATATATAGGACTTATTATAATAGACGTAATCGTTATTTATATTTAGACTAAGCTCGTTAAGAATCCTAAGCTTTTTTAAATATATTAAGACTATAGTATAAATAGGTGTAAGGAAAGCCAGATTAAGTATAATACAGTTATATACTAGGATCTAGTAAAAACAGCTAATTATTAAGATTAGGAGTGGCGTGGATATTCCTCTATATTAGTAGATAGTAATAAACTAGGATTATAGATAAAGTGTTTATAACTTTTTGCGAGTCTATTAGGGGAGGGATTAAAAGCAATTAACCTAGCAATCTTAGTACTAATCTTACTTCTTCGCCTTATATAGGATACCGTAAGTATAGGCGGCTTATTTATTTTAATTAGTTCCTAGCTAAATATATTTACGTTTATAGGCTATCTTATATAAACGTATAATATGCTAATAGGTTGCCTTAGTATAGGAGAACACTTTTCTAAACTTCTTTAAACTAAGCCATCTATTGTTAATAAAGAAGGAGTAATATACCTTAAGGTTACCGCCGGCCGCGTTAAATTTAATAATGTCTTATTTTCTTACGCCGACGATAAGCTAATGGTAAAGAAGATTAGTTTCACAGTTAAGGGTAGAAAGATTATTACGCTTATTAGACTAACCGGGAGCGGTAAGTCTATACTTCTTAATCTCCTAAAGCGGTTTATTAACCCTAGTAAAGGGAGCATTAAAATTAATGGCTAAAATATTAGCAATGTTATACTAAGAAGTTTATAAGAAAATATAGCAGTTATACCTTAAAATCTTAAAGTACCAAATAAGTTAATTAGGGAAATTATATCGTACGGGCTCTATGCTAATAATATTTAAATTATAAAAAGCTGTAAAGCCGCTTCTATATATAAACGAATTATATATTATAATGCTAGATATAACATAGTAGTTAGGGAAGAAGGTATTAAACTCTTAGGTAGTAAGCACTAACGCATTACTATCGCAAGGGCCTTTCTTAAAAATTTAAAGATTTTACTTCTTAACGAAGCTATATCTACTATAGATAATATAATAAAGAAATTAATTCGCGAATCGCTTAAAAGTTGGGGGAAAGGTTAAATAATTTTAACTATTACTTATCGTCTTAGCATAGTTAAGGGTGTTAATAAAATTATTTTCTTAAAAAACGGAAAGATAAAAGAAAGGGGAAGTTATACTAAGTTGCTTAATTAACGTAGATTATACTATAAAATGTAGACAGTAATAGATAATGTAAACGGAACGAAGGGGGTTAAAAGTTAGTATATACGTCTTATAGATAGTATATACGCTTTATAGATAGCTAGTACGCCTTATAGTAAGTATAGTATACCTTATAGATCTCTATGTTAGTAGCTATAAATAATATACAGCCCGCCGAATATAAAAGTTTATATAATATGCCAAGACTTCTACCTTTTAGGCTGCCCCATATATCTACCTATAAATTCTAGACTTTTAACCTTCCTATTCTTAATCCTAGTAAAGAATATCCAGTATAGAAAAATATATGCAACTATTAGAGCAACTTAAAAAGCTTAATCTTTGTACCAGATCTAACTAGGAAGAAAACACGCTTATTAAATCTAAGAGTTATAAACTACGCATTATAAGTTTTACTATTGTTACGGCTTGTATAAATGCCTCTAAACCAAAGCTTGTAGAATGCTATATTACGAAGATACTAAGCTAAGGAGAAGGGAAAAAAGGGGTCACCAGGACCGATGTAAACAAATATATAGGGTAAGCCGCTAAGGCGCTAGCTCCAGGCGAGCTAATCGTAGGTCGGCAGAATATGGCAGAATTTAGCAGGTAACGTGCGATAGCGCCGTTATATCACCCCCCTCTTTAAAAGAAAGCCTGCCCTTAGGCTTAGTTAGAAATATAATAGCACTAGACTTATAAACGTAGGATTATAAAATATAAGATAAGGAGATAAAAAGGGATATAAGTGCGCCCGGACTAAGTACAAAAGGCAATTATAGGCTAAGTAGAAGCACTAGGCTAGAAAGAGTAGCTGCTAAAAAGTCTTAGCACGGATCTAACCAATTAGATAACTTTAACCGGCGGTTAAAGTTCCTGGATATCTGAAATTTTACGGTACTGGCAGAATTTGGCAGAATTTGGTAGAATTTGGCAGACAGCTATATTAGGGCTTTGGGGCGTTTTTGTCCCTATATTTCTCCGGTAACTTATCGTCTTTATTATACCAGCATTCTATCTATTCGTCTAGGTACTTTGGGGGTCTAGGCGCATTAGGGTATTAGTTATAGAACTCTTTAAGCTTCTAGGGGTAGCCTATAAAGTTCTATATAGGGTACTAGGTTGGGTCTAGATCGTAGCCCTTCTATTAGACACAGTATTTTAGCGTTCCCCGTACTATCTTATAGGCTAGTATTTCGTTAACTTCCTATTCATTGTTACCGTTTACTTAAACTAGTAGGGGAGGCTTGTTCTTTTGTCTAGGTAATAGGTCGTTTATAGCTTTCCGTAACTTATCTAGTAAGAAGATAGTGTAAACCCTAATTAAATCTAGGAGCTTTACCTTATACAAGTTACCTATCTTCTTAAGAACCTTATACGGTCCTGCTATCTAGTAGTCCAGCTTACGGCTAGGTCGTTTAGTCTTCCAATTTCTTATTATAACCTAGACTATATCGCTAGGGGCAAAGTCGGGCTCTTAACGGTGTTTGTTTACCTATTATTTTATTAACCTTTAAGCTTTTTCTAGGTTCTTATAGGCTACCGTTTAGGCTTCCTCTAAGCGTTTAGCGTACTATTAGGCCTTAGTATAGGATAGCTTCTCTTATATAGTTTGGGGTTCTTCTAGCCTTTTCCAGTTAAAGCTTGTATAGGGTAAGTATCCCATTTCTAGCTAAATTGGGGCAAACCCTGTGGAGTTATAGGGTAGGGTTACTTAGGCGTAGTTTATTAAGGGTAGTAGTTTAGACTAGTTATTCTAGAAATAGTTAATAAAGGGCCTAAGCCTCTAATCTAGGTACTAATTTACAATTTCCATCTAACCGTCTATCTGGGGGTAGTAAGCCGTAGAAAGCTTTAGCTTAATGCCTAGAATTTAGGTAAACTTATTCTAGAAGGCCGATATAAACTATGGCCTATAATTAGATATAATAGTATCTAATAGTCCGTAAATTTGGTAGACGTAATAAACATATAGCCAGGCTGCCTCTTTAGCATCAATATTCTTATAATAGGGAATTAAGAACGGGCGTTTGCTAAAGCGGTTGACTATAACTATAACTATATTATATCCGTTACGGTCGCTAAGTAGTTTATAGAAGTCTATAAAGATATACTACTAAGGGCGCTCTAGTATTGGGAGTGGCTTAAGTAGTCTTAGTGTCTTATCCTATAGGATTATAGCTCTCCTATAGTCTTCGTAGTTCCGTATATATCGATTAATATTTATAACTATTCTCGGCTAGTAGTAGCGGCAGTTAATAATTTTACGGGTCTTATTCTTACTAGGGTATACCGTAGAAACTTAGCAATGAGCTTCGCGGATTAGTTTAGTTTATAGATTGTTAACGTTGGGGACTATAAGCCGCTCCTAGTATAGGAGCAACCCTTCCTCCGCTTTAAAATTGGGGTCTTCCTTCGCGGCTTAATCGCGGAGGGCCTTTAGGGCGTTAGCCGTGCGGTTTACAGTTAGGAGGCGGTTAATTAGCCCTATTAGTTTATCTAAGGTCTCCTCTATTAATACTAGCTCATTTAGCTAGGAGTCTAGCTCCTTAAGGATCCGTAGGTTAAGCTATTTGGGATAGAGAAGGGCGCGCGTTCAATATTAGGTCTTTAGCTTATCCTAAGGTCCTATATCTTATTCTCTTTGGGTTAAGGTATTAGCCTTAGAGTTTTACTTACTAGAACGATATATAATCATAAAAAAGAATTAGGAGAGTGTTTTAGCCTACTAGGCTTATCGTCCTATAAGCTGCTTTATAGTTATAAAGTACCCTAGGGCTTTATAGTCTGTATATATTTTAATCCAGAAGTTCGTACCTTTAAGCTCTGCGCGCTATTAGGAGAGTAATTAAATAATAGCTAGTATCTCTTTATTATATACTTTATAGTTATACTTAGCCGGGTTTATTATTTTTAAGAAGAAGGTAATAGGGTACCATTTACCGTCTAAATATAACTGTAATAGGATTCCCGCTACGACCTTATTAGAGGCGTCCGTTTCTAGCATTAATTTAAGGTCTAGGTTATAGTAATAAAGGATTAGGGAAGAAATAAGCTAATCCTTTATCTCTTTAAAGGCTTCTATATAGTTATTATTAAAGATAAAAGGCGTGTCTTTCCTAGTTAGTCGTACGAGAGGTTTTCCACAATTCCGTAGTCGCGGATAAACTGGTGGTAGAAGTTACAAAAACTAAGGAAGGATTAGATTCCTTTTACTATGTAAAGGGGCTTTTAGTTACGGATTGCCTTTACCTTCTTAGGGTTAACCTTAATTCCTTTTATAGTTACGATAAACCTGAGGTATTTTGTACGTTTTACCCTAAACTCACATTTTTTAATATTAACTTATAAGCCTACGTTCCGTAATCTTTCTAGGACCTTCTTAATATAAACTTAATGCTTAAGTTCGTCGTTTAAGTATATAAGAATATTATCTAGGTATACCGTATAGAACTCGTTAAGGTAATTAAAAAGAACGTTATTTATATACCTTTAGTACGTAGCCGGTCCGTTTATTAGTCCAAAAAGAAAAACTTTATATTTATAGGAACCATAACGGGTATAGAATATTATTAAATCTTTAGATATAGGGTCTATCCTAATTCGGTAGAAAGCTTGGCGGATATTAAGTTTAGTAAAGATCTTTACCTAGCTTAGATGTATAAGGGTCTCGTTAATTAAAGAAATAGGGTACTAGTCCTTTTAAGTGATAGCGTTTAGCTTCTAATAGTCAATATAAAAACAAAGGCCTTTATTAGGCTTTTTTACGAACAGGATAGGGGAAGCAAAAGGGGCTTAACTTAGCTTAATAAACCCTTTATCTAAGTTATTAATCAAGTACTGCTTTATTACTTTTAGCTTATCCATTAATTATTAGTAGAGGGGGCTATAGCCTAGCGAGTTATTGGCTTCTAATTAAATCTTATAATCATACGTCTGGTAAGGGGGTAACTTGTCTAAGGCCGCTTTTAAAAATACATCCTTGTAATCTGTATAAATAGTAAGAAAAAGGCGTTTAACTAGTTCCTCGTTAGTTTCCTTAGCCGGCTTTTCCTCCCTATTATTAATAATTTGGTTAATCTTATATAGGCTTATTATAAAGACCTTATTGTCCTTCCGGTACATATTAAAGTAGAACGCTATAGCGTTAATTACGGCAATGTCTACTATAGGGGGTTTATATAGTAATAGGGGCATACGTGACTTTAGGGGCTTCTAGGGTACTAGCGTTATTATTACTCCTTTTAGCTCCTATCACATCTTTTAAAGGTTATCCCTTATATCCTATCGATACGTTCTTTTTTATACTAGTTAGATCTACGTAACTTAGACATTATCTACGTCACTTTTTGTCCTATTTCCGTATATAGAGTCCTTTTTAAACATAGCGCTTTAGGAGAGTATCTTTATTAGTACGGAGTTCTTTCTAGCTTTGCGGCGGGCGTCTTCTTAGGCAAAGGCTAGGTTACGGGCCTAGACATCCTACTAGTAGGTAGGGTTAGCCTTTACGGCTAGTGTCTTATAATTAGTTTGGATTTCCCTAACAAATAAGGGTAGTTTTAGTCTATCCTCTAGCCAGATAAATTATCTTTATTATACGTTTAGCCAAATATTAAAATAGGACATCTATTTTCGGCTAAGGATTATATTGTGGGACCCTAGGTCTAGGATGCAGAAAGGGATACTATATTAGCGTTATCCGTTAAGAGCGATATATAACTTTAAGACGTGGGTAACCGGCTAACCGGCTTAGCCGTTATAGCCTTTTACCTAAATAGGCTTCTCTAATTAGGTAGCTTTTGCATTTAGAAATTTAGCAACATTATTTATATAGGCAGTATTTATAAAGGCGAAGCTATTTGCTCTAGTGTTAATAAGGGCGGTTATATTTACTCTATATCCATTTTAAGATACTATATATAGAATAGTAAAATGCTTCCCACCTATTAACTAACTAAGATTAATCTCTTTAAGATTGATGGGGTACCCTAGGGGGGAGTCTTTCCCTAGGGTTCTTTTTTTTCCAACTCGTTGGACGTTTCTCCTTCCTCCATTTCCTTAATATCGCCTATATCCCTTAGCTCTGGGCAAGACAAAGCAAAGTAACCCTCCTTATTGCAGTTGTAGCACGTAGCCGAGGCGGGGTCAATTGGGGTATTGCGACAAGTACTAGTTAAGGGCGTGGTACGTAGCTAGTCAGGCGAGGCTCGCCAGTACGTAGTTATAACCGCTTTTAGTGCAAGAGCAGTTATAGCTTATCTTCCTACTCTAGCTCCTATAGGTGCGGCTAGCGAGTTCCAATCGCTACGTAGTCGCTTCTGCTAATTAGGGCGGGCGTTAATCCGCTTTAGTTCTACGTCTAAAGATAGGTAACGAGCTGCGAGTCTTTCGTGGGTTAGTAGGTTATTTAAGGTTACAGCAATCTTTTCTTATAGCTAGATTGTTAGCTTATTGTATAGGTCTAAACAGTAGTTCTTAAGGGAAACCTAGCCTTCTTCCGTAAGGTGTAGGAATTAAGTCTAAAATTTAGCAAAGGGTTAGTTTGGTTTTATTATTAGGCGATTATAGTTATACTAGGTATCCCGTACTTTATTTAGGTTAACGTAGATAGTAGCTAGGTGCCGTATTATCTTATTAACAGATATAAATCGGATAGGGGAATTATCCTCAAACTTGGCTTAAAGGTGCCGTTAGGCGTCCCCTATAGTTTAACCAAAGAGGTAGAGCATTTTAGCTTCTTTAGAAAGGAAATAGTTGTGGTTAATATAGAGCTTTCCTTATACCTAAATCCTCTAATTCTTAAAGGTAGGGTCTATCCTATTAGATAGTGGTTAGGGGTTAGGAAGCTTAACAAACTTTAATTATTTCGTTATCGTATCTATACTCCCTAGTGTGTCACATTTGGTTAAGTAAATAGAACAACTAGGACTTTTAGAAGGGGGGGCTAAGCTTTATAGGGCCGCAAGGCTGTCTAGGATCTCTTGTAGGGTCTCCTATATACTTTAAGCTTAGAGACGGTCAGCTTCCTAATTAGCCGTTAGGGTACGAATCTGTTTGTATACATCTATACTGTTATCATTATCCTTAATTTCGGATCCCAATTAAATCTCGTGTTCTTCTTAGGTCGGGCAGCTCTTTTAGATAAGCTCGCTTTAGGTGCCATTATTGGCTTCCTAGGGTTTATCAGAATCGTACAATTCGGTTTTAATTTCGGGGGTATAGGTCCAGTCCTGTCTGGCTCGTAGGGTGGGATATTATTAAAGCCTTCCCAGGCAATGTAGAGTTGTTTTGGTGTCTGAGTATAGCGCGTCGACGCGTTATTGCAGACGAAGTTTCTTGTGGGGTGGGATATTATTAAGGCCTTCCCAGGCAATGTAGGGTAAGCTTAGTATAATGTTACGGCTCGTATAAATGCCTCTAAACCGAAGCTTGTAGAATACTGTATTACGAAGATACTAAGCTAAGAAGAAGGGAAAAAAGGGGTCGCTAGGACCGATGTAAACAAATATATAGGGTGAGCCGCCAAGGCGCTAGCTCCAGGCGAGCCAATCGCGGGTCGGCAGAATATGGCAGAATTTAGCAGGTAACATGCGATAGCGCCGTTACAACTATTAAATAATCCTATAGGCCCTATAATAACAATTTCAGTCGCCGTAGATATATTAGGTTTGCGTATGTATCCTTCTATAATAATATTAAATAGTCTAATTAAAGGTATAGCACTATTGTAAGGAATATAGACTTGGGGAAAGGTGTCCTAATTATAAGCATTTAATATACGCATAGTGTAGACCTATATAGGCCTTAACTACTATCGCTGTTTTAGTAGTGCTAATATAGGCTATATAGGTTTCCCCTAATAAAAGTTATAAAGGCTAGTTACTTTTAGCCTTCTATATTTAGCTATCTAGTCTAGTATTATATAAGTCTAGCCATTTTAGTTATTAAGCTTATTGTAACCGCTGCTAGTATTACTATAGAGATGGTTTACTAAAATATAGAATAACGTATGTGTATAAACACGAAGCCTATAAGGAATGTCTAGTAGAAACGGAAAAAGAGCTAAATATAGAGTTAGATATAATAACTTAGTGTGTTATAGGTATATTATATAAAGAGTTAGATATATTAGATATAAAAACTTAGTACTATATAAGTATACCTACTTATATTTATATAGCACTGCTAATAGTAAAAGAGTATTAATGTTAAGCCAGATATAGACCTATTAAAGGACCTATTAAAGTTTATAAATATACGCACCTTTATTATTCTAAGTACGAATATAAGTTTCGTTAGAGAAGGTAGCTATAACACTAATACTAGAAGCTATAAATAAGAGGGGTAATAGCGATAAGGATCTAGTTATAGTTTATCTTTAGTCTTAGGGTTAAAAAGCACTATATATTTAGCGCAGTTTATTAAATTAAAATTAAATAGTACTAGCTATTAGAGGATAAATTTAATACACGCTTATAAATGCTCCTATATCTATATTCTACTACTTTAACTATTATTTTTTACTTCCTCCGTAACGATTTCCTTTAGGTACTATTAATTAATTAAGGGATTCTATAAAAAGAGTAAGCTAGGTAGTTAGGCGTAGCGCCCTTTAAACGTATAGCTAGGATCTTAACAAATTTAGCGGCTATAGCTTTAGTCCTATAAGCTAGGAGGTTATAGGAGCTAGCGGCTTATAGGAGCTAGGGGATTCTATAAGGTAGGTAATTATATAAATAGGGTAGTCTAACCTAGCGCCCTCTAATTAATGCCTAGTATGCAAACTGGGTATTAATAGGTTTAATAACTTTAACTTTAATCGTGCGAGCTAGATGCTTGTGGGAACTAGCTAATCCTATAAGCTAGGTAATCGTACAAGCATAGTGCTTATAGGAGCTGGGTAATCTTATAAGCTAGGTAATTGTGCGAGCTAGGCAATCGTGCGAACTAGGTAATCGTGCGAGCTAAATGCTCGTAGGAGCTAGCCAATCCTACAAGCTAGGTAATTGTGCGAGCTAGGTAACTGTGCGAGCATGGCGCTTATAGGAGCTGGGTAATCCTGCAAGCTAGGTAATTATACAAGCTAGGCGATCGTGTAAACTAGGCGATTATACAAGCTGGGTAATTATACAAGCTAGGTGATTGTATAAGCTAGGTAATTATGCGAGCTAAGTAATTATGTAAACTAGGTAATTATGCAAACTAGGTAAGTATATAAGCTAGGCGATTATGCGAGTAGAGTGATTATATAAGCAGGGTAATCTGACCTAGCGCCCTCTATTAATGCCTAGTATATAAATAGGAAGTAAATATTAAGAAAATACTAAAACTATATAAAAAGGAAATATATAAGTCTAAGATCTAGAAACATTAAAGAAGTTCCTATATATATAGACTTTATAACGACTTGCACCCCCCTTATATATACTTAGAGAAGTTCCTATATAAACAGCCCTATAAGCGTAGCTATAAGTCTAAGCCCCCTTATATAACCTAACTACCCCTCCCTACTATACCGGAATAGATAAATAATTGCTAGGTACTATAAGCAGAGAAATAATTTAAATAAAAAGAAAACACTATAAAAAATATATATTTATATCCTTAAGATATAAATCTATAAGTACCGTAGTCTTAAATACGACTAATAGTTGCTAATATAGCATACGTCTTAGGTCTATAAGAAATTCAAAAAATCCTAGGTTATTAGTATAGATTTACCTTCTATTATTACTTTTAAGGTAGTAAATAAATTTATCTAAGTAAAAGTATAGATTATCGCGAATACTTTATAGCTTGCTATAGGTTAAGCGGGTAGAGACTCTAGTAGGAATAATAAAATATTGTTTTATTTTGCGATAGGCTAAATAAAGAAAGGTTAAAGTTTTAACCCTTTTACCAGCTTTTATTAAAACTCTTCTTTATATTTTTATCCTTTACTTATAGATTTAAGACTATAAAGTTAAGGCCACCGTATTTAACCGTCGCCTATATAGCCTTATCGCTTAATACCTCTCCATTACTATCTGCCCCTATTTCTTAATCTTTAGTACTAAAACCATTTTTTCCGTTATATAATGTCTCTACGTCCTATTCTTAATCCTTATTACTAAAGTTACTTTCTAAACTAGCTAACGCCTTTACATTGCCGTTATCTTTAAAGTCGGTTTCTTTATCTATAAACGTCTACTTAATAGCTAACAATTTAGGGACGCTGCGCTTATAGGTACTTAGGGTTACGGATACTACTTAAGGAGAAATTATGGTTAATGTTATTAGGATATAGAATAAGCCTATAGACCTCTAAGTACTAGCTACTTAGCGCTTTAAATAAAAGATCTCCCCTAACGCAAGGTAGATTAATAGGAGTTGATTACCGCCTATATAAGGCGGAGCGCTTATAAAGGGCTTAGCTAAAATGCTAATTAAACTACCCTAGAGGCACTAACAGCTTCTTTACTATAGATAGGGGGTTAATATATAAGATTAACTGGCTAGGATAAGTCTACTGCTTAGGTAGTGTCTTGCCCCAGGAAAGATAGGCGTTAGAAGTAGATTATATAATGCTATTCCTACTAAGAGAGGCGTTATTAGGGGTTATTGTTAACTTCTAGTTCTAGTTTATAACTTTATACAAACGCCTCTGAACCCTACTAAGGCATATAGCATTTGTTGGAAATTGTCAGCTGTTTAAATTTAGTAATAGCTTAGCTAATAGCTACCCCTAATAATGCCTCACTTAATGCTTTACTTATGGATTACTTTAGGCGCCTATAGTCTTAGGCGCAGATAATACATAAGCTGAGAGTAATTATAGCTACTAAATATTATACTATAGACACTATATAAAGTGGAAAAGAGCGGTTAGTATACTCTATCTTTCCTTTCTACCTTTTATCCTAACTCCGCCCTAAAAGAGAAATAGAATATAAACATCGTACTCCTGGCTCTTATATGCTATTAATTCAACTTACCTTTAAATCTAACCTCTTAACTATATATTCTTTACCATCTTTATAAGAATACTAGATATTATATATATTACCTTAACTAAGCTTAGATATATTGCTAATATAACCTATAGGTCCTTAATCGGTACTTATAAAAACATTACAATATACTATTACCCCAAAGATAATATACCTATTTATTAACTTGCTAGAAACCTTAAATTATCCTAAAATTGTATTAACAATAAAGACATAGTATCTGCTAGTAGGGAGAAGAAATAATTGTAGCTTTCTAACCCTATATAGAAATAAATACCTTATACGCCTACTTAAACACCTAATAAGGTTAACTCTTATAAAATTAACGATAATATGGAGGGTAATATATAAGAAGATACGGAAATATATACTAATTACCTTAAGAGCCTAGAAGGCTGTAGTAAAACTAAAATAGTCTTACCTAAGCTAATAGAGAGCTATAGCGAGGCTAAAACAGACTTACCTTAACTAAAAGAGGTTTATATTAAAGGTTTACTAGCGCCTCTAGGTATGTTTATAAAACACCTATATATTATTTAGTAATAATAATAACTAAATAGAGAATAGTTTAGCCAATTCTATAAACTTCCTTAGAGATATACTTCCCCTAACTAAAGTATTAACAATTTCCGATGCTATAATTTTAGACGGACAACTAAAGTATCTCTTATTGTAGTTGCTAACTTACTATATAATAAAGGACTTAAAACTTCTCTAAAACCCTAGATATAGATTAGTTGTATCTATATATAGTCCTATTATAATAGTATACTAGTATTTTACCTAGGTTTTACCCGCGGGTATACCGTATAAGAAACTCGTATTATACTATACTAAGAACCCGCGTTACCTCTATCGTTATGCTAGGATATATAAACCGCTTAAAGATGTTATAATAGAGATAGCTTAGAGGGGTAAACCATATAACTTAAGCAACTTAGACGCTATAATAGAGGATACTACATTATATTGGATTAAGGTGCGCTCTAAACATTAAATCCTTTATAGGATACCGCTAACGGAGCTAAGATATACCGCTTGCTTCTAATCCTAAGGGCTCTAATAAGGCCGTTAATATAGTAGGGCGGGTATGCGATAGTTACTTCCCTATAGTTTTATCCGTTCGCCAACTTACTAATATAAGTAGGATATTTAGTTAGCATTAAAATGTAAAAGTAATTTAGAGAACGATAAGGCCAATACGGAAGGAACTATAAGGAAATACCCACCCCGCACTAATGAGATAAAGAAGTCGTCTTAATATAGTCCGCTTAGTAACTCCTTTCTATAAAGCTTATTAATCCCTAGCTTACTCTATTAGGGGCAATAAAGAGACTAGGTAGCTTAGTTAATTAATTTAGTTATAGGCTTAGCCAACTTAAAGGGAAAGTTAGTAGCCTTAAAAAAAGCGACCTCTATATTATGCGTTATCTAGATAAGGTTAACAATCGGATTAACAGCCTAAAAAGTAACTAAGAAGAAATAGAAGATATTATTAGGCGGTTTTAAAACAAAATCCACACTCTTAAGAGATATAGTAATAAAACTTTAGATTATAAAGATAAACGGGTTATAAAGGCTAGAAATAAGATATCTAAGAGAAAAGGGGCACGCTTAGCCTAAGGGTAGAGAAGTCTGTAGAATTAAGAAGGAAATTTGTTAGCTTAAATAGTACGCTCTTTAGTTATTATATTATTTACTTATTAAAGAAATTTATATATTAGATTTAAGCTAGAACTAGCCCTGCCCTTTATAGCGAGTATTTGCCGCATTTATATACTTAATTAGTAATAAGTTAATAGATCTAACTAAGCTTAGTCCTTATTACCTCTTCTCTATAACCTCTTTTTTACCATATTCGCCGCCTTCTTAGCCTTATATAACTATACTACTAAGGCCAATCGTGGGATAACACTTAGAAGCGTATTTATATATCGCTAAACAAATACTAAGCGCTATAGGATACGTTAGAGAAGGACACGCCTTAGAGCCTAGGTTATAGATAAGCTTTAATATAATTACAATTTAGTTATGTATAAGAATTTCCGCTCTTTAGCCCTAGCGTTATAAAAACGTAAGGAGCGGTATTTATACTCCTACTACCCTCTAAGATTTAGTATATTTTATCTACACATCCTCTTATAAAGAAAATGGCTTTAGAGCCCTCCTAAGACACTAATATTATTAGTATTCTTTAGGAACCTAGCAACTAAAACATAGTGCCGCCCTTATTTAAAGTAGTAAAGTAATATAAACCGTAAGGTAAATAGACATTATATTAGCTTACTTTATCTACTAGTTTTATATACCGTTAATATAATAAGCAGAAGACAGCAAAGCTTATAGCTATACGCTATAATTAATAGAACGACCTTTACTGTAATACTTATTACGGTTAGCTTCTCTTAAAGAAGTAATAAGGTCTATAATGCCCTAAAGTTAATAAGACACATTAAAACCTAACTAACTTAGGAGGGAATTGCTATTAATTTAGTTTAATTCCAAGGGGTATATTATAGGGGATTTTTATATCTAGTGTAAATAAATGGAGATAAACGCTTGTTACCTATATAAAATAGATACTAGCGAGGGTTATATTCTAAAGGGAATAAATAAGGCGTTACTAAGGAGATAGTAATAATAATACGTTTCCCTTACAATATATACTAGTAGAGGGGGGGTTTATATATACTAGATCTAGTTCTAGGAACTAAAACCTGTTTTTGGGAAATAGGCTAATTAACCGCTATAAAAAGAGGTTAACTATATCCGTATTTAGCATGTTAGATTTAGCTTATTTTAGGACTAGTAATTATTTATTAGCGTTCTTAGGCCGCCCCTTTAGCTTTGCTGTATAAGAGCTTTGCTTAAAGCCTTACGCGTTATAAAATAGACTAAAACGGATAAGTTTAATTAGTTATAGACCGGAAATGTCGCATTTTGGGTTACCGTAGCTTAGCATTTAACTAAGCCCTATAAGCCTTAGTCTAAGCCACATTAGATTAGCTTAACTTTTCCACGCCTAATCTTTAATCCTCCCTGCGTTTACTAGCACCTTACTTCCTCCGTTACACTTTTCTCCCTAGTTATTTCCTTATTGTAAGACGCGCCCGACGTATACTTAACCTTACTACACTTATCTACTATTATACCATCTATTATATACTAGCCTCTTTAATCTTCTATTCTTACCTACCTATCCGCCTACTACGCCGGCCACCCTAATATAGCTTTTATTGCGTTTGCCCGTAATAGCAAATCTCTTTAAATTAGAGATAATTAAAGCGGAACCTATTAGGGAAGGACTAAATGGCTTTTACAATTTATTTAACTTAACTTATTAGAATTTAGGCATCTCTAGCTCTTTAGACTTATTACACTAGATAGGTAATAAAGGTAATTATTAATTAGTCTACTATAAGTCCTATCTAATATATATAGGGCTTAAGAATCTTGTTGTTAACCTTATCCTAGCATTATAAAACCTTCTTACTGCTTAACTACTCCCGTCTAGCGCTAGCCGCGGTACTTTTTATAGTAACCTTCTCTAATTCCTCCCTTTGGTTAATTTTAATGACTTTAATATTAAACGGTTTACCCCTCTCCTAAAAACAGTTCTTAGTTGTAAATTAAATAAGGACGTTTAGAGCAATACTATTGCCACCATAATAGAGTCCACGCCTCCCCCCCGACCGCTACTATTCTATATTTAAACCCCATATCTACGCAATATAAGTAGCTTTACTAACTCGTCTAAATATAGGAAATACGTAGATTATATTCTAAAGGAGGAGCTAGGCCCTCTTTACGTAGGGATTCCTAGCTTATATAAAGCATTCTTTAGGGAAGTAGAAGGTCTTAAAGAGGCAAGCGCTGCCGTTTTTAAAAAATGTAAGGAAGGGGACAATCTACTATACGCTAAGGGCGGCTAGTATAACTGGCCTAAAAGTATAGAGTAAAATAATGTTCTAAAGTAGTTTAATAACCTAATTAAATTATTTTTAAGCTTTGTAGAGGAGTATAGGTCCGCCCTAAAGACATAATAAACGCTTATTATATATACTAAGCAGCCCTTATAAGGGTCTATAGTAAAGTAAAAGCTAGATATTAGTTTTATGGATAATCTAATAGCTAGCGAAAGCTCTTAATGCTATTAGTTATATATACTTATGCTAGGAGAGCTAAAGAGTAATCTAAATACTAATATAGCCTCGCAAGTATAGTTTAATTTAGGAAAATATATAAGAGAAGTCTTCGCCGCTTAGAATACTCGTTACTTTATCCTAGGCTTTACCCTCTATAGATCTATTATGCGGCTATAGGAGTATAACTGGGTAGGAGGCATTATATTATTACTATTTAATATTAATAAAGACGGACTATAATTTACCTCGGCGATATTAGGATTTCTTTAGATAAATAAAGAGTAGCTTAGGTTTAACCCTACTATTCTAATATTAGACGGTAAGTGATATATTAAGGTTATACGTAATAATTAGACTAAGTATTTTATCCTTATTAAACTTATAAAGTGGGGACGCTATATCGCCGGTTAAGCAACTACTTGCTAAAAAGTATACCGTAAGGGGGATACCTCTAAAATACCCCTTATTATTAAAGACTTGTAGTAGTACCTATAGCGTATAGAAGAAGGTAAACTACTATATAAGGTAATAAAGGAAGGAGTAGTTAACGTAGTTAGGTATTATTACTACAATATAGTTTATATAGGCGGTAAGGAAGATAATATTTACAATAATATCTGTAAGGGGCTAAATATTATAAGAGCAATAAACTACAAGCTAGAAGACTTAATAATGCCTTTAAGACTAGCTAGAGTGAAAATAAGTATAAGAAAAGGCCGAAGTTCTAATAGAAAGAGGTCGTCTAGCTATACTAACGCCCTATTACCGCCTAGCAAGCGTATATATTTAGGCTCTCCGCCTAAAGGTAGAAGGCGCCCTATAACCCTAAATTAAGTATATTAACGCGTTATTACTAAAGACTATAAAAAGCCTCTTTATAAGGCAAGCTCTTAGGCTGCAATGCTTATTATACTAAAGGGTAGCATTAAAGGATATAAGTCTTTATACACGCGGGCTGGCATTATTTAATATAATATTTTAATAGGCAACCTTATAATAAATAAGGAAGATAATAATCCTTCTTAGCCGGCATTCTTAATTAACTTTAATCTTGCGATTAAGGAGTAGCGGAAAGGGCCTTTAGGAGCGTAGGGTAAGACCGGCATAAGAGCGTTTATAGTAATTAGAGTGCTCCTAGGCGAGATATACTTAGCTTAGCATAATTTTAAGTTATTTTTTTAGGTACTATTCTAGATATATATTCACTATAATGGACCTAATAAGAAAGGTAATGTTATTAATAGGTTTAATAAGTGGAATTCTATAAATATAGAAAAGCTAGCTAAGATAAAGAAAGGAGAAGTGGATAATAAAGGGGATTTTCTTAAGACTGCAGGTGATTATTTTTTACCATACTATTAGCTACTAATCCTTTAGGTTAATAGATTACGAAAGGTAGTATTTTTAGGTAGTAGGAGGCGAAAAGGAAAGGATAAAAACCTTCCTTCTTAAATAAAGGAGGTACTTTAAAAAGTAAGGAAGGATTTAAAGGTACTAATAGAGTAGATAAAATAATATTTTATTACTCTTCTACTATATAAGTAAAGTTTTGCAGAGATTTGGGCGGCTAAGGCTAGGTAGCAGCCTTAGTTAAAACGCATATAAAATAGCGTAGGGTGAGTCGCTAGGGCTAAATAAACCTAAGAAAGTGGATAACCTAATCTTCCGCCAGATTATTAGGTCCCTATACTCTACTATCCTATATAGGCTTTATATTTCCATAAAATACGCAATCTACTCCCTAGCCTATTAGAAGTAGCCTTATACCGCCTAAATAGAGGCCGTAAAAAAATTAATCCCTTCCTTTAACTAATCCCCTACTTAAATAAGTCCCCTACTTAAACAAATCCCCTATAGGAGCTAATGCCCACGTATTTTACCGCCCTATAGGAACTAGTCCCCTACTCTAATAAATCCCCTATACTAATAAATCCCCTACGCTAATAAATCCCCTACTTTAATAAATCCCCTACTCTAATAAATCCCCTATAGGTGCTAATACCTATATATTCCGCCGCCCTATAGGAATTAATCCCCTACGGCTTATATTTCTATATAGCTTTTACTCCCCTATAGGAGCTATTAGCTATATTTACTACTCCCCTATAGGAACTAATCCCCTATAACTCCCGTTTTTATATCCTAAACTAAAATTATTATCTAGTATATAGTAACCGTATCTTTTACTACCCTATAAGAACTATACCCTATAGCTCCTACTCCTATACGGCTTTTACTCCCCTATAGGAACTAAAGGTAATTTTTTTTACTCCCCTATAGAAACCAATCTTTTATAGCTTGCGGTTCTTTATAGGGATTAATCCCCGCTTTCTTTATCGCCTTATAGTTTTTAATTCCTTACAGGAACTAACGCTTATATCTTTTACTCCCCTACGGGAACTAATGCCCTATAGCTTCCGTTCTCCTATTCCTAAATTTATAAGCGATTTGCCTGCGCTATAGCCTACTATATAGGCCTTATTATTATAAGAGTAAGTAAGTAATTTTAAAAAAGTAATAAGTAATAATGCCACTAGCTAAAAGATTTATAAGACGTATTTGCTAATACTATATCTATATAAGTAAATATATATATATAAGTATAAATTCTCAATTAATCCAACACCTTTAAGGTTAGCTTTAAAATCTTAATTTAATATAATGGCTTTGCTTAAATGCTTATATACAAGTTTCTCTCCCTTATATTTAGCTAAGCCGTAACTAATCTATATAGCGTTTTTGATTTAATATAGTACGTTAGCGCTAGGCTTAAAACTCCTATTTAAATATTGCCTTACCTGTTTTCCGTTTAATTAATGGTCTAAAAGCCAATCTATATCCCTTTTAGAGATATTAGTAGCAGCATTAACTTACTTTAGGAAGGTCTTCTATACCTACTCTCTTACTAGTTTCTTTAGCTCATTATATCTAAGTATAAGATATATTCTACTTTATATAGCTATATTAAATATAGTAATCCTATTTATTATAAAAAATATAATGCCTTAAAAATACTCTATCTATTATAGGAAGATAGATACTAGGCTATTACGTTAAACATTATCTAAAGTTCTTTCTATAAGAAAGATATCGGCCTTGTCTAGAAGAATAACAGCACTTTAGCGGTAAATGTTTTTAACTATTAGAGCTAGGTTTTATTCTAAATAGGCTAGATCTATATTAAAGTCTCCTATATAAGCCTTCTTATAGTTAAACTAGTATATAAATATACTTATAAAGGGGAACAAACCACATAGAGGGGTCTCCTCTAAGATTTGGCAAGTGCTTTAGCTATTAATGTCTTTCCCACCCTAGGTAGGCTACTAAAATGGTTAGCCTTTAAAACAGCTAATACCTTACTAAAAAACTTACTATAGCAAAAAGACTAGGCCTTTCCCCTTCCCTTTAATTATATTATTAAACTTTAATTTCCTAGACCTAGACTAGTAGCTCTTTATAAGCCCTTAAAGTACTATTTTCTTATCCTCCTTAATTATAAGTGACTTAAATACTAAGGCATTCTATTTAATGTCCTTAATATTAGCGACAGCAAATTCACCTATTAGTGCTTATATTAGTATATATAATTTACTAGCTCTAAAAAAAGAGTATATAAAAAGCCTAACCCTATTTTTTATCCACTAAACTAAAGGCCAGGGCTGTTAGTAGATAGATTAGGTGCTTATTATCTCCTATCTCCTTAGAAACTAAACCCTAATTCTTTATATCGCCTTACTAATTAGTCCCTTAATTAATTACATTTATTCCGTACGCATTTATAGCGATTAGCTGCTTACTATAGTTAGAATTCTAATAATAAAATACTATCGCGTCTACTATAATGCGGCCGCTTGTAGAAAATCTCAACAGGCTATCTTTAGTCTAGAAAAATGCGATCCCTTTATATTTATAGTGGTTAATGCCTCTTAAAGACACAAACTTCCGGCCATTACTAATAAGATCCTACTTTATCTCGGCTTATCTCTTATAATACTCTAGCGGAAATACCTTAAGAGACGTAATTTTTATAGTTAAACGGAATTCTAGAATAGAGAGGGTAATTTTTACTTTATTAAACGCCTTCCCGTTATAGCTAAAATAGTAATAGTTAAGTTTAAAGCTCTTTTTGCTAAAAAGTAAGGTTTTAAAGTTACCTAAATTATATATAAGGCATCTTAGTTAATCCAAGCCTTCGCAAATTATAAGGATGTGCGTATTTAGTTTAAATAAGGCCTAAAGGAAATTAAAATTAATTTTGCTATAGTCTAGAAGTAGTAGGACACTATTAGTTATAGACGCGAAATAGTCTTTAAGGAATCTTAGTAACCCCTAAAGGTACTTAGCGCCAATTAAGTTGGGAGAAAGACTCTCCTAGTGTGTTTTTAACTGGGGTAGAAAATTAAACATAATGTTTATAGGAATCTAAAAGTTAAATTAGAATAAGCTACGTTTATAAAAAGGTCTACTTATTATAGGCTTATCTTCCCGAAGGGAGATAGCTTATACGCCGTTTAGCACTACCTATAAGGCGTCTCTTACTTCTCTTAAATTTATACTTAGGTATATACTATAGTCTTTCTTATCCTTTTTTAGCTTAAAGTTAGTATCTAAGTTAATATGTTTAAAGGCACCTAAAAGATAAACCAAATTTCTTCTAAAGGATATAAATATACTAATTATACATATTACGCTTACTTAACGTATCCAGTAGAGTCTCTATAGTCTTATACTAGCAGCTTTATTTATCCTAGCTATAGCAGACGCTATATTAGCGTATTTCTAAGTATATTTTAGGGATTTCGCGAGTATATATTTTATTTAACGCCTTAACTTTAATCTTAGAACCTCTTACTTCGCGTATCTCTTTAACTCCTAAACTTATAGGGGGAGGTAAAGGAGGTAAAGGAGGTAGAGGAGGTTAGACTACTTAGACTATCTTTAACACGGCTATAAGTATTTTAACTATAAGATTTTGCGCTAACTGCCCATAATGCGGATACATTTAGTTTAGGCTATTAGGGGAAGTATTTATACTATTATAAGGCAGTAAAGGCAATGGCGTAATAAGCTTAGGTGTAACTAGCATTATTACTCTATAAAGCTTTAGTAACGTAATACTAATCTAAAGTATAAAGTTAGAGTAAGGAGCTAAGTATAAATAGTATTATTTCTTTAAAAGATCCGCCTTTTTTTATACCCTTTAATAGGACCTAAGCTACTACTATGCCATAAATATTTACTAGAACCCGCTTTATGCCATAAAAATACTTCCCTCTATTTATCCTAGAAGATGCTATATTAATATTACTTCTAATATAGCATAGAACTTAACTAAGTAAAGGTATATAATTCTACTGTAACTATAGAAATAGAGCCGTGGCTTATATTTAGTATCTTAGTTCTAGCACTAGAGTAATATAAAAGGAAATATAATAGATACGCAATTATATATATAGTAGAGGCTTATAGCTATCTAATATTATTTAAACTAGAAATAATGCGGAAAGGAATATAATTAGGACCCGTTACCTATCTAGCTAGGTAAATGCCTTAGTTAAAGTAAAGAGTATATACGGAATGGGAATAACTATAGGTATGCCGCCGCAATTAGTCCAAACTTACTAGGCTCCGCTATATTTCGTCCCGTCCCGCCTATCCCACTCTACCCTATCCTTTAAATCTCTACCTTTACTCTTATCCTTCCCGTCCCCTCTTATTCTTTCTATCCCCTCTTATTCTTCTTATCCCCGCCCTATCTATCCATCTTTAATTTTACTATATTTTTAAAATCTATAAAATGGAATAACTAGCTAATTAAAAAACTTAGAAAAGAATTAGCAATATTTAATAATAATATAAGTTTATTACTCTTAAACCAGGATTATATATTTAAATTATATTATAATTTACTAAAAGAGGATACGGAAAGGTTATTAAAGCGATTATTATTACGTTATAGTGTAAGGCTATAAGTATGCGAACTTTTAATAAACGTTTTCCAATCCTTGGGTCCTAAAGTATTCCTCTTATTTACCTTAGTAGTATCCATCTTAAAGCTAAGTAAAATAGCGCCTTAGACCTGCTTACCTAAAATTTAAAGTTAGTAGGAGATTGCCCCACACCTACTTAGACTAGCCGTAGTTACGAAGGAACTTTATAAAACCAATTTAATTAGCGCTTTAATTTTATCGTCTTAAAAAAGCCGGTTTTTATAGGTAACTATTACCACTAGTAGAGAAACTCTTTTATCCTAAATAACTTTATTACTAATTCTTAATAGAGTAAGGCCGATTGTAAAGTATATATCCTCTTTTATCTAAGACGTATTTACTAGCCTTTAGTTTATAACCTTATAAAACGGATTCAGACGCAAGGAGTACTTTATTACAAAAACATCCTCTTTCTAATATTAATCTTTTAACGGGTATAAAAGACCTTTTATTTTAAATAAATTATTAATAATTCTTATTAGAGGAATACTTAATACTAATTAAAGACGCTTAGTTACTAGAGAGGTATTCTAAAGCTCTACTTTTTTAAGACGCGAATTAAACGCTTAGTATGCTAGTCTTAGACGCTTATTAACTAGCTGCTTATTTATCTTAGAGGGAGATTTACCGCGTAAAGAAAGTGCCCTCTTATCTGATAATTAAAAAAAAAAGGATTAAACACCTCTCTCTAAAATCTAGTGTGTTTAATGCTTATCTAAGATAGATGCCTCTCCTAAGAGTCCTTCCAGCGCCACTATGCTAGCGTATTATTAAGTTATAGATAAACTATTATTAAAGCGTCCCTGGTTAGAATTATAGCAGATTCTAGGTCTGTAAACGACCCTTAATAAGATATTGCTTATAGTTAATATTAATAGGATATCTAATATTGCTAGGATAGGGCTAATACTTTTCTTTTTTATTTATAAGATGCTATATAATTAAAAACCTTTTTAAGCTATTTTGTACTGGGATAAGGACGAGCAATTTATAGAGAGAGGAAAAGGAAAAAGGAGGACTAGTGGTTATAAATTGCCTGTCTATATATATGCCAAAAAAGGATAATAAGGACGCTCTTATTATACTTAGGATCGATTATAGTTATAGATAGAATATCTTTAATTTATTTAGTTTAGGGGACCTAGATATTTTAGAGTTTTTAAAAAATACTATAGAAGAAGCTAGAGATTAACTTTTATCTATAAATAAGTGGTATATATTGCTTTGGGTTACTACTTATTACTACTTCTTCTTTAACTTAATCTGTGCCCTTATTATATAATATTTATACCTAGTAAGAACCTTTTTTATTATTTGTCTATTTTTTATACCTAAAGCTTTAACTAGCTTCCCTTTGCCGTCTTTAATATTATATAATCCGCCTTTAAATATTATAGTTATATCCTCTATTATCTTAAATATATAACCTCTAATTGTCTCCTATTCCCCACTAAGCGCCTTATTCCTAGCCTTAGTGGATATAGTCTATATAGCTAAAAGTGTAACCGCGTAAGTTGGCGGGACTAGTAGCTATAAAGAAGAGGCGTTTTATAGACGTAAAATATTAAGCAAATGTTGTCTTTTATAAAGCGTTTTTAATTATAGATAGCCGTCTAAGGAGGAATAGCGGCTAATTTAGGAATTTGTTTTAGAATAAAAGGCTATAAAGTATATACGTATTAAAGCATAACTATTATAGAAGATGTAAGTAATTAGGCATATACTGCGCGGAATAGCTAAGCTAATATTTACCTTAATAGTAAGAATAGAATTACTAGATAACTGTAAAAGGCAGAACGTAAGAAATATAAAAAGAGGTAGATTATAGGCTTAAACGGAGAGCAGCTTTACGGAACTACGCTATAAATAATTAGTAAAGTAGGGTTAAAGGAAATTTATAAGGGAAAATAGAGGTGTTACTGTAGTTAATAGGTTTATGGCTACTTAGTCGTTAGTGCCCAATAGGAAGGCTTATATAAAAGAATTGCTAAGCGGCTACCTCTTAGGCTAAGCTGCGGCCGGATTTACCCTGCCCTACTATTAAAGCTTTCTAGCGCAGAATATTATATATATAATTAGGCCACCAGCCAAATAACGGGTAAGGCGTCCACTATAATACGTATTTAGCTATGCATTAGAGTTACTAGATATATATAGCCCCTCTACTAACTAAAATATCTTATAAGGATTGGATTCTTATAGCTCGTTCTTATTTATAAGGTAAATTAACTGCAGCCAGTTTATGCGCCTTTACGTTATATATATAAGTTAATTAATTATTAACGCCCGACTTTATATTATTCGGACTGCCGCTTAGTTTTAACTGTGTTACGTAATTTAAATTAGCTGGCTAAGTTATAAACGTAGTTTCAGCCTTGTATTCTCTATTATTTATAGCGTTATAAGTAGTAATAAGTGGCTCTTGCTTACCGCCCTTAGAAAATTAATACTCTTACGGACCTTTTTATATAGCCTTTTATAATAGGAAATGCGCTATAAATAGATTAAGCTAGAAATAGAATATATAATAAGAAATAGACCTCTAAGCTAAAAGAAGGGCACTACTATTATTACCGTTTCTTCTGCCTAGAAGGTCGGCCTCTTTTCTTCTATATAGTAGGCCGGGCCTTTAATTTTAAATAGTAGTATAGGTTTAGTATATTTACTATAAAGACTAATTTTATCTAAGAATAGCGTTTAAGGACCTTAACTAGTAAAAGAACTATTACTAACCAAAATATAAGAATACGCCTAAGCTACTAGCCCCGTCCATTCTATATAGTAACTCTACCCTTTACTTTCACAACTTTAGAAAAGAGTATACCTATAATAATTTAGCTTTAGCTTACCGAACGCGTCTTTAGTAAGACTTAAGGGCATCTTTAGAATTTAAAAGTCCGCTTTTATAAACCTAGGTAGGCTTCTAAGCCACCTTATATTTACGCCCTAACTTAGTTATTCTTTCCCCTAGAATATTATTAATCTCCCATTTATTATCTAAGCTTATTTTATTAATTTTATCTTTTTTAGTCTGGGTATAACGCTTTATAGTAGGTTCTAGGTTTAAAACGTTACTCTAGTTATTAGCGACGCTATTACTATTACTATCCTTGTCCTTATTATAAGTATAATTACTAGCCTTATTATATAACGGTTTAATACTATAGAGAAGGGTAGGCTCCTAAAGCGAAGGGCTAGCGGGCTATAGAGTGGATACCGCTTACTAGTTAACTTGCGGGTATTAAAAGTTAAGGTTAAGGATAGGAGGGATAAGGGGGCTAAAAGATAAGTTATTGCGATAGGCGGGTAGCCTTTATTACTTCTAGGGATGTAGACTATTACTACTTTTACTACCTTCGCCACCCCCGCTACTCTCTTTAGTAGGGTTATTAGAATTATAACTATTATTAGCCCCACCCTCCAGTGGTCTAGTATTATAAGGAGATATATAGTGCCGGGGGGAGGAGCTAGTAGGCCGCGTAGTAGAGACCGCTTGCTCCTTAATACTGTTACCGTTATTAAGGCTAAGAATAGGAAAGCTAAAAGGCGTGGTTCTCCGGGAAGTAGGTAACCTTTATTACTTCCTAGGTTATATACTCTCGCCGCTCTTACTAACAGAAGTATTAGAGATATAATTAATGCTATCTAGTTAATTAAGCTAATTAGACCTCCACTTTTTTAACTTCTTAGCTCCTAAAAACTCTTAACTAGCAGCCACTAATATCCTAAGCTTTTACTTAAACTGCGAAGTAGTTCTAATGCGATGCCCCTTAGCTAAATTATCCGTTTAATTGCCGTCTAGCGTTAAGGGTGTAGTACGGTTATATATAGGTATATATACCTCCTCTTCTAGCGCTTCTAATAAAGGCAGCTCCTTATTATCTTTATTATCCTTATTACTACTATTATTTCCGTTATCTACTAATTATTAAATAAGGCCATTATAAATTAAAAGGGGAAGCGCATACCTAATCTACGAGGTATTAGTCGATTATCGGCTTTATTAGCTTTATTATTAGCGTTACTAGCTTTATTACCCTTAGCTTCTAAGTCTAAATCGGCTATATTATCTTTAATAACTATTAGATTTTCTACTAGTCGTTAGATATATATATTTATAACTACTAGAAAAATAAGGAAAGTATAGTAAGGTAATTATAGGGGATAATTACCTTAACTTCCTCCAGAGACTTAACTGTTATTTCTATCCCTATAGAAATCTTCCTTATTATCCTCGTTATCCTCATTATCCTCATAATACTTCTTATAAGCTTTTTTGTAATTATATATAGGGTCTATAGGCGCTTTATTAGACGGAATCTTTAAATTAAGGCCTTAGGTGGAATAATATACTATTAAGTGCCTAAGCTTCTAATACTTCTTAACTTTTTAGGGGGAAAAGAGGTACTCCCCTATTTCTCCTTTTAGGTTTGCTACTCGTGCTTTTCTTAAGGGCTGTAATTGCATAATGCTAAGAAGCCCTTAGTTTTTTAGGGGGTATAGTATAAAAATTAATATTATTAAGTAAAATTTCTAAATAAAAGCGAAGGGGTTAAGAAGATATCACTATTGCTGCCGCCATTGTTATTAGAGTTATTATTACTTTCTATCTTTCTAATAGCCCTAAAGGATGGGTTACGCTAGGTGTAACAGAACTAGCCTAGTTACAGTAGGAATGTCTTAGTGAAACACTCGACAGATAAATTCCGACGCTTTAACCAAATTCTGCCGAATTCTGCTAGCTTAATTAACTTCTGCCAAATTCTACCAGATTAATTAAATTCTACTAAAGTCCGTCAAAGACCGCGTGTACACGTACGCACGCATCGACCACTAAGCCCCTAACTATTTAATTATATAATTCTCTTATTATTTCCTTCTTTTCTTTACGTAACGTCTTGTTCTTAGTGAGAGCTATATACCCTTAGATTTAGATAGAATTTATATTATTCCTTTAAATCTTCCCCAAAGTCTCTTCGCGCCCTTATATTACGTTGCGTTAAAACAACTACTATTAAAATGGCAAACAAACTCGAACCCTCCGCGTTAACTATAAGCATTATAGCCCTAGTTAGGAAATAGTTAACTATAATATAACAGTCCTTTACGGATGCTTTAGCCTAATAGCAAGCGATATTAGAAGCTTAGCACTAGCAATTAATAGGAGCAATCCGCGAAGAACTCTATAACCTTAAAGCACTTATATTAGAGACCCTAATAGCAACACCTATAAATAAAATTGAAATAACTGTATGCGAACCTAACCTATTAAATATAAACCCTAAACTAGTAACGGCAGCTTAACCCGTACCTATAACAAACCTAGTACCTACTATAAAATCTAAAAAGCTCCCTAATCCTCTAATATTTAATAAAAATTAAAATAACCTACGTCCCTTTATAACTAAGCTCCGTTTTAAACTTTTAACAAACTATAACTAATACCCTACTAAAGCTAGCAAGATTAGCTATAGAATATCTTATTTAAGTAAAGACGCTACACAAACTATAAACCTATTCTTCCGCAATAGCACCTTCGTTAATTTTAAAATCTTTATCTCTCTGCTAGAACAAATATATAATAACGCCAGCCGCGAATACACAGCTATTACTAAACTTAAAAACCTACAACAACGGAACTAAGACTTTACCAGCTTCTTTTCGGAATTTTTAGGCCTTATTAGTAAACTAGATTGGAATAAAGCCGCTAGAGTTACTGCTCTCTATTAAGCTATTTCGGATAAAATTAGAGTATAGCTAGTAGGCAGAGAACTACTAAAGGACTTACCTAAATTTACTATAATATATTAACGAATTAATAAGGACCTTTAATATAATAAATAGACTTATTCTCTAAAGCTAACTATACCTTACGTTTAAAACTCTATAAAACCAGTATATACCCTAAAGCGCGATCCGTCTCTAAGACCTAAAAGCCCTATATACAACCCTATAGACCTTAACGCCACTTAATCCTATATACCCTTAGGAACTAATAAACAAAGAATATAAGCCGCAAATAGAGAATATTTTAGATGTAGAAAAAAGGGATATATTTAAAGGGATTGCTAAACTTACCCTTTTAAAAAGATCCGCTGTAGCTCCTCTTAGTTCTTAAGTCGCACTTATTCTACAAATTATACTTATTTCATAAATTATACTTAGTCGCCACGAAGCATCTTACCTTTGGTTAACTTAGAAAATAAGTTATCCTAAGGCCAAGTCGCGCCTTAGAATAAGAAGTGGAAGAGTATAAGTGTCTAGGCTCTTTTAGCGCTAATATATAATATAACTCCCTTAATATACTTAGCGAAATTTAAATACTTAGAAAATAGAAGGAAGTATAAATCCTTATAGATAGCGAAGCTACTTACATAGGCTTTATTAATATAAACTACGCAAAAACTTAACGCTTAAATTTAAAGAAACTTAATAAGCCCTAAGGCCTATAAGGCTTTAATAATAAGGCTTTAATATACGGCGAACTAACGCACTACGCTCTTATAAAGATGTGGATAGGCAAATACCTTAAATACGTTTCCTTATTTATAATACCCTTAAAGCATTATAAGGTAATACTTAGACACAGATAGCTAAAATAACACAACCCTTTAATTAGCTAGGTTAAAGAAATACTAAAATTCCATACAACCTACTGCTAAAGTTATTATTTAAAATACTACTTACCCTACGAATATATACACAACTATTTAAATTTAATATAATATAAATTACCCTTGCTATAAACCCTAAACCAACACAATAAAGTTATAACTGCTAATTGTAGTAAAGAATGCGAAGATAATATATTAAAACCCCTTAAAATTCGTATAATATAAGCCGCACCCTTTTATTTGTTAGTAAGAAAACAAGACTATAAGATCTTTACTATAATACTAGAAGATATTAAGAAGGTATTAGAACTAAAGCAATACACTAACCCCTAACCTCTTATACCTAAAGAATATTGTAATTTAATTAATACGTTTAAGAAACAATTCGTAAACTAACTACCCCCGCATTAAGACGAGCACGATTTTAAGATAGAACTTAAACCTAGTATAACGCTAAAGTTCGGCCTGTTATATGGTATATTATAAGAAGAGCTACTAGTAATATAATAATACCTTAAAGAGTACCTAGAGAAAGGATTTATTCGCCCTAGTTAATCACTATTTATCTTATTTATACTATTTGTTAAGAAACCTAAAGGAGGCTTAAGGTTCTATATTAATTACTAAGCCCTAAATATAATTACGATTTAAAACCAATATCTAATTCCTCTACTTTAAGAAATACTTAACCGCTTAGTGAAAGCATAATACTTTATAAAGCTTAATATAGTCGCTACCTTTAATTAAATCCGTGTTCGCGAAGGAGATAAAAAGTATATAGCTTTCTATACATAATAGGGACTTTTTAAATACCTAGTAATGCTATTTAGTATAAAGAACGGTCCCGGTACGTTTTAGTAATACGTTAATAATACGCTTCGCGAATTCCTTAATATATTTATTACTGTGTATATTAATAATATTTTAATTTATTCGTCTTCGCTTTCTAAGCATTAAAAGCACGTCTAAATAGTTCTTAAACGCCTATAAAACGCGGGCTTATAATGCGATATTAAGAAATACAAGTTCCATACGTCTAAAGTTACGTACTTAGGCCTAATTATATCCCGCAACGGAATTAAAATAGACCCTAAGAAAATCGCTATAATTATAAACTAGGAAAGTCCTAGTAGTATATAAAACATCTAAGGATTTCTAGGATTCGTAAATTTCTACTATTAATTTATTAATCACTTCTTAAAAATTATTTAGTTATTAGTAAACTTAATAAGGAAGAATATAAGATTTAAATAGACTACTAAATATAAATAAGCTTTTAACAACCTAAAATATTATTTTACAACTACTCTAATTCTTGCTTACTTTAATCTAGACCTTAAATATATTATTAAAACAGACTCGTCTAATTATATACTAGGAGGAGTGTTATCGCAATATAATAAGAACGGCGAGCTGCGCCTAGTAGCCTTTTTCTCCTAGAAACTTACCCCTACTAAATTAAACTATAAGATATATAATAAGGAACTGCTTATAATTATTAAATACTTTAAACAATGGCGTCTAGAACTTAAAGGATTGTTATTCCTAATATGTGTATTAACGGACCATAAAAACCTATAGTACTTTATAACTATAAAGTAATTAACATAGCGCTAAATTCGTTAGGCTAAATACCTCTTATAATTTAACTTTAAGATTATATACTAACCTAGTAAACTTAATTAGAAGCCTAACTTATTAATATAATAATTATAGGACTTACCTATAAACGCCTCTAACAAACGGATTATAAATTAATTACGAATTCTACTACCCCCTAAATGCTTTAAGAAACTACGCCCTATATTTTTAGACGTAGAGCTTAATAGGAATAAATTAGAAATTAATAAGTAGGATATAAAAATTAATAAATTAACAGAGCATAAATATAAGAACGACCCCTAAATAGCAGATATAATAAAAGTAATTTAAATAGAGAAACGGTAATATAAGGATATTACACTCGCTGAATACGAAATCCGTAATAATCGGTTGTACTATTAATAGAAGATAGTAGTCCCAAATTCCGAACCCTTATGATTTAAGATACTCGAATTCGTACACAATTCCCCTATAGTAGGGCACCCTAGCTATATAAAGACCTATAAGATTATCTAGCAAGTATATTACTGGCCTATAATGCACAACTATATATAAAAATACGTTTAAGTATATAGAATATGCGTGTATAGGAAGACCTCTTATATAAAGAAGCAAGGAGTACTTTAACCGTTACTAATTCCAATATAAAGATAGCGAGATATCTTAATTAACTTCGTAGTTAACCTGCCTAATAGTAATAGGTTTATAAATGTTATAATAGTTGTTAACCGTCTTATAAAAATATAATATATAATTCCTATAGACTTAATTAATATAATATTAGTAGCCGAATATTTTATTAAATACGTCTTTAAGCTACACGGACTTTCTAATTTAATAATATCCAACTACGGAAGCTAGTTTGTTTTAGACTTCTAGCAAGCCCTATATAAATAATTAAGTATATAAACACGACTCTTAACTATATTTTATCTAAAGATAGATAGTTAAACTAAAATTGCGAACGCGATTATAGAATAATACTTATAAATATACTACTCCTACCTGCAAGATAACTAGGGAAAGTAGCTACCTTTAGCTAAGTTTACTGCGAATAATATAAGAAACGAATTAATAGGCGTAACGCCGTTCTACGCAACCTACGGATAAGACTCTTAACTTAGATTTAAACCATAACCTAAAATTAATACGATAGGACCTACGATTAAGAGGATTTAACTAATTAATACGTATAACTTTACTAATTAAATAAAGCAGTTAACGGAACTATTATAAAGTAAATTAGCGTACGCTTAAATAATATAGAAATGGTATATAAATAAAGGACGAGCTCCCGCGTAGGACTTTAAGGAAGGTAATATAGTTTACCTAAATATACGAAACCTAAAGACTTAACGACCCTTAAAGAAACTAAACTAAAAGTTTACGGGCCTATACCAAATTAAAAAGAAACTAAGCCTATACGCTTATAAGCTTAAACTACTAACTAAGATAAAAATATATCTAACGTTTTACGTAAACTTACTATAACCCTTAAAAAGTAAACCTATAACTTATAAAGTGCCACCGCTACCTTCTATAATTATTAATAACGGTAACGGTTCTTACTTTATTAACTTAATTAATAATATATAATAAAAAACATAATCTAAACAATTTAAACTTCTTATTAAGTAGGAAGGATATAAAATATAAACTTAGGAAACCTATAACCAGATTAAAACCGACGCGCCTTCCCTAGTAAAAGAATTCTATAAAGACCATCCTTTGCGGCCTACTCTAGCTAAATAGACATGATATAAAGGTAAATAACTACCACCTAACACAAATATATAAAATATAATAGTAAGAAGCTCAAAATTAAAAAGAACTTAAAATACGTTATAACGTTTATAATATAATCACGTAATATATAAGATATTAAGGAACATTAACCGGCAGTTAAAGTTATCTAATTAGTTAGATTTGCCTTGCTAAGACCTACTATAAAGATATTAGTTCGGCTTACTACCTTAACTAAGCTAATAGCGATTTTCTATACCGGGTATAGAAAATCCTAATTAGCCTACTTAACAATTAGAACTGGTAAAACCCTATACCGCCACTTAACGTAAAAATATAACACGCGATAAGTTATAAGTCTTAACTAAAATTAAATTATTTAAATTATTTAGACCTTTAGCTAAAAGGGGGGGTACTATAACGGGACTAGCCTAGTTATAGTAGGAATGTCTTAGTAAAACACTTAATAGATAAATTTCGACGCTTTAACCAAATTCTGCCGAATTTTGCTAGCTTAATTAACTTCTGCTAAATTCTGCTAGATTAATTAAATTCTACCAAAGTCCGTTAAAGACCGCGTGCGTATATACGCACGCATCGACCACCAAGCCCCTAACTATTTAATTATATAATTCTCTTGTTATTCCCTTCTCTTCTTTACGTAACGTCTTGTTCTTAGCAAGAGCTATATACCCTTAGATTTAGATAGAATTTATATCATTCCTTCGAATCTTCCCCAAAGTCTCTTCGCGCCCTTACACTAGGCTTTTAAGTCTATACCAGTCTCCTTTTTACTACTAGCTTATATCTATAGCATCTATACTAAAATAACCCTACTAGCTTAATAGCGAATTAAAACATATAATCTACGCTCCGTTAGTAATTACTGTTTATAACATATAAAGGTTTATATAGGCTTAAACTATTATAAAATTAACGCCTATTAGGAAACTGTAATTAAGACCTAACTAATTAAGCTAGCATATTCTGCCTCTAATAGGGGTATTACACTAAGCCTCCCTATTAAGGAGGTTGGTGGTAAAGTACCTCCTCTACCCTTATTCCTTAGAGTTAGGGCTAGCGCTAATATATCCGTTTTCTACCCTAATATACTAGCGAGCTGGATCCTCCACGCTAGATCCTCCACAAGACTATAATTTCTAGTATTAGATAGGTAAAGGGCGTGCCGTAATTCTACTATAAGCATTAAAAGACACTCTAAGTAATAAGGGTATCCTTAAATCTCTCCCCTAGATCTAAGGAACTTCCTTAATTATATTTTATAAAGCTTATAGCCGCTACTCAACCTCCTAAATATACGCAAAAGCCTCGCTTTTACCCTTACCTATAGCCGGATATTATAAATAATATAAGGGGGTAGATAGCGCGAGTAAATTAGGCAATTACGCCTATATCTATCTTGGCCCTTTTAGCTAATATAGCTACCGCATAAAGTCCGTTTCCGTTAGGAGATTAAATATATAAATTTTTCTCTAGTATTCGTTAGCTAAGAGTAGGATTATAATACTAGCTCTACTAGAAGCTAGGCTATGCTACCAGATAGGCCATTTACCCCTAGATTCCGCCTTATAAGTCTTAGGTCTATATAAAGGATATTTCCGTATAACCTATACCTTCTTAGCTAAATAGGGGGCTAGATTAGACTAAAGCCTAGCGGCTTTTCCAATCGCAATACAATCCTCTAATTATTAAGGAAAAGTAAGGTCTAGGTCTAGGTTAAGAAGGCGCTAAAAAGGGTAAAGGCTTCTAGCTTCTAGCGGCGCAGCTTTAACTAAGCTAAGTAACTAGTATTAGCCTATAGTTTTACTAAGGATCTACTTCGGCATCCGGCTTTACCTTTATTATAACGCTGTAATATAACACTGCCTAACGCGTCCCGTAGCTCGCAGCAGCTATAACCCGTATAATCTATTACTAGGCGGTTCTTAGCATAGCCTTATAGCTATTTATAGCTATTCTAACAGGGATTAAGTTGCATATTATAGTTATACTTAAGACACTACTAGAGGCGGAGGTAAAAAAGAGGATAAATAGAAATATTATTCTAGTGCACTAATCGGTAGAGGACGTGGGTAGGAGGAGAGGAGAGAAGAAAGGAGGAATACGGTAGGACCGAAGCATGCGTTAATACTAGGAGAGAGTATAAATATATCCTATAGAAAGGGCCAAAGAGTTACAGCGCTGAGTAATCGTTAGTATAAAATATGCGGAGATTGGGGAAGGCGGGTAGAGCACCTGTATAAACGCTAAGGGGATAGAAAATGCCTTACGGCTAACAGCTAGAGTCTAAGGTGGCATAGTAGCGGGAAAGAAAAGAGGGGATAGAGCATAAGGGTAAAAGTAGCGAGGGAGAAGGCCTTTTATAGTTGAGGTTAAGGTTAGGTCTTAGCCAAACTGGGGTAAAAAAGCGAGCGCGCCTTGCCTGTAAAGGAACCTCTATTTCCTAATGCGTGGTCTCTATTTTATTTTTTACTAAATTATATTATATAAGATTAATTTCGGCGCCGCTATTATATAGTGCTTAAAACTAATATATTTTACCTATAAGGAGTATTATTTCTAGCTTAATAGTAATATAAAGTGTAACTGACTACTAGTACCCTGCATATCACTCTAACTTGCCTATATATTACCCCGTTTCACTACCTACACCTTG
Source organism: Cenococcum geophilum 1.58 (assembly GCF_001692895.1). NCBI lineage: Eukaryota > Fungi > Ascomycota > Dothideomycetes > Gloniales > Gloniaceae > Cenococcum > Cenococcum geophilum. The sequence continues at coordinate 4,616,719 of NW_027137561.1, forward strand.
ACTCGCTTACTAACTCGACCACTAATTTAGTCACCGACTCGTCAATTACCCCTTATTTCCTACGCCTTCTTTATATATATATACTACTTGATTTCCATAAATTTACAATTAAGTCGCTTATTTAATTCCTATACACTATAAAGCTTACATAAAGAGTTTCTTCTTCTATATTTTACCCTAGTTATAGCTAGGAGAGGTCTATAACTAGGGCTTTTCTTTTTTTAAATTATTAGTATAGTTATTGTCCTACTTATTTTTCTAATAGGATCTACCTTTAGAGTTTTCTTTTAACTTTTTAGAGTGTTTCCGTAAAGGTGCTAAATGGGTATTAAGTTAGCCCTAGAAGTCTTTCCTATTACTTAAGGCCCCTAACTTTAACCTTTTTAAAGTTCTCTTTAAGAACGGCTTCTTTAAAGGTTAGGTTTGCCCTATATTACTACTAAAGTACCTACGTTTTTAGTAACCCCTTAGCTCTTTACTAAAAGAGGTCTAGTTCCTTACCGTATCTTTAGCGTTTAAAACCGCTCGTTTAAAATCCGTATATTTAGTAATCCGCGATAGGGCTCCTACGCGCTTTATTTTATTATAAATTACTAGCTTAATTCTAGCCTAAATAAACTTAATCTTTTCCTTTTTATAGGTACTGCCGTTCTTATTTTTAAAGGGCTTTAGATTTATTTATTAAGTATAAGTTTCTATAAAGTTTATAAACTAGCAGAAGTTATAGCGGTTAAGCTATATCCTATTCCAAAATAGCTCTATATTATTATATTATATAATATATAGATCTTAAGTCTATTTCTTTAGAAAGGTTTATAGCGATAGCTATATAGTAATTTGCTCTTTATTAAGCTAATTAAGTATAATCTAGTTTAGTAATTAGTCTTTAATCTTGCTAATAATCTAGTATATACGCTCTTTGGTATTATCTCGTATTATTAGTATCTTAAAGAAGTTGTCTGCCTTATAAACCCAATCGTTTAACTACTAGGCGTTAGGTCTATAGTAAAGTTCTAAACTACTAAAGGCCTTAGCTAATTAGTCTATATTCTTTTTCTATTTATAGCGTAGATAACTCTCTAAGTCTTCTATACCTTTTTAAGTAGGTACTAGATAGTTCCTAGGAAGCCCTTAGCCTTAGCTAGGTTATAAAAGATTTTATCTAGCCTAGATTAAGCTTTATTAAATCTAAACCTACTTCTAAAGGTTTCTAATATATTTATTAGTAGCTCCTTCCCTATAAGAGGCCAGTTTAATTAGAACATATAATTATCTAATTAATAGTATAGAATAAGAGTTATAGGTAAGTAGAAGATAAGTTAAGGTAGAACGATCTTTATAAATAAAAGACAAATGCTTTCTAACCTCTTTTATTTAGAGACTAATTGCTAGCTCTTCTCTAGAGGAGAACTAGCTCCCTATATAATCCTTCTAAGACACTAGTAAAACCCTTTACCCTTTATCTATCTAACTATGTCTTCTAGGACGTAGATAGAATATAGATGGGACATAGATAAAACCTCCTACTATTTTATCTAATATATACCTTCCGGGGGATTCTATTACATTCCTATATAACTTTTAAGAGCCTTATAGTAGCTTTCTAATATCTATTTTAGAGAATATTAGTTTAGGGCTCTTAACTTTTTAACCTTAGCCTTAGAGAAGCTCTAGCTATAGAGGTAGTATTAGTACTAGTAGCTGTATAGATTTCCCTACGAGGCTTAAGTCTTAAGTTAGTAATTAGTTTAGATTACCTAAAGGGGTAAGCCCACTTAGCTTATAAGTAGTTTATATACCACTACTATACTAATTATAGGCTAGTGGGCTTCTAGAAGGGTTCTAGTTAGTTCCCTAGTTAGACGTATTAGTATATTCCTTTAGTATTTCTAGCTTAGGGGAAGATCTTAGAGTTATTTCTAGCGTTTAATTTTTTAATTAGCCTAGGTAGGGCTAAAGGGGTTTTAGTTGCTTTTTAGTAGCGTTATAACCATTATAGAGGGTATTTACATTTTCCTTAGTAGTAATTATAGGTATATAAGAGTCTTCGAGCTCCTAAAGTATTTAAGTATTAGGGCTCGTTTAGCCGTCTTACCTAAAGGGTTATATTATCGCAATCTCTTGCTATTAGAGAGACCTTTCTACCTTAGCATAACGGCTTTCTATAAGGTGCCTGTGGAGTTTCCATTTAGGTTATTATAAGATTTTTAAGAGAGGATAGTAGTTGTAAATAAAATATGTAAATAAACAATCTGGTCCTTAAAGCCAACTACCCTTCTAAAAGGAGTAGGAAGGATTTAAAGGTAAGGGGACTTTATAGACAGGGGGCTATAAGGCACGATTGTAGGAATAGGATAGATTGGTGAGAGAGACGAATCCTTAAGGAGGTAAGGCCTCTGGGATCGTGGAGACTATATACTACGGGCACGTGCCTCCGGCACGTGACCGGCGACCATCCGAGGGGCATCCGGGGGTTGTCCTGAGGGCAACCCGAGGTGTCCGCAATAATATCCCTTACAATTACCAATCAAGCAGGCCAAGCAAGCTGTCAAGCCAGCTTGCTTAATAGCAAGTCTGTCTATACCGTGGGCGTAGAACCTTAAGAGTCTCTTTACCGAACTGGGCCTTAGTTATGGAGAAAGGTTGAATTGATGTTCGTATCTAAGAAATGTTTTATCGCAGAATGTGATTTAGTGATCTATTTGGACTGGTGTGGCGTGGATCTGAGGTCAAATCCAATGCACTATACCTAAATAGGAATAATAGTTACCTATATAGGCTAGCCCGCCATTTTGGGTCCAATTGGCGCGAGTGTTCGCGCCGGTCCAAATAGATCACTGCAATGTGGTTGGGATAAGCACCCCCAGACTGCGCTCGTAGCTGATTTTTAGGCAAACACAGCGACATATATTCTTGTTGGCTGTCCTTTGACTGTAAAATCTAGGCTTGCCGAAGAGCTGTAAAGCCGCGTTAGTATCCCTTCGACCGTCGGCGTCCTATCTTATCGATAAGGTAGGACGCCGACGGTCGAAGGGATAGTGGGAAGACCTCTGGGTCTAGATGCTCTGTTGCTCGACGAGTGTCTAAATGTGTGGAAGGAATAGGCCAATTACTATCAATCTCGTCTGTTATTCTATGTAGGTTAAGAGCTTAATTACCCTTAAATAGTACATGTTTTCGTGTGTTGTTACTGCGTCGTACTAATGGCCACATCAAGGAATATCAAAATCCTAACATGATGCCAAGTCCCGAAGGCACTTGGATATAATCGATCTCTACCTGTATATGGAATAGATTTTCGGGTAAGGATGCCATTGCCAGCTGAGCCTTGGATTGCAGAGCACTTCGCCTCAATGCGAAGCGTTTCTAACTTTGTGACACGTTTGAAACAACCTAAGCGGACAGCGTCGGGAACCATTTGAGCCAAGTTGCTATCTTTTCGAGATTGCTACTACATCGGTTGGTAAAAAAAGGAGGCTGATACTAAATTGTAGGAGAGAAGAAACGGAAAGAGTTGAGCCATTCAATCAATGGAAGCTATGACCCGCACTAATATAATGTTTCCCGGAAGCCGAAAAGTCTATCTCAACCGAAGGCCGAAATTGATTTGCATTCAATGGGAATCTCATCGGTGGGGCTATTAGAGAGCTTGCTATGCTGAATGATCAAGATGCATTTCACCATACAGGTGATAGGATCCGGGCCCGTATGGGATTGTGGACATGGGTAGATGGGTACACCGAAATGCTGAATCCCTGAAACGATTAGGGTGGTATCTTCCCGGGGTAGAGTTTTTACATGTTAGCGAAGAAGAGGATCGCCTGTTTGTATCACTTTTATGAAACTCGTGTAACTTATCCATTAACCCGCTGCTTTGCGCTTCTGTTATCGATAACGGGTCAGCCAATCAAGCAAGCTGCACGAGATACTAGTGCTTAATTAATTCTGGTCGCGATTTAGCGATGCACGCAAGCGGGATAGCCGTGCTATAATACTCGATACTTTCATTGGGAAGTTCATGAATACGGGTTCTGGGCATTCCAAAAGAGTCGTGCGATTAAATGCGTAAGACTGCTGAGGTCGTTGGAATTTTGAATACTTTATCCGCAAGAAAGGCATCCACCTCAAGAATGAGACTAGCCGTTGGAATTATTTGGGATGTTCGAAATGCAACCCCTCCGGAATCTTCCTCCCACACTATTTCCAAACCAGTCAGAGTTGCGAAATTTCTAATATTCTACCCGTTCAAACATCCTGGTCTCGGAAGTCTGCGGGAGCTCGAGCCCAATGTTCAAGGTACCAGCCCATCGGGATAACCCGTAAATGATCGACGTTGTGTTTCTACAAGGGGGGTACATGTGCGGATTGCTAGCCTCTTGGCATGGAATGCATGAGAACCTTACTTTGCCCATACAAATCTGCCTAGACGCTAGCAATCCCCTTGTGGTGAAGTTTCCTCGGTGAGGTCTAGACCAACTCTAAGAATCCTCTTGACACCGAATATTTCGATGCTCATCGCCCAATCAAACACGCTAGATTGGGCATCGATGGCCGAAAATGCAGAGATTGGTAGGCCTCTCTTGGCGCTTTTATTGGAAATACGTTGTCCACGATACCTTTTTTGGGGGTTTGCACGTGAGATGCTGAATCCGGCATGGCCTCGATTGGGCAAGCCAGGTGAGAGAAGCAATATGGATTTTCAAGGGTACGTGGGATCCCTGGGCAAGAGAAGGCAGGCTGGGGATCTGTCGATCCTTTAATATCCCTAGGAGGAGATTGATGTTCAAATGCTTGACTCGCCCTCACTTTTCAATGAACACCCGGTCTGGTCTGTGCGGGATACCGAAACACTGGAATCGGTCTCAAAGAAGCAGCTCGGACTCTGTTGGTTGTGGTGCCGGATACCCTGAGGATGAGAAAGAGAGCTGTGGAGTATGCTACAAGTTTAACGGTCTAATGACTGATGAGAATTCGAGATGCTCATGTGCTTTGAGCTGCGTTTGACTTGGTTGATTGGGTAACATTGTGGGGGTTTTGGCGCTGAAGGAGTCTCCTAGCACATACCAAAACCCAACTTAAGATGGGTTTACAAGCTTAAAAACTTCTGTATAAATAATATTAGTAATAAAATATATCAGCTATTTTTTTTTGTAATTTTGTTAGAAGGTTTTAACACTAAAGAGAAACGAGGTGGGCCTCGCAGGTTGCCTGAATTTCGTAAGGTTATTGGTCATGAGTATACTCCTCGAATGATACCCAGGATTAATGTGTGCAACGCCTGATTGACTATTTAGGGGCGAGGCTTGGATTAGTGTCAATTATCGATCGCTACTGTCAAGTTGGAAGGGTATAGCTCCTGGCATTGACTCGTAGTTCTTCACTTTTGGTTGATTGTGAGGCCTTTGTTAATAAGTCAACTTAGTAACTACTTATGCCCGACAATATAACACAGGTTAGAAGCGACATCAGCTGTTTAAATCACGTGACCTCAACGTCTGAGATGTTTTGATTCGGAAACTTAGGAGTTTGAGGACACCTTCCCAGGAGATAACTAGAGCGGTCTTCAAGCAGAGCCCGCGGAACCTCGTAGTGTTTATGTGGAAAGAATCCTAGTCCTGCCATGTCTGCACTAGCGGCTGGGCTGCAGTTGGAGCTGAGGAGGTTAAGCAGCCGTTGGAGCTGTAGCACAAGAGCAGGGAATGGCCGTCCTCGCGGCAAGAACCACTGGGGTTGCCTCGAAGGATTAGAAACCCAGTATGTTGCTGTGCGGGGTTCGGAGAGACGGGTTCTGCGAATTTTGCTCAAACGGGAAGCCGGTGGCTTTCGGGGCTTCAGCCGAGTGCTATGATTGATCGGAAGTGTGAAATTTCTTGGGGGGAAGGCGGATGGACGACAGGGGGGGGGGGCGAGATGCATTTGAGAATTGGGGGTGTGACTTCTTCCCAATCATGCCCGAATAAAAGGCCGCCCAGGTGCTGGTGACCTTGTCCCCAGTCCTGAGCCGGGCTTGGCTATCTTGCGCAATCAGTTCAGGAGGGAGATCTTCTCACTCGCACCGGGAAAAGCGGCTATAGTTGCCATGTTATAGCCCTTTATCCAGGAACCCTTAATAGATGATATAACGTGATACGTACCCGAAATGGTGGGTGCCGCTGCAGGGACATACGTCCCCACAGTCACATGGTAATCCTGCAAGGTTTGGATGCGGAAATGGCTTCACAATCAAGAACCGGCAAAACAAGCAATTGGTAGAAAGCGTGACGTGCAGAGTCAAGCGCTGCAGGAAGACTGAAGCAATTTGGAGGTATGCAAGCGACCCAATTCGAACGACGAATAGGTTGAAACGTTACAGGATATCAATGGACATCTATTACCATGGGTGTGCCATCATCTGTCCCATCTCTGATCAAATCGTTGGTCCATCGTGTTTCGGAAGTGGCTTCTTCTCGTTGAGATGAGAAATGCAGCCGAGGACGCTCACGTGGTACTAAACTCAACTCCAGGTTCACCCAGCTCGAGGAAGGTTTCAATCAGGGACTCTAAACGCTAGCAGCTCGGGTACGTGCAATGCTAGCTATACGAGAGCACAATGTGATAGGCCTAGTGCTAATCCAGAGTCGGAGGGCAATAGATCGAAGCCATTCAATAGTGGTTTAGTGACCAAATTGATGCATCCGGAAAAGGATCAACTCTTGGAATTCGTCCTACGGTTATCGATAAGGGCTGGCCAATAGAATCAATAGGATCAAGGCTCCGTGACCATACGAGTACTTTTGATCTGGTGTTCGCGCACGGTCCAACTCTCGCAGGATACCACCGTTGGAAGAGATAGAGGGCGTTTTAGTGTGAAGTTGCGACTGCTGCTGCTGAGGTTGCGATATCGGATATTAATTCTGACGCCGGGAGAAAGTTTGAGACGTGCCGTATCCGACAGCCATTGGATCACAAAAGGACCCCACCTACAATGGTCTTGACTACCGTAAGCACTCTTTATTTTTGAAGAAAGCAAACGATACGTAATGCGGCAACTGAGACACCGGCCTGGTTGGTTGTGATGGCGCTGTACCTACGTGGCTGATGTCAGACCACGAAAAAAAAGGGAGNCATGTTTCAATTCAGAGAAGACGAAGAGCGGATATGACTAAATGTAGTTGAGCGGAAACACAAAGTTCAGGTGGGTGGTGGACAACAAAATCTAGACCGATCTGCTTTCTGATAGACGCCACGATCGTGGCACGACGAGGGCGCCTGCAGCATCACGTTGGAGCATCACGATGGAGTATCAGCGGGCTCGTCTTTCAAGGGGGATATATGCAGCCGTGCTGTCAGACATTTTGACTCCGTAACACAAACAAGTAGTCCTGGAGGCTGACTGGCTGGAGTGGGTGGTGCAAGCGTGCTCTGTCATGGCGATCTAAAACATGTTCCAATAGCATGGTATTCCAAGTAAGACCGGGCGAAGCCCCAACCGTTCCACAAATCCACCAACTGGATAACGGGAGATCTTCCGACCTCCCAGAATTTCACTTGCATGGCTTACCAGGGAATTTCTCACAAAAAGCTCGAAGCGCTTGACCCGGGGCCGAAAGAGGTCGTGTGCAATTGAGATTGCTCTTGGATGGATCCACGTGGCGGCGATAATAAAAAGTAAGCTTACAGCGAATAACATTGTCTTCCTTAGAGCATACGTCCTCTCGATGATGCTGTCCATCACCATTTACAATTTCGTGCGGGGTGATTGGCCGTGCTAAGGGAATTGCAAAACCGGGGAATGGGCCGGGAAGGGCAAAAAGCACTCCGATTGCTCGCCAGGCAATGAGTCAGTTACCCTGTGTGATGAAGAGGGCCCACGTGCAGGCGCGATGCGGAAATAATACCAGAGTAAATGTCACCACTGCGTTGCTCCCATGCACGCTGAGGCTCTGGCTGCGCCCTAGGAGCCTTTCCAGCGGCGCGTGGGAGTACTTAAGGTACATCTGATAACGGTTGACATTGGTGGAGTTAGTGCAAAGCCCTCGCGATCGGCAGTGTGTGATTGGCAGATTGGCACGGCAGGCCGCCTAGGCTATTTTCTTACAAAGCGATGGTATTGCTCGTCCTTTTTGGGTAGTGCCTCGATGCTTCTGCTCTACGCTCACCGTTCAGCAAGGAGTTGAGGTTGGTGATGCATGGATGATGGCCGCCTTCAAAACGCCCTATCCCTGCCCCGCGCAGGTTCCTACTTTTCGCAGCTGGCGCTGCCGGCTCCGGATCGTCGCTGTCGGTTCTGCTGGCGCGGAGTCTATCGTGAGCTTGTTTCCTCGAAGGTGACTGCCGACCAACGCCCAACTCTCAGCAGCCGCGCACTTGGAGCACTTGGGAGGAGCACCAAACGCACCATAACCCACCGAACGCATATCGACGGCGAAGCTGCTGCCGGCGGCCGGCCTGTCGCCAACGTGATTCGCTGCAGGGCTGCGAACTTTGCCAAAGAACCGGGATTTTTAGCGTATCGGCGTTGCGGCCTTCTAGCGAGTGAGGCCGCGCGATGGGCTATGGGGGGGCTTGGACGAGCCACGGCCAGCACCAACCTTGAGGTACGCGGTGGTGCAGGGCCGCTAGTGCTGCGAGCTGGGGAACTCCTGGGACGCCCGAGTGAGAGCCAAGATGAGGGCCAAGGTGAGGGCCGACTGCAAAGGCCATGGACCGCATAGCCCAGGGCATGGGGTACCAAAAATGCCGCGCTAACAGCCTGAAGCTCGACGCGCCCTGATATGGGCTGCGTCAGCTCGGGCACAGGCGACCGCTTGGGCACTTTGGAAAGCATCGAGCAAGTTGCACACGGTGCAACACGGGCGCAACACGGCACTACAGCGCAATGGGTGGAGAGGATGGCGACGGGGCGTGAGGTCCTCCAAGAGGTCTGAACCCCCCACCCTGCGCACATCTTCAGCTGCTCGCCGCTGCAAAGGCTGATACACCTGCAGCCAGTCGCAGGCCCGGCCAGAGCCGACACGGGCCACACGGGAGGGTTTGGCCGACACGGGCCATACGGGAGGTTTGGCAATGCCACGGATCGCTGCGCAGGTCGCGAATGTGGCAACGGGGCGAAGGAGCGAGGGCAGCGGGGAGCGAGGGGAGCGAGGGGAAAGTCTGCAAAAGCCAAAACGGCCCATGGCTCGTTCGACGTGGCCGCATGAGGCCGTCTGATGTACATACTCAGCAACGACAATACCATGATTCTTAACCCTCTGCCACTCTGCGCGCTGCCACTCTGCTCAGCCCAGCCCAGCGCCCTGCCAGAGAAGCCAGCACGCGCGAGGCAGCCTTCTTTGCCCCAAAAGGTCCGCAGCGGTGCGACCCTTAGGCGTCCGCTATCAATCGCTGCCGCTTCGTGCGCCAGCCCAGGTGGCAGAGCTGCTCGTAGGGCACAGAGCTCCGCTCACCAAGTGGCTGGGGATCCCCGGCTGTTCCGCGTCAAAGTCCAGCCACCAGCGCGCATCCAGACAGTTCGCACTCTCTTGTGCCTGCCTGCCCTATCTCACCACTGAGTCCTCCTCCACACTCCCTCCCCCCCAACAGCCAACCCAATCCCCCCATTTGCTCCGTACCTCCCGCTCAGATGCTGCCTCGTCCCTCGTCGACGCCGTCCTCGCCCTGCCCATTCCTCTCCCTCCCGTCCGCGCCGACTGTCAGTTGTCTTGCTGCACTGCTCTGCGGTGTCCTGATCATTGGCTGAGCCTCAGTCTTCCCGCTAGACCTGTCCAGAGAGGTGGGCGCCAAACACCATCTGAGCGAAAGCAGGCCCCTCTGCCGCATCCTCTCGCGGCCATTGGCCTCGTAACCGTTTTCTCACCGCGAAAACCAATCACCCTTCGCCTCCGGCTGCATGCCCATTCCTTGACAAGCCGCTCAGAGTCTAGCGCCCGACCCCCATCGACATCTTATCCGTCGTCCGGTTTCCTTGGTCCCATATCAGGACCGGTCGCTTCTCGGTCGGAGCGCATTGTTCTGGCATCGCATCGCATCGCATCGCATCGCAGCGCAAGACCATCAGCGCCGGAAAATCGCACGCTTTGTGAAGCTGCGATTTCGCGAAGCGCAGGCTGTATTCTACGCATCTGTCGCCACAATTTGTTTTGATTGGAGTTGCGCGCCGATCCTCCAGCTTTTCGCGTGCAACGCCGCAGCCCATTCGATCAAGAATCCTCAGCTTAACGAAGTCACGAAAGTCTTCAGACAACCTAGATTCCGCTATTTCAGTATCATTCATCGCTATAGACCGAGTTGCCGTCGCGTTTGGCTCCGTGATACTCGGTGGACTTCCTGGTCGAGAGCCTCCTCCCGCCTCCCGCGCCTCTTTGTCTCACTGACGGCTGCGAAGATCACGGCAGAACAAAGGGAAGCATGGCCGGTGGGCCGAGCCCGAGCAGCACCAGTCCTTCGAATCTCTCCAACAGCAGTCCGTTCCTTCACGGTTCTTTTAGCTCAACCTCGTCGTCTCCGCCCAAACAGCCCTTTTCTTCGCAGAATACCATGTCCGCAGACGTGTTTGCCGGATCGCATGGCTATAATTTGCCGCCGCCGATTGGGGAAAGGAGGCCATTAGAAAAGAGCGGCATGTCGTTACTTTCCTTCAGCGAAGTCGAGCCAAGTACGGAGTCCAAAGGCCTCCCAGCTATTTTTCTGCGTAAATTACCCACCAGCAGCGACAGAGAAGCCGTTCGAAATATTCTTTTGTTCGCTAAGGATCTTATTGATTGTGAGCTCGTTACAGCAAAGTACCCCGAAGACAAGGGCTTTGCGTCCGCTGTGGCAAGATTCCGGTCCTTGGAGGGCGCGAAGGAAGCCAGAAACCTTCTGAACGGTAAACGTAACGCTTCAAATGACGCCAATATCATCGTGGACTTGATTCAAGACGGAATTCCCGGAACCATTGGCTCCAGAAGGAATACCGTCGACAGCACCACGAATCGCCAAGGCTCAGTTCCAGCTGCCTCTGGCATCTTAACCAACGGACAGAATGGCCGACAGTCAAGGTATAACGGAACTTTTCAGAACATGGAGAGGATGTCTCCACCCAACGGCACCCCAGGCCTTGGCAACGGTGAATTTCCGGTCCAAAATTTGTTCTCACCAACATCACCCGTTAGCACGTCTTTTAACCATAGAAATCTTGGAAAGTCGGTTATCAACGACGAAGCCGACGATGAAACTGAGGGGTTGCTCAAAGAATCCATTGGTTATGCTACTGGGAGCCAGCCAGCACAAACAGCAATGCCTCGTCGTACGACCAACCCATCTATACCAGTTTCTCGCTTTTCTGCACTGTCTCTGAATACTAATGGCACTACCGGAATCTCCTCTCCGCCTTTGTCAAGTTATGCGTCTCCGCGGTCTGCAGCAACAGTTCAGTCTCCCAGTACTGCCATCTCTGCCATGTCCCCGCATACTATTCCATCTGCAATGAATAACTTGGGACCGAATGCTAGTTATCAACAGTTTTCCTCGCATTACCCTAGACACAACTACCCACCAGTCAATCCTGCTGATCAGAACCCTCCTTGCAACACTCTTTATGTGGGAAACTTGCCAATCGATACGTCGGAAGACGAACTTAAGGCTATGTTTTCTAAGCAACGCGGATATAAGAGGCTATGTTTCCGCACGAAGCAGAACGGCCCTATGTGTTTTGTTGAGTTTGAAGACATTTCTTTTGCTACAAAGGCATTGAACGAGCTTTACGGTCACCCATTACACAACAGCGTCAAAGGGGGAATCCGACTCAGCTTCTCGAAGAATCCGTTGGGTGTTCGTACTGGGCAGTCGAGCAGCATGGGTTCTCCAACTCCCCTGCCTCCTGCAGCAGTAATGCCTGGTTTTGGAGGAAACCCTGGAGCCCCACCTGGATTTACCACCGCAACTGGCCCACCCCCAGGACTCTCTGCGCCTCCGGGGCTTTCAACCCCTGTGAACACCAACGGAAATCCAAACTTTAGCGTCTTCTCTAACGGAGGCTTTGGAGTCGCTGCAAACGACATGACTAGTCCAATCAGGGCACAACCTTTGGGTGGAGGACTTGCCACTAGTGTTGCTGGCGGTACTTTTGGTGGCATGGGTGGTGGCTATTCCACCTATATGATGGGACGCTGAACAGTTTATGATGTAAGAAACCCATTACGCAGTCATGTGTGATGATACCGGGAGTTTAGGGGCGTGGGGGCATAAATCCGGACTGGTGTGCGAAACTCTGTTTCTTCTACTGTTGCGCGATATCCTGTCACTTCAATCATTGCGTGGTGTCTTGCTTGAAATTCTTTTTCTGGTTTCTCATTCCGGCACGGGCATGGGTAATGGCGTGAAACTCCATCGAAGACCATTGCGTCTCTTTGGGGGTGGGCTGCGTTTCAAGCATACAGCGATGATTCCCCCTTGCGCGTTGTTTTTTAGGGATTACTGCTAGGAGTAGGGCGCATACGGGTGGTGGTCATTTTTGGTTTCATTCTGGGGCATCCTTTGGGTTGCATTTGCCTGTCGTTCTCTGTTTTGCTCTCTGGGGCTAAGAAAAACCGGTCTTGCGGAAGTTGTATGGCGGAGGAATTCGTGTCGGACTTCGTGGCAGAATCCTTCTGGGTACTTTTCTTTGGTTTGTTTTCTTGACCGGCTTCGATCGGCTTTAATGGAACAGGATTTGTCATGGCAGGTTTCCTTCGGCTGTCTGTTCATCTGCGGCGGAGTTCTTCGTTCATCGGCCTTCTCACACATGGTATGGCGCTACTCTTCACGGCAGCGCATGGCTGAATCATTCTTGGTTGAACAGACGTTCTTATCCTGTTGTTCGTTGCATGGCGGCCATCTATCGCATGTTTTGTTTCACTTTGGTGCTTCCAAGCACGCTTTTGTCTGGTCATAGTATTTAGAATCGCGTCATACTTCAGAATACCTGAAGGCGGGGCGATATCCTGTCCTTACTGTTTTTTGGTTGGCGTTTACTAGGATTTCACACCCATCAGGCAGACGTTAACGCATTTGCCTTCAAAGAGCATTCAACTTGGGGACAATAGAGTAATCTAGTGCAAGGCGTAATAAAAATAACATCTTGGGGGTAGCCTTTCGTCGAAGTACCAACTAACCTAGACAGGAAGGCCGCAATGCAAAATGCCGGATTCGAGTTTGGCTTGGGATGAATGCTCCAACAAGTCCAGTCCAGCAGTCCAGGCCTCAAGTCAAGGCCGCCAAATCGTAGACTGGATAAATCACGTGACATTAACATCCGAATTTTCGACAACTTGGCGAGACTGAACTACACACCTTCAACCTGAGCTCTATTCATCGGCGCACCTCTACTTACCTCAATTGCTCTACTCCCCATTCTATAAAGCCCACGCAGTGGCTCTCTTGCACCCCTTGAAAATGCCTCCCCGGATACGCGCCAGTAATCTTCGCTGTTCATTAACTTACTCCTGTCCTTCGTCTCCTCGCCCTCAATCGCTCTCCCAAGCAACCCAAACGACGAGAGAGTTTTCCCAGACAACATGTCGGCGAGCCACAAGGATGCGAAGACGCATGTATGCATGGCTGAATGGGCCCGGTAGGGTGTTTGAAAACCCCCTCCTAGGCTCTACGAATTACCTCGGGGCGTACGACAAGAGCGGTAACCTGATTCGGGGGAGGGATAATCCACGAGAAGAAAATACCAATGAAGACCTGCCGAGTTTGGAGGCAGATGCAGAGGCGGAAGCGAACGATGAAATGCGGGAAAGGAAAGACAGGACCGACGAGGACAAAGTCGATGCGCTGGAAGAGGAGGTGCAGAGGCAGGAAAAGGCGGGGAAGAGCAGAGAGGGCAAGGACGATGACGGCGCGCTCTCGCGGGAAACGATGGAGGACCTGAGGCCTTTTCCGTTGAATAAACAATTTAGGAGTCAGCCGGTGCTGAGCGAGGAGCTTCGAGAAGCAATTTATAATGAGGTGGTAGCCCGTGGTATTTCACTTCCCACCGTGAGCGTCCAGTTCGGTGTTTCAAATGAGAGAGTGGCCGCAGTGGTGAGGTTGAAGCAGATGGAGAAAGAGTGGATTGGCCAGGTAAGCTTTTCTCATATTTCGATTTTATTGCAGGATGCACATGATGAGACACAAAACAAATTCGATTAGTCTTTAAGACTCCCACATGGTTAAAAATATTTTGCTATGCTCTTTCTGAACCGTTATCCTTCATCTACTTTCAATTGGCCATCCATATATAAAGATGACTGACAATTGATGCTAGGGTAAAAAACTCGCGGCACCCTACTCCAAGGCCGTTCTTGCCATGCTCCCTCAGACACCATATGTTCGCCAAGGGAAAGGCGAACGACCGGTTCCACATGAACCTATCAACGATCTCCCCGTGCACCCTGCCACCCGTCAACAACTTTTCGTCCCGGTCTCTGAATCTCGTAACTTCACCCGTGAGGACGCAGCTCGTGCCTTCGATGAAACACTACTCACAGCCGACAAACGTATCCCACATCCAGAGCTCGTAATTGTGGAACGAGAAAGATTAGCTGGAATTAGTAATGAGGAGCGGGTTAGGCTAGCTGCGGCGCGTATGGAGCTGGAGAAGAGGAGGAAAGAAAAGGTTGAGAAGAAGAGGCAGGATGAATTGAACAAAACCCAGACCGTGCCTGGAAGGAGGTGGGATTTTGTGTTTAAGGATATTAGTGTGGAGAATGTAGGACCTGATGGCAGGGATCCGAGGGGCGTGGGCTGGCGATACGGGGTCCCGCATCAGGACCGGAAGAAGGGCCAAGTTAAGATTCCTACAAGGGTAGATGGGTAGATGACTGTAAGATATATGGAAATTCTTGTCACTTGCATATGTTCAAGGTTTGTAGGATATTGTGTATGTCGACCTGTATCATACCGAAAGAAGGCAGAAGTGGCCTTCTAACTTCCAATATACAAATCACTGATCGCATAATTTACCACTATGCTACAGCTCACTACATCGCAGAGGTTCTTAACCTACTTCGCTTGGTCTTGCAGCCGTCCAGCTGTGATGCTGAACGTCCGGTTTGCCCTGATTTTAGACCTTGGTCAAAAAGTCCTGCATTGCCGAGTGGTAATAAAGCGACGGTGAGATGCCAAGTTCTCTATGCGCTGCCGACATGTTGAACGGCACGTCTCGTCCGATGCGGATAGCTTGGTTGCGATTCTACCGATATTGGACCTTCTGTCCACCCCTTTTCTCCATCTTTTGCTGTCTCTTACTTCCCGCCTGTGGAGTGCCGGCACTGTCCGCTCCTGCGAATTTTGACATGCCTCCTTGCGCACCCATGAAGGTCATATAAGCAAGCCATGCGGAATAAGCTGGTATAGCAATCTGTGACGATCCATATTTTAGCACTCAAGCTATTATAATTAAAAGAGGATCGAGATAAGATTTACACTTACCCACCACCACCATGCACAATCCCCCAGCACGGCGGCCAAAATCACGCAACCGTAAGTCCAGTATAGCACATCCCACATATACTCGGTGAGTCCCTTTGCTTCAAGGTCTTCGCCGCTTTTCCGTAGTTCACCGGGAGAGGAACCGTAGGTAGGGCGACCAATACGCTCAAACTGGAATTGGATGAAAAATGAGGGGAAGCAAAGGAGGATGTAGAGAGCGAGCGATTTTTTGGTGAAGCTGGACCGCCAAAGGAGACATCGCAGGAGGATGAAAAAAGTGTGTA
Source organism: Cenococcum geophilum 1.58 (assembly GCF_001692895.1). Taxonomy (NCBI): domain Eukaryota; kingdom Fungi; phylum Ascomycota; class Dothideomycetes; order Gloniales; family Gloniaceae; genus Cenococcum; species Cenococcum geophilum. The sequence goes on from NW_027137561.1 coordinate 4,632,417, forward strand.
TAACGAGAGTGAGCAACAGAGTACGGTTCAGCACCGCAGTATTATGGGCAGCGAGAGTCTTGGCCGCTTTCTGAGACACATTAGTAGAATATTCGGATGAGCGAAGGAGGGCTTATGGTTTTATAATGGGGGAGGAGGATTGGTACGTACTTGTGCCATGATGATGGTGCTATATAGGCGCCTTTCAATATGTGATGTGTGAAGTAGTTCGCGGTTCGGTGGGCGTTGCCTTTTGCGGCCCGTGCATTGCCTGACCAAAGTCCTCAAATCACAACATCAAAGCGCGAACGACGCCGTCAATCTCTCCGAGCGGCAGTGACCCTCAGTCAACCTCGAACCACGAAAACCCTATGCATTCACTTGCACCCTCGGACAAACACTGTAGCGCTCTGTGCTGAATCCTGCACGCTGCACGCTGCTCGCTCGTTCAGTTTGGCAATTAGCTTTGTCGAGCTGCAGATTGAAAGCGTCTCAAAGAAACAGCCGCAGCAAGGCTCACAACGATCGTACGCTGGATCGCAGTCACTGCAGAGCCGCATTCATGATCAGCATCAGTGGATCGCTTTTCCGTCCACTCGAATTCTCTGTGGATAGGCAAAAATCTGCCTGTTTTAACCTCATCGTAACAACAACCTAGAAAACCCGCCACTCGCCCTCTCACCTATTTTGCCTATAATGTCTCCCTCCAACACTTGCGTAGCGGCTCAGCTACGCCAACTAATATACTACCACCTCGATAACGACTTGGTACAAAACGCTCTCTTCCTCGCTGGTCGTCTACATGGTCTAGAGCCACGCAGCCCGGACGCGGCTCACCTGCTCGCGCTGTGCCATTTTCGCCTAGGACGACTGAAGGCAGCATACGATTATTCTAGGGATAAAGGATTGCGGGGTCAGCATTTGGGATGCGCATATGTGTTTGCGCAGGCGTGTTTAGGCTTGGAGAGGCTTGCGGATGGTATTGGGGCATTAGATCGCGCAAGGGGTCTTTGGGGAGGACGAAATCATTGGAGTGAGTCGAAAGTGGAGTTGCCACTTCCTCGATCGCGGCCTCTGGCGTGGGATGGAGGGCTGACGAGTTCTGTTTAGACAAGCATTCCGAAAATTCGAGACGACATCTTCCGGATGCAGCGGCGGTTAATTGTCTGTTAGGCAAATTATGGAGGGCGCATGGCGACATGAAGAAGGCGGTAGATTGCTATGTCGAGGCACTGAAGCTGAATCCTTTCATGTGGGATGCATATCTTGACCTGTGCGATACAGGTACTGCAGAACTTTTACTTCTCCGCATTTTCGCTCACTAACAGATTTAGGCGTCGTTGTCCGACCGTCAAACATCTTCAAAATGACTCCCGAGATGCTAGCGTTTCTTTCTCACTCTACAGTATCGTCTAACGGAAATGGTTCACCTCTGCAGATGCCTTCACAAGAGCCACCTGCCGTGACCAAAACTCAGTATGCTGCAACGCCAGGAAACAATCCTTTTAACCCCTCCAACCGCAATGGGAACGATATTGGGCTTAACCTGGGAGGATCATACTTGTTATCAAAACTAAATGGTAGCATTCCCGTTGTTAATGGGAATGGGAATGGTTCTCACTACCCTGATGTTGAAACACCAACCTCTAATGGGCAGAATTACGACGATGATGTAATGATGGGCGATGCAGGCGGAGGACCGGTAATCAATATTCCAGGAAACGAACCGCCGCAAGCTCCTGTGAGGAAACAACGGACGGTGCAGCCTTTTGCATCAGATGCTGGCATGGAAGCACCAAAGATGAGGCCGATCACTACGAGGAGCAGGTTAAAAACGAGTTCTGAAAGTTCAGAAGCAGCGGAGGCCCCTCGACCGATTGGGCAAGCCAATCACAAGAGGACAATTTCCGGGCACTCGACCCAACCGAGTAGTTCACTTAATCTCGATCCAACCGCTGCGCCACAGCGAAGGAGTGTAAGGCTTTTCAATCAGATCAGCCAGATTAGACCATCCAGCAGTAGACTAGCATCTGCAGCCGGAAGAGATCCCGAATCGAAGGAGCGGCGAGAACTAAGAAAAGCGAAGGCCACAGGCGCTAAGGGACGATCAGGAACAACGTCGACTGTTGGAAGGGTTGTGAGTGGTAACAGGAAACCTGTTGAGCTTACGGATCACAACCTAAAGGATTCACGGCCACCTAGTGTAATTGGAGGTGTTCCACCAGTACCAAAAATGGCAGTGATAGCGCCACCGAACGATACCGGACGAGAGCAAGAAGCGCTACAGTGGTTACTAGACCTTCTCTCAAAGCTTGGAACTGGCTACTTCCATCTGTCCCGTTACCAATGCCAAGCAGCGCTCCAAGCGTTCGCATCAGTTCCGCCGCAACAGCGAGAAACACCCTGGGTACTGGCCCAGGTTGGAAAAGCCTACTATGAACGATCTTCCTACGCCGAAGCTGAAGAAGTTTTTGCGCGAATTAGGAAGATCTCTCCATCTCGAATGGAAGACATGGAAGTGTATTCCAACGTGCTGTGGCAACTAAAGAAAGAAACCGACCTTGCATATCTATCTCACGAGCTTATCGAAGCTGACCGTCTCTCTCCACAGGCATGGTGCGCGATTGGCAATTCCTTTTCCCTGCAACGTGAGCACGAACAAGCTATTAAGTGTTTCAAACGTGCAACTCAGCTGGATCCAAAGTTTGCGTATGCGTTCACTCTCCAAGGGCACGAGCACGTCGCCAATGAAGAGTCTGAAAAGGCGCTTTTAGCATACAGGTGTGCGATATCAGCTGACCACAGGCATTATAATGGACGGTATGGCCTTGGCCAGGTTTTTGAGAAAATGGGCAAGTTTGATATTGCCGAGCAGCATTACAGGTTTGCAGCGCAGATTAATCCGACGAATGCCCTATTGGCCGTTAGGATTGGAGCGGTGAGTTTATGCATTTCTATTTTGATTAACAGGTCCGCATTTTTCATTATACTAATTGAATTCCCAGGTCCTTGACAAGATGAAGAAGACTCAAGCAGCACTCGTCCAGTACAGCCACGCATGTGACCTAGATCCTCGGTCCAACCTTGCGCGCTTCAGGAAAGCCCAGGCGCTCATGAAACTACGACATCCTGAGGAAGCGCTCACAGAGCTAGAAATCCTGAAGGACCTAGCACCTGATGACGCAAATGTGCATTTCATGCTCGGCAGGCTCTATAAAATGACGAGGGATAAAACAGCAGCGATCCGGCATTTCACGATTGCTCTAAACTTGGACCCGAAGGCAGCGCAGTACATTAAAGAGGCCATGGAGAGCTTGGAGGATGATGAGGATGACGATTTTGATGAGGAGGGGGTGTCGTGATGATAACGACTGGACAAAAAAAACGGATCCTCTTCCTGCGTCTAATTATCAGCTTCATACCCCCTCCTTTTTTTAGCCGTCGCACGTGCCCCGGACCTGCATTCTGGCGTTTGCTATTTCATCGAATTCGATGCACGATACCTCGCGTCTTCCTCTGTCCGTTTTCTGGACGACCTGGTCTGGTCTGCGGCAAGTTTTTTGGGCACAATCGTTCTGCAGTTTTGCATTTAGGTAGCGTAGCAGCATTGATGGGTCTTGGGCTTTTGCATTTTGGCCCGAGGGGCTTGGGAGTTAAATGTTGCTTTCGGCTTTACTTGGGCGGACGACCACTTTGATGGATCGGCGTGATGGGGGGGACTTGGGCTGTACAAATACAGTAGCGTATGCTGTAAGCTTTTTGAGAATGAAGGAAACCGGTGAATAGGACGGGCCGAGATAAAGAGTAATGAAGTCTTGCCAGCGACAGCCGGGATTAGTGTGATGGATGCTTCTCGTGATAGAGTAATTGGGGGTTGGAGAGTGTAGAGAGGGTCACAAGGCGGGCTCGTCGTTCTATTTTCACGTCACGCGAAGAAAGTTTTGCTAGGACGTGTGCTAATTAATTAAATTCAACGTCGTCGCTCTAATTACCAGAACCCAGATGCTTTTTCCCACCTCTGGCAACTCACGCCTCTACCACACCTTGCTATCCCATCCCATCCCATGTTGCGTTGATGCGGAGCGGGACCTGAAAAGCAGGTCCAGCTCACCGCCCTGCAGCCTCGGCGTCTCAACGAACGAGCAGCAAGCAGAAAAAAAGCAGCAAGCAGCACCGCAACCCGGGCTCGCACCAACTCTCAACTCCCCTCTACCGCTCTGTCCTACACCAACCTCCAATAGCAGCAGCCATTGTCGTCACTGCTGCTACTACGGAGTACCACCACCACCACCAAATTCATCCAGTCCGCCGCGCCCAGCACCCCGCACCGCACCGCACTCCGGGCCCGCGACTCCCATAAACCCGCAACGATGACCTGGCCCACCTACCTCCTCCTCGGGGCCCCCCTCGCCATACTAACCCTCCACACCGTCGCCTTCACCTTCCCGCCCTCCTCCCCGCTCGCGCACCGCTCCGCCTTCTACGCCCGCGTCCTGACCTCCTGGCTCGCGCTGGTGGTCGCGGCGGCCTACGGCGTGGTGGCGTCGATTGCGCTGCGCGCTGCGGGCTATGGGGGGCTGAGCCAGTGGACGGTGGGCCGCATGTTCAAGTGGCTTATGTGGGCGACGACGGAGGTTACGTTTCAGGTTGCGGAGGGGGGCAGGGTGGAGGGGGGACGGAGAGGGGGCGAGGAGGCGTTGGAGGTGAGGCCGGCGGTGTTTGTGGCGAATCATCAGACGTGAGTTTTTTTTGGGGTTTGGTTCTCTTCTTTTTGGGTGTTTGGGGGAGGGGTGGATTGTCCTGGGGGGAAGGGTGAGGAGTGGGAGCTAGATGTAACGGAATTGGGGGAGAGGTTGTTAGGAGCAATTGAGGGAGGGATTGTTAGAGCAATTGGGTTTGCGGTAGGATAATCGCTGACGTTCTGGTTTCTGGGTGCAGGGAACTCGACGTCCTGATGATCGGCTGCGTCCTCCCGCGCTGGTGCAGCATCACGGCTAAGAAGAGTCTGAAGTGGATACCGATTTTGGGCTGGTTCAGTATGTCTCTCCCTCCATCATTCCCCGTACTGTCCCCTCCCCACCACCATACCCTATACACCTCTACACCTCTTCATCTCGTTACAAGAGAAGCTAACCCACCCTCCCCAGTGACCCTCTCCAAAACCGTCTTCATCGACCGCGCGAACCGCTCCACCGCGCGCGCCGCCTTCGACGGCGCGGCCGCACACATGCGGCGCGAGAAGCAGAGCGTCTTCATCTTCCCCGAGGGCACGCGGTCGTACGCGACGAAGCCAGACCTGCTGCCGTTCAAGAAAGGCGCGTTCCACCTCGCGATCCAGGCGCAGGTGCCCATCGTCCCCATCGTCGTGGCCAACTACGCGCACATCCTGAACGTCAAGGCGAGGATATTCAGGCCCGGGGTCATCGATGTTAGCGGTGAGCGGGACGCTTCGCTTCTTGCCTTGTACCACTCTCTCTAGCCCTATCCCTACCCCTACCCCTGTCTCTACCCCTTTTCTCCACGGCCCTTTTCGGCAGCGCGGCCGAAAACGTCAACATCACCTCTCGTATAAAAGCAACGAGAACAGGCTTGCTGACGGAACCGCAGTGCTCCCCCCGATCCCCACCGTCGGCCTGACGGCCGCCGACGTGGACAAGCTGACGCAGCGTACCCGCGACGCCATGATGAACGAGCTGATGCGGCTCTCGCATCTACGGTCGTACGAAGACGGCGCCGCGGTCGCGACGGGCGTGGATGGCGGCTCTGAGGCGAGGAGGAAGGTCGGGGTGGAGTTATAGCAGGCGTTGGGCTAGCCCCATTGATGATAATAAGCGGCGTGAGCGGAAGAGGGGGGTGAAAGGTGAAGAGAGGGGTGGGGTGGATCGGCGTGAGGGGTGTGGAGGGGAGAGAGGGCATTGGGTCGGTTTCAGCATAGCGTGTTCGGGCATTTTGTAGACGCGGGAGCATAGTGGAACGGAGCGGTGCGGTCGAGGTAATAGCTAAAGGTTAGGGTTACAGACGCGAAGCGAGGCCTGCTTTCCAGCGCACGACGACCGCATTGGGGCGTGCCGGAGGTCATACTTTTTGGTGTTGCAAGCGTTTCGCTCGCTAGTGCATACGATTGATACGTTCTCAGACTTTTAGATGAGTATTTGGATGCCCGGAACAAGGGCATCCAAGGTGCGGTAAAATACGATAGATTTAGATCTACGTAAACGAACGGAAAGGCGCAGGCTAGCATGAAATAGAGGGTATCAACTGCTTCAAACGTTGAGAAAATAAGGGATGGTAAAAGTCATTACAAAGGAGTAAAGGTGAAAGAGAATGAAAGAAAAGGATAAAAGGGGGAATATACCGCAAACTGGCTTTGCGTAGGCCGTGAAAACCGTATGCATTAATTTTTTTATAAAAAGGGATCTCTCGTTCATTCCGCACTCAGACGCCAAACACCCACGCAGCTCCCACAGCACAGTCCCCATCCCCTCTCGAAAAAAAGGCAGAAGCCCCCCTCTTCTTTCTATTGACCGTATTTGTATGCATTATCCCTCCCAGACGCCATGCCGCGAGTCCTATCGAAACGCAAACGAGGATAAAAGGCCGACCTAAAGGATTCGCAGCACCTTAGCGACCTGGAGGGGCCATATGCATTCCCGGCTCCGCAGCGCTCTTCCGGTAGCGGAGCGCGACATAACGTCCTTTTCGCACACAAGAGGGTAAGCGACTACTCTTTTATACAGCGAGAAGGGGTTTTTATTTCTCGCGAGGGTAGTCGGGTGGCGTACTCTTGCGTTGGCGCAGCACGCCCATGACGGCGGCCGTGAGCGCGGCCACGTCGGCCAGGAACAGCGGGATCAGCATCCATCGCCACGCCTCGATTAGGCGCACATGCGTGCGGATCTCGGAGCGCTTGTTTGGGTCTGCGAGTGGCGTGTTCAGCAGCGCTTTGAACCAGGTCTCCGGTGTCCATTTGTCGGCCGGGTAGTGCTCGTTTGGCCTCGCGAGGGACGGGTCGATGGTTTGGCCCGAGGTTTGGTTCGTTACGAGGAAGGTGAAGATGAGGGCGGAGAGGGTGAAGAGGGTTGAGAGGAGAAGCAGGATCGTGAGGGCAAGGAGGGAGCGCGAGGGAGGCTGGAAGGAGTGTTAGTATGGAGAATGAAATTTTGTGGGTTTGAATCAGGATTTTTTTTCTTTGGAAGATACAAATCGGTGCTTAAAATTGCGCATCTGGAATTGACGTGCAAATTACGCGGTTTTGTGAATATCGAGCTTACCTTGCCATTACGGTTTCGCTGTTTCCAAGCAACGAAGAGGCCGAAAATTCCGAGCACAAAACCGTATCCAGCCGCCCCGTTGGTGGTGTGGCCTTGGTCGAGCCAGATATGCGCGGGCAACGCACCGAAGGGGATGGATTCGTTCGGCCAGTTGATTTGGTACGTTTTGACGAACCATTTTTGAATATGCAAGAAACTGACCATATCGCTGACAAGGCCAACCTCGGCGACCGAGACGGCAGCGAGCAGGAGGCAAGTAGCAAAGACTGGTACGAAAGCCATGATGGTTGATTGGCACGGAGAGAGAAAGAGAGACAAAGAGAGAGGTGGAGGGAAAAGCAATCCCTTAAGCAGACACTGTTTTGGGAGAAAAAGTTATTATATATTACAGAATAGTAGAGGTGATAAATATAGTATGTTTAGCAATCCGGGGGTTAGCGAGAGAAGGAAACACAAATGTTATATGAACGGTTGCACATGTTTCGAGGGCTGAAGAGCTGACCTCAGCGCATTGCGGGAAGCGGGAAACGAGATCGTCGGTCAGCCCAAAATAAGTTTCTAATGAGAAGAGCCAATACGGCGTCGCCAAAGTTTTCAGATATGCAAGCCATGTTCATAACAGCCAGCTGGTTGCGGCCGCCCTAAAGATTAGACTATGCACACACACGCTTGAAGTCGCTTGGCGAAAGCCTGGACGCCTCAATGATGGGGGCTGACTCGAGTTAATTGCTTTGTGCAGCGAGCCACACTCAATGCAGCTTTTTTTCCTGTGTCAGCAGCGGCGCAGCTCTGCTCAGCCTTGAACATGCAGCACAGTTAATGGCAAATTCCATCAGCATTGACGTTTTGGCGGCGGCTTGTGGCGTATTACGGACGCACAGAGTTATGGACGATGAGGGAATTTGCAGTCTTTCTCCAAACTCTTGGCAAAACCCCAGTTCAGCTCTAGAAAGCAAAATGTCGTTGACGGGGTTATGTGGGTGCCCGACAGCCAACAGTGCCATTGGAGCAGCGATACCGTGGATGGGAGCATGGAAGCGTACGTGGACGGGGTCTCTGTCCACGGGTCCCTAAAAGAGTGAGATGGGATGGCACATGGCTGGCGGTGACAAGCTTTGGGGCTGATTCTTGACAGCAAATTCCACATTGGCATGCCTGGCGGCCATGTGATGATTCGCTGCTTGTTTTCTTTTGCTGTCACCCATCACTTGTTGTTTGTTTTCATCCTTGGGCACGACGCTCAGCCTTAGCGCCACCGTTATGCCTAGATGCTCAGTTAATGCAGCTCCTCCGCTCTTTTGTTGCCTGGCTTGCGTTGAGATAGCATGGATTGCATTCTAAAGGCTTCTATTTTCTTCAGCCCGCACGGCAAATGCCGGCTAGACTTTGTCTTGCATACATCGGGCTGGATGCAATCCTCCAAGTGAGCAGCCCGGCTGTGGCTGTTGACGATAGGATAAACCAACCAGCCAATCCCCTTCGGCAGTGCATCCAACAGATTGCTGCCTTAGAGAAGCCCACCGCTTTCTATCCTCCCTCCTCCCTTCCATGAATGTTTTACGCTTCGTTGACCAGCTTGTTCCTTTCAGCCATCGGTCAGCTGGATAATTTTTTCAAATTCATTCATTTTGGCCCCTTTCTCGACGGAGTGACCTTCTCCCGCCATGACGTGATTACATGAGACTTCGTCATTTCGAGAACCGCCCGAGACAATGCCCAACACCACAGTTACGACAAGGCAGTGGCAGTGGTAGGACTTGACGTTTCTAGGCTTCCAACACCTTGCCTCGAGTGTCAGACCTTTACATTGGTGAGTTTGGGGTTCTGAAGGGATTATATTTAGGGCATGGAAAACCGCTGCACTGCATGTCGACTTCGTATTCCGGAATCCAGCACACTCTTTAGCTCACGCGTCAGTCCTTTCATAGAACTGATGGGATGATGACGTAGCGTGCAAGAGCACATCAGAAGGCGTGCGGAGAGGGCCTCATGCACTGTCTTGACGGAATGTTAGGAATACCATTTCTTTTTTCCTCGGAGCCCCTCGACTGAGAGCGTGACGCGAACTTGAGAAGCCTCTGAAGCAACCCGCTGTTTAACTAGTAAACCCCGCCCCTCTAGCACTTAGACTACCCCATGTCGGACGGAGAAAGTATGTCCAAAGCCTTGAGCGATTGTTATACAGCATGTTCACCCACCTGTCAACGATATTCAAAGAGAACTACAAGATGACTCCAAAGAGCCTCTAATCCTTCGGTGAAGAGTGCGACACCAGGTCGGTAGATGGTTTAAAGCAATCCGCAATGGCTGGTAGAAATTGAGGGTTTTGTAGGCATGGATCCCACTCAGTCAACTATTAAAAGAAGAAAGACAGTAGAGTGCGGAAGAGAAAGCCAAAAGTTGCGGGGAGGATTTCCCCAAGCTGGCACTGATGTCCATGCTCGCGGTCTATGTTGGCGCGTGAATTTGGCGGGGGACATCCGAGCTTCGGTTTTTTTGCTGTGGACCAGAGTATAAGCGGCATCCCGCCGCACACAAGAAACCCATTGCTTCAATATAACTCTGTCCCTCTCCTGACAACCTCGCCAACCCACTTGCGCGACCGAGAGCAACGAATTGGCTACTTTATTCACTCTGTCGAGCCTTCAGCTACCTCCCTTCCCTCGCCAACATTCGCATATCAAATTCCCAACAAGGTATTCCATGGTCCAAAATGGCCTCTAGCTCTCCATTCGCCCCGCAATATGTCCACGGCATCTACATACCTTCTGCTCTTTTGATTGTGGGCACTGCGATTATCAAGTCTGAATGGCTTGTATACGCTGTGGCTCTCACCGCGATATTGGGAGGTTGGAAGGTCTACAACAACCGTAAAATCACCGAAAATCTCCAGGTTTAAAAATCCCCCAGACTGACACTCCACAGTCCCGCGCAAAGTCCTCAAACCGAATGAGTTCCAGAACTTCGAGCTCAAAGAAAAAACGATCCTCTCCCACAACACCGCCATGTGAGCATCTATACAAAAAGCAACGCTCAATCAACTGACCACTCGCCGTAGCTACCGCTTCAAGCTCCCTAGACCCACCGACATCCTCGGTCTTCCCATCGGCCAGCACATCTCCCTAGCCGCCACCATCGCCGGGCAACCCAAGGAAGTCGTGCGATCCTACACCCCGATATCGTCCGATGAGGAGAAGGGCTACTTCGACCTCCTGATCAAGTCGTATCCCACCGGCAACATCAGCAAGCACGTCGCCTCGCTCATGGTCGGGCAGACGATGAAGGTCAAGGGTCCCAAGGGCGCCATGGTGTACACCCCGAATATGGTGCGCCATTTCGGCATGATTGCCGGCGGAACCGGTATTACGCCTATGCTCCAGATCATTCGTGCCATCATCAGGGGAAGGCCGCGGCTGGGAGGAAGCGATGTCACGCAGGTCGATCTCATCTTTGCCAATGTCAATCCTGAAGATATTCTGCTGAAGGAGGACCTGGACGCTCTGGTGAAGGAAGATGACAAGTTCAGGGTGTACTACGTGCTTAACAACCCCCCTGAGAAGTGGGATGGTGGTGTTGGATTCGTCACGGCCGATATGATCAAAGTAGGGCTGACTATTAATTTTTCCGTTTAGTCCTGGAGGTTTCGCTAACTTTTTGGCAGGCTAAACTACCACCACCTGCAAAGGACATCAAGATCCTCCTCTGCGGTCCCCCGCCAATGATTAGCGCAATGAAGAAGGCAACAGAGTCTCTAGGCTATGAAAAGCCCAGGCCAGTCAGCAAGCTTGAGGACCAAGTCTTCTGCTTCTAAGCAAATAGTTGACGTTGTGGGAAGTTAATGAACGCATATAGTATAGATACCTGAATGTGTTTTTTCTCAGCGAGACACATGTTGCAGGCGTTTATTGATACCTAGAAAAAGGGACATAGCTCGGAGTCTGCTGCTCGGGTCTAGGCGGTTTGGTTTAAAATGCGGCATAGGTTCACGAAGGTAAATGGATTCCAACACCACGCACTTTAGAGTCTTCAATTCTGAATAATCTTCTTTCATGCGTGTCAATGTCTTGATACTTTCATCTTTGAAGCCTCCATCCAATCCAATAACCTTGTTCGTCACATATCCCGTCTTCACCATCTAAACCAGTTTCATCCGGGATCCTAAGCCGACCAATAGGAATCTCTACGGCCATTATCAGACACATACCTCGTTACTTACCTAAATGGCATATAATCTAAAGCATAACAATTATAGGGACGTTAGGGAACCCCCCATGTATATCCAATTGCGTGTCTTAGTAAAGCGGACGCTTAATGGAACTGCGCACTTTGTCGTACTTGCTCAAGTCTGCCTGGAACGCCTCAGCCCTGACGCTTGAATGGCTTTGAAATCAATTACGGTGTGTCTGACGATGATTTGCTGGAGCTGTGCAAAACACGAAGTAGAGGGTTCGGATTTCGTACATGATATTGCTTCAAGCATTCCGATTGTGTGCATAGTGGTGTCGCAATTATTAACTAGGAGGTTGGAGAAGAGGAAAGCTGTTATGTTCGAGATTCCCCGGCTTCACTTTGGCTGAGGTCATGCATCAAGTGTGGAGGTGCCAAGATATCAAGTCCCTATCTGTAGTCTTTCTCGGGACATCACCGCTAGCTGTTTTGGGGAATGATAGACAGGATTATAGTTTACATTGACGGGGATTCAATGCTTATCATCCCCGCGGTTAACTTCACTCCGTGCGTCTTCTCATCGCACTTCATTACTTGAGGTGAAGAACAATTGGCACCTTTTGAAGAGTCAATTATGTCAAGAACAATGGAAGATATTCTCAAGTCAGCAGAGATAGACCCAGAATACAAAAAGGTAGGGTCACTCCATCAACTCCGAACCAGCACTGACATCCCTTATCAAGGCCGTCGAAGAAAACCCAATCAACATAGGCGGCTCGGACATACGAGGATCCCGTGCCGCTCACCTCCAGAGACTGCGCCAATTCTACCCGATCCCAGGCCCGATCCCCGAAGTTGTCGAGACCGAGCAGCAAGTGCCAACATCAGACGGCCAGGCCATCCGTGTGCGTATCTACTCGCCCAAGCAAGCTCCTCCAGACGGCAGCCCGTTGATTCTCATGTACCATGAGGGCGGCTGGTGCGTGGGCGACTTGACGGACGAGGACCTCAACTGCCGCATGTTTTGCAGAGACCTGGGCGCTGTGTGTATTAATGTGGAGTACCGGTTAGCCCAGCCAACCACTCTCTGCTGCCCCTTTACAATATAAAGGTGTGCAATTGACAGCCCCCCAGCCTCGCGCCCGAACACCCCTTCCCAACCGGCATCAATGATTCCTGGGATGCGCTGAAATGGGCTGCAGCCAATGCAGCATCGCTGAAAGCAAACCCTGCGCGCGGCTTCATCGTCGGAGGAGCCTCAGCCGGCGGCAACATTGCTGCAGTGCTGGCGCATCTGGCAAGAGATGAGGGTTTAAACCCGCCGCTCACGGGGCAGTATCTCTGTGTGCCGGCGCTACTGCATCCAGGAGGCGTGCCAGAGAAGCACAAGCATGAGTACCTAAGCAGGTCGATCAACAAGGATGACCCGGTCTTAAAGAATCTGGATTGGGACATTGTCCATGGTGAGCAGCCCCATTCCTGCCTTGATGACAACGATATCACTGCTTCGTATTTCTCGAAGGTGAATTCTACAGACTCCACTGACAATCGCTTAAGTGATATACAAGCCTGATAGATCGTCGCCGTTGTGGGAGCCTTTTAACCATCCGCTTGGCCATAAGGGCGTCGCTAAAGCTTACCTGCAGGTCTGCGGCATGGACCCGCTACGGGATGAGGCGCTGATTTATGAGCGGGTGCTGCGTGAGGAGGCGGAGGTTCAGACTAAGCTGGATTTCTACCCGGGATATGGGCACATGTTTTGGACTAATTATCCAAAGATGCCGATGAGTCGGAAGTTTGTGGAGGATACACTGAAAGGTTTCAAATGGTTACTGGAACTCTAACAGTGGGCTTCGAAGTGTATAAAAGACTTCAAGCCATGCTGCATCTAGCGTGTTATTAGCTCCGCAAATCCTAGGGAAAGGGTCCGAGATGAAATAAAACTAACATTTTCAGACCTAGTGAAGCCATCCGATCCCATGAGGATGAAATATCTGCCTCAATAACTGACTGAGATATGTCTGCTGCTGGGGCCCACAGTTCCTGTGCTAACACTTGCCACAACACAGCTACCTGCTGTCTACTTCTTTGTACTTTCATATTAATTCCCACGCATTAAAAGAACCCTGTGTATCCCTAAACATAACATTAGCCTACTATTTCCTCATCTTATTCTCTCGATTGGGCGTCCCTGTAATCTTATTTCATGCGGCCTCCGAATTACAAGGACAAAAATGTAGTAGTGTTGGTTGCTCATATGTGCGAATCAGCTTTGCGACCGCATCAGCATCCGGCCTCTTCTTTCGGTCCGGAGTTAGCATAGGCCACACACAGTGACGGTAAAAGTCATTCATTCCAAACCACTTGCTCACGCGCTCGATCTTCTGCCCATAAAGTAAGATCCCTTTTGCAGCCTGCGGCCCCGGTCCACTGTTCTTCGTTCCCTCGGGGGAGTTAGAACGCAGCAAAAATCTATGGAAGTCTTTAACGCTATAATCGGTCAGCACGGTCAGCATCTCGCAGAACATAGCACCAAGCGCGAAGACATCAGTACCACGCCCGTGCCTGTTTAGCACGCCATCACAGTTGATCACTTCTGGCGCAGAGTACATAGCCGAGGTACGAGCCGGATTCTCCGTCGATGTCGTCTGCCCGATCTGGAACTGAGATGAGGAACTGAAGTCTGTGAAGTAAATGGTGCTGCCACGATGGATGATATTTGAGGGTTTGATGTCCTGATGCCGCACCCCGCTGCTGTGCATGTAGGCGAGCGTTGACGCAAGGCACATGAACCATGTTTGCAGCCAGCTTCTCTCGATCCTGGCCATATCACGACGGCCATCCCACGACGGATCGCCGACCACCTCAAGAAAGGCTTTGAGGTCCTGATCGCCAACGGGTGACATCAGCAGCGAATAAAATTGGCGCCCTGATGGCGGGCATTCGCTATAGCTGCCGATTATCTGGACAACGTGGCGGTGCACAAGGGATTCTAGGACGCGAGCTTCTTGTTTGATGATTTTGAGGCGCTGGTTACGGTTGTGATACGGAATTTGGACACGCTTGCGAACGAAGCTTAGATGCTGCTTTGAGATCTAGACTTCTTTAACAATGCCTAAGGACCCATACCCTAACGAGCTGATGACTGTAAGGAAATTTTGGTTGATATTAGAAAATTCCTTATGCCGGAATGTTAAGCCGTATTCCTTTGCTATTAACTTAGAATTTTTGCTTGGCTTAATATAGTAATCTAATTTAGGAGGAGTGGGCAGACCTTCTGGGAAAAGGTGACGTGGGGTTAAGCTGCTCTAGTAGTTATCGTCTGATATACCCCCTTGCTAAGGTAGGTTCGCAATTTATCTTAATAGCGGAAGTGCGTCTGCCTCTATCTACGACATTAGCTCCCTATACCGCTGCCGCTATATCTCTATTAAGCTAGACTAAATTTATAACAGCGTTATATAGTACTAAAATATTGCCACCTTATATAACTCTATAATAACCTCGTTTTAGAACACCTATAGAAACCGCTTTATCTCTTTATTTGTCTTTACTAGTAGGACTTCTGTTTATTTAATTTTGCGGTAAATCTATGCCTTATTATTACTAGGGAGGTGGCCTACTACTAGTTTTCAAAGTATATCCTTTATCTCGGCGATAAGGTTAGAGGCAGACTTTATAATATCCTTTTAGTTGGGGGCGTTTATTATAAATGCTTAAAGAGTGTTAGCTAACGTTGGTAAAAATAGTAGATTAGCGCCTGCGGAATTTATAGTTTCTTTTTTTAGTGGCGTAGCCTTAGCTATAAGATAGATAAGAGTCTGATATATAATAAGGAGGAGTTTACTAAGGTTTATTACTACCTTAAGGCTATTATAATAAGGCATAGCTGCTATATGGCCCAGTATAATATAAGGCTCTCTTTATTATCTGGGGTTAGTATTAATGTATAGATACTAGCGAGGGCGATAAATAGTTAGAAGATGTCCTATAGGCTTAGCCAAAGCTATAATAAGATATATTTTTAAGAGCACCTTAGAGTATTAAAATTTAGGGAACGATTATTCTAACTAAAGGTAGCTAGATTATATTATTTTAAGTCTAATAGTAGTTCTGCGATATAGCGCCTACTAAGGCTTAGTTACTGTAAGGGGACTAGCCCAGTTACAGTAGGAATGTCTTAGTGAAACACTCGACAGATAAATTCCAACGCTTTAACCAAATTCTGCCGAATTTTACTAGCTTAATTAACTTCTACCAAGTTCTACTAAATTAATTAAATTCTACCAAAGTCCGTTAAAGACCGCGTGCGTATATACGCACGCATCGACTACTAAGCCCCTAACTATTTAATTATATAATTCTCTTGTATCTCCTTTCTCTTCTTTACGCAACGTCTTATTCTC
Source organism: Cenococcum geophilum 1.58 (assembly GCF_001692895.1). Lineage (NCBI taxonomy): Eukaryota > Fungi > Ascomycota > Dothideomycetes > Gloniales > Gloniaceae > Cenococcum > Cenococcum geophilum. Next base: position 4,648,240 of record NW_027137561.1, read on the forward strand.
TATAAGAGCTATATACCCTTAGGTTTAGATAGAATTTATATTATTTCTTTAAATCTTCCCTAAAGTCTCTTCGCGCCCTTATATTACGTTGCGTTAATATAACCACTATTAAAATAGCAAACGACCTTAAATCCTACGCGTTAACTACGAGCATTATAACCCTAGTTAGGGAACAGTTAACTATAATATAAGAGGCCTTTATGGATGCCTTAGCTTAGCAGCGGGCTGCACTAGAAGCCCAGTATTAACGATTAATAAAAACACTTCGTAAAGAACTCCGTAACGTCTAAATACTTCTATTAAAGACCCTAACACCGCCTATAAACAAAATTAATATAACGGTATCCGAGCCTGGCCCCTTAAACGCGAACATTAAACTAGTAATAGTAACTTAACCCGTAGCTATAACGAATTTAATACCCGCTATAAAATCTAAAAAGCTCCCTAATCCTCTAATGTTTAATAGAAATTAAAATAACCTACGTCCCTTTATAACTAAGCTCCGTCTTAAACTTTTAATAAACTATAACTAATACCCTACTAAAGCTAGTAAGGTTAGCTACGGAATATCTTACTTAAGTAAAGACGCTACACGTACTATAGATCCATTCTTCTATAACGGCACCTTTATTAATTTTAAAATCTTTATCTCTCTGCTAGAACGAATATATAATAACGCCAGCCGCGAATACACAGCTATTACTAAACTTAAAAACCTATAACAACGGAACCGAGAATTCACTAGCTTCTTTTTAGAATTTTTAGGCCTTATTAGCGAACTAGATTGGAACGAAGCTGCTAGAGTTACTGCCCTTTAATAAGCTATTTTGGATAAGATTAGAGCCTAGTTAGTAGGTAGAGAACTACTAAAAAACCTATCCAAATTTGCTATAATATGTTAACGAATTAATAAGGATCTTTAATATAATAAATAGACTCATTCTCTAAAGCTAACCACACTTTACGCCTAGAATTTTATAAACCTAATATATACCCCAAAGCATGATCTATCTCTAAAACCTAAAAGCCCTATATACGACCCTATAGACCTCGATGCCGCTTAATCCTATACACCCTTAGGAACCAACGAATAAAGAACTCGAGCCATAAATAGAAAATGCTTTAGATATAGTAAAAAAAGATATATTTAAAGAAACTGCCAAACTTACCCCTTTAAAAAAGTCTGCCGTAGTTCCTCCCAATCCTTAAATTATACCCATTCCTTAAGTTATACCCATTCTATAAATCGTACTTAGTCGCTACAAAGTATCTCACCTTTAGTTAACTTAGAAAATAAGTTATTCTAGGGCCAAGTCGCGCCTTAAGATAAGAAGTGGAAGAGTATAAGTGTCTAGGCTTTTCTAGCGCTAATATATAATATAACTCCCTTAATATACTTAGCGAAATTTAAATACTTAGAAAATAGAAGGAAGTATAAATCCTTATAGACAGTGGAGCTACTAGTATAGGCTTTATTAATACGAACTACATAAAAACTTAACGCTTAAATTTAAAGAAACTTAATAAGCCCTAAGGCCTATAAGGCTTTAATGGTAAGCCTTTAATATACGGCGAACTAACGTACTACGCTTTTATAAAGATGTAAATAGGTAAATACCTTAAATACATTTCCCTATTTATAACACCCTTAAAGTATTATAAAATAATACTTAAACACGGATAGCTAAAACAACACAACCCTTTAATTAGCTGGGTTAAAGAAACACTAAAATTCCATATAACCTACTACTAAAGTTATTATTTAAAATATTACTTGCCCTACGAATATATATATAACTATTTAAATTTAATATAATACGAATTACCCTTACTGTAAACCCCAAACCAATATAATAAAGTTATAACTACTAATCGCGGTAAAGAATATAAAGATAATATATTAAAACCCCTTAAAATTTGTATAATATAAGCCGCACCCTTTTATTTATTAGCAAGAAAACGAGACTATAAGATCTTTACTATAACACTAAAAGATATTAAGAAGGCGTTAGAACTGAAGCAATATATTAACCCCTAACCTTTTATACCTAAAGAATATTATAATCTAATTAATACGTTTAAGAAATAATTTGTAGACTAACTACCCCTATATTAAAACGAGCATAATTTTAAGATAAAACTTAAACCTAGTATAATGCTAAAGTTCGGCCCATTATACGGTATGTTATAAGAAGAGCTACTAGTGATATAATAATACCTTAAAGAGCACCTAAAAAAAGGATTTATTCGCCCTAGTTAATTACTATTTACCTTACCGATACTATTTATTAAGAAACCTAAAGGAGGCTTAAGGTTCTATATTAATTATTAAGCCCTAAATATAATTATAATTTAAAACCAATATCCAATTTCTCTACTTTAAGAAACGCTTAACCGCTTAGTGAAAGCACGATACTTTATAAAGCTTAACGTAGTCGCTACCTTTAATCGAATCTATGTTCGCGAAGGAGATGAAAAGTATATAGCTTTTTGTATACAATAGGGACTTTTTAAATACCTAGTAATGCCGTTCAGTGTAAAGAACGGTCTGGGTATATTTTAGTAATATGTTAATAATACGCTTCGCGAATTCCTTAACATATTTATTACCGCGTATATTAATAATATCTTAATCTATTTGTCTTCGCTTTCTAAGCATCAGAAGCATATCTAAATAGTCCTTAAACACCTACAAGACGCGGGCTTATAATGCGACATTAAGAAATGCAAGTTCTATACATCCGAAGTTACGTACTTAGGCCTAATTATATCCCGTAACGGAATTAAAATAGACCCTAAGAAAATCGCTGCAATTGTAAACTAGGAAAGTCCTAGTAGTATATAAAATATCTAAGGATTTTTAGAATTCGCAAATTTCTACTAACGATTTATTAATTACTTCTTGAAAATTATTTAGCTATTAATAAACTTAATAAAGAAGAATATAAGATTTAAATGGATTACTAAATGCGAATAAGTTTTTAACGACCTAAAATATTATTTTACAACTGCTCTAATTCTTACCTACTTTAATCTGGACCTTAAATGCATTATTAAAACAAACTCGTCTAATTATGTACTAGGAGGAGTGTTATCGCAATACAATAAAAACGGCGAGCTGCGCCTAGTAGCCTTCCTTTTTTAGAAACTTACCCCTACTAAATTAAACTACGAGATATATAATAAGGAACTGCTTACAATTGTTAGATGCTTTAAACAATGGCGTTTAAAACTTAAAGGATTGTTGTTTTTAATACGCGTATTAACGGACCATAAAAACCTGTAGTACTTTATAACTATAAAGCAATTAACGTAGCGCCAAATTCGTTAGGCCGAATACCTCTTATAATTCAACTTTAAGATTACGTACTAACCTAGTAAACTTAATTAGAAGCCTGACTTATTAATATAATGATTATAGGACTTACCTATAAACGCTTTAAATAAACAAATTACGAATTAATTATAGATTTTATTGCCCCCTAAATGTTTTAAAAAGCTATATCTTATATTCCTAGATGCGGAACTTAATAGAAATGAATTAGAAGTTAATAAATGGGAAATAGAAATTAATAAGCTAATAGAATACAAATATAAGAACGACGTATGGATAATAGATATAATAAAAGCAATTTAAATAGGAAAACGATAGTATAAGGATATTATACTCGCTAAATGCGAAATTTAAAACAATCGATTGTACTATTAATAGAAGATAGTAGTTCCGAATTCCGAACCTTTATAATTTAAGATACTCAATTTTATATACGACTTCCCTGTAGTAGGGTATCCTAGCCATATAAAGACCTATAAGATTGTTTAACAAGTATACTACTAGCCTATAATATATAACTACGTATAAAAATACGTTCAATTATGCAGGATATATATACGCGGAAAGACCTCTTATATAAAGAAGTAAGGAGTACTTTAACCACTACTAATTCTAATATAAAGATGGCGCGATATCTTAATTAACTTTATAGTTAACTTGCCTAGTAGTAATAGGTTTACGAATATTATAGTAGTCGTTAACTGCCTTATAAAAATGCGATATATAATTCCTATAGACTTAATTAATATAATATTAGTAGCTAAATGTTTTATTAAGTACGTCTTTAAGCTACACGGACTTTTTAATTTAATAATATCTAACTGTAGAAGCCAGTTTGTTTTAGACTTCTAGTAAGCCCTATATAAATAATTAAGTATTTAAACCCGACTCTTAACTGCATTTTATTTAAAGATAGATAGTTAAACTAAAATTATAAACGCGATTATAGAATAATACTTATAAATGTACTACTCCTACCTATAAGACAACTGGGAAAAATGGCTACCTTTAGCTAAGTTTACTGCGAATAATATAATAAACGTATTAATAGGCGTAACGTCGTTCTACGCGACCTATGGATAAGACCCTTAACTCGGATTTAAACTATAACCCAAAATTAATATAATAAGACCTATAATTAAACGGATCTAGTTAATTAACGCGTATAACTTTGCTAATTAAATAAAGCAGTTAACGGAACTATTACGAAGTAAATTAACGTATGCTTAAACGGTATAGAAATAGCATATAAATAAAGGACAAGCTTCTATATAGGACTTTAAGGAAGGTAATATGGCTTACCTAAATATATAAAATATATGGACTTAACGGCCCTTAAAGAAACTTAATTAGAAGTTTACGGGCTTATACCAAATTAAGAAGAAACTAAGCCCGTACGCCTATAAGCTTAAACTGCTAACTAAGATAAAAATATATCTAACGTTTTACGTAAGCCTGTTATAACCTTTAAAAGAAGATTTTATAACTTATAAAGTACCACCGCTACCTTCTATAATTATTAATAACGGTAATAGTTCTTACTTTATTAACTTAATTAATAATATGCGATAGAAACCACAATCTAAACAATTTAAACTTCTTATTAAGTGGGAAGGATATAAAATATAAACTTAGGAAACCTATAACCAAATTAAAGCCAACGCGCCTATTTTAGTAAAAGAATTCTATAAAGACCATCCTTCGCGGCTTACTCTGGCTGGATGGACATAATATAAGGGTAAATAATTACCACCTAATATAAAGACACGAAATACGATAGCAGGAAGCTTAAATTTAAAAAGAACTTAAAATATACTATAATATTTGTGACACGGTTACGTGACACGCAAGATATTAAGGAACTTTAACCACCGGTTGAAGTTGTCTAATTAGTTAAATTTACCTTGCCAAAAAATGCTATATAACGCGAAAAATATGACACGCAATAAAATTATAAATTTTTAACTAAATTGAATTATTTTAAACCTTTGGCTAAAGGGGGGGTACTATAAGGGGACTAGCCTAGTTATAGTAGGAATATCTTAGTAAAACACTTAACAGATAAATTCTAATGCTTTAACTAAATTCTACTAAATTCTGCTAGCTTAATTAACTTCTGCTAAGTTCTGCTAGATTAATTAAATTCTATTAAAGTCCGTCGAAGACCGCGTACGTATATGCGCACGCATCGGCCACTAAGCCCCTAACTATTTAATTATATGATTCTCTTGTATCTCCTTTCTCTTCTTTACGTAACGTCTTATTCTTTGCAAGAGCTATATACCCTTAGGTTTAGATAGAATTTATATTATTCCTTTAAATCTTCCCTAAAGTCTCTTCGCGCCCTTATAGTTATAGCTTATTTTATAAATTAAATACTCTATAATAAAATTTGGTTATAGGGTAGAAGAAGCACGTATAATAGCTCCCTATATCCCCCTTAAAATTATCTATAATATATAGGCCTTTATTAAGGCGCTTTAACCTTACCTACGGTTTCCTTAACTAAAATTATATATAGCTACTTTAGGAATATACTAGACTCCCTTTATTTATCTATTATTTTATAACCTATAATTTAATAGCCCTTTATATAGTAGCTTTAGAAAACTAAAATAGTATATATCTAATTTTGCTTATTAAGCTGCTAAAATTTCTTTAAGGTAGGTGTTTATACGCCTTACCTTACTTTACTAAACGTCATTTTATATCCCCTCTTACGGTAAGGGATTTATATTAGATAGATAAGTCACTTATAAAAACTCTATCGATTAAAGCTAGCTCTAGAAGCTCTCTATATATATAAGTAGGCTATAAATAAAAAAGTTGGTACTGCGAAAATACCTAATATACCTGCACGCACCTCTCCCTATCTATATTTGTGTGCGTACGCATAAATGCACTTATACGGCTTATAGTAATTAATTTAGTTATTATTTTAAGGAGTATATAGATAAGATATAGTGGTAATAAGTGCATTTATGCGTGCGTATATAAATTTGGGTGGGAAGAGGTGTTTTTATAGTGCTAACTTTTTTATCTATAGCGTAATAAGGAAGGGGTAATAGACTAAGTCGATGACCAAGTTAATAACTAAGTTAAGATAGTAAGAAATAGGGTGGTGAGTTATAAAAAATACTACACCGCCCTTATATTAAGGTTGCTAATATATAGAACCCTTATAGGTAAAGCCGTTATTTTTAGCTATTAATTAGCACTAAAAGACCGGTCCTATTAGTAGCGTTAATTAGGATAATATATAGCCTTAAATTCTAGTTAACAGTTATCTATAGCCTTATTATATTATATTAATAGCGCTATATTACCTTCCTATAAGAGTATAAATTAGGGGTATTTATAACTTATCTACTATATATATATAGCCTTATTCTCTTTATAGATTTTAATTTTTATATAAGTTTCCCTAATGTATAGACTTCTAATTAATACGTTAATATAAATGCTATAAGACTAAAATAGGCAGCTAGGACGTAAATAGAGTAGTATAACTCTACTAGTATTAAGGCAGACATACTAGTTAAGTTCTTTAGCTATTTACTTTATTAAAAAGAAGGGATTCTTGCCTTATTCCCTCCTAATTTAATATCTCCTAAAAACTATAAAGATGCTCACTCCTCGCTTTATCCGTCTCGGCGAGGTAAAGGTATAAATTTTAATAAAATCTAAACTTAATACTAAAATTTTGGCGAAATATAGGTATTTTTAATTATTACTTATTACTAAGGAAAAAATAAGGCTTTTAAGTAGGATTAGGAATACGCTGGGGGTATATATATTATTTAGACAACGTAGCAGTATATAAGGGATTCTAAGACACGAGCTTCTTGTTTAATAATTTTAAGGCGCTGGTTACAGTTATAATATAAAATTTAAACACGCTTGCAAATAAAGCTTAAATACTACTTTAAAATCTAGACTTCTTTAATAATGCCTAAAGACCTATACCCTAACGAGCTGATAACTATAAGGAAATTTTAGTTAATGTTAGAAAATTCCTTATACTAAAATGTTAAGCCATATTCCTTTACTATTAACTTAGAATTTTTATTTAGCTTAATATAGTAATCTAATTTAGGAGGAGTAGGTAGACCTTTTAGGAAAAGGTAATATAGGGTTAAGCTACTTTAGTAGTTGTTGTCTAATATACCCCCTTACTAAGGTAGGTTCGCGATTTATCTTAATAGCGGAAGTACGTCTACCTCTATCTATAATATTGGCTCTTTATACCGCTATCGCTATATCTCTATTAAGCTAGACCGAATTTATAATAGTATTATATAGCACTAAAATATTACCACCTTATATTACTCTATAATAACCTTATTTTAGAACACCTATAGAAGCCATTTTATCTCTTTATTTATCTTCGCTAGTAGGACTTTTATTTATTTAATTTTGCGGTAGATCTATACCTTATTATTGCTAGGGAAGTAGCCTACTACTAGTTTTTAGAGTATATCCTTTATCTTGGTAATAAGGTTAGAGGTAGACTTTATAATATCCTTATAGTTAGGGGCGTTTATTATAGATACTTAAAGAATATTAACTAATATTAGTAAAAATAGTAGATTAGCGCCTATAGAATTTATAGTTTCTTTTTTTAGTGGCGTAGCCTTAGCTGTAAGATAGATGAGAGTCTAATATATAATAAGGAGGAGTTTACTAGGGTTTATCACTACCTTAAGGCTATTATAATAAGGCGCAGCTACTATATAGCCTAGTATAACGTAAGGCTCTCTCTATTATCTAGGGTTGGCATTAATGTATAAATGCTAGTAAGGGCAATAGATGGCTAGAAGATGTCCTATAGGCCTAGCTAAAGCCGCAATAAGATGTATTTTTAAGAGTACCTCAAAGTATTAGAATTTAGGGAACGATTATTCTAACTAAAGGTAGCTAGATTATATCATTTTAAGTTTAGTGGCAGTTCTATAATATTTATCTCAGTCCTAGACAACTAGCTAATTATAAGCTGCTTATATAATAGATTAATTATCTTATATTGTTGTCGTCTAGTACATAGTTCGGAAATTTGTTAGTCCCTCGCGCTAATTTATATATAATTTTTATACAAACTCGCGCGCCATACTAAATTTTTAGCCATTAATTAATAACGAATTAACGCCTTTATAGATAATCGGCCAACGTTATATCCTAAAACTTTATAAGGCGATTTTAATGCTACTAAAATTATTGCAAATAGCCTAGTGGTTACTACTATATTTCGCCTTAAATAAGTAGGTCTCCCCTTTAAAGCTCTGCGTAAAACTCTACTGCTGTTAATTAATAATAAACTAACGCCTTTATAGATAATCGGCCAACGTTATATTCTAGAGCTTTATAAGGCAATTCCAACGCTGCCAAAATTATTGCGAACGGCCTGGTGGTTACCGCTACGTTTCGCCTTAAATTTCGCCTTAAATATTACTGCCAAAACAGTAAGTATTCAGCCAGAGCCATCAACCATCACTAATCCTTGACGTTTAACCTCCTATATTAATATTTATAGTAGATAAACACCTAAATAGCTAATATATTGTATCTAGATTAATTCTGTGCCTTATTACCTGCTTTATTGCTCCTCCGCTGCCTGCACAAACGCCTGCACAAAAGCCTGCACGAACGCCTGCACGAACGCCTATACAAAGCTCTATATAAAGCTCTGCACGAGGCTCTGCTTAAAGCTCTGGTCGAAGGTCTGGTCGAAGGTCTGATCGAAGGTCTGGTCGAGGGTCTGGTCGAGGGTCTGGTCGAGGGTCTGGTCGAAGCTCTGGTCGAGGGTCTGCTCGAAGCTCTGCTCGAAGCTCTGCTCGAAGCTCCGCACGAGGCTCCGCTCGAAGCTCTGCTCGAAGCTCTGCACGAGGCTCTGCTCGAAGCTCTGCACGAGGCTCTGCTCAAAGCTCTTCACGAGGCTTTGCTTGAAGCTCCGCCCGAGGCCCTGCCCGGGGCTCTGCTCGAAGCTCTGCACGAAGCTCTGCTCTAAGCTCTGCACGAAGCTCTGCTCGAAGCTCTGCTCGAAGCTCTGCTCGAAGCTCTGCACGAGGCTCTACTCGAAGCTCTGCACGAGGCCCTGCTCGAAGCTCTGCTTGAAGCTCTGCTCGGGGCTCTGCTCGAAGCTCTGCTCGAAACCCTATATTGAGCCCTAAAGCTCTACTAACACGCAGCACTAATGTATTAGGAAGGTTCTATAATTGGCCATATAACCGCCTATACAATTAATTGTTATATAATTGTTTTTATAGATAGCTTTATAGATAGCTCTATAAATGTTATATAATTATCTATATAAACGCCTATTATAAGGTAATAAGCTTTATATTACTTAGTTACTAAATAACTTAAAAAGGTAATAAGTATTTAATTTAGTACTAGATATACTATATAAAATAATATATATACTAGTTATAGTTAGTTACTAAGGCACTTAATACCTATATAATTAATTTAATGCTTATAGAAATATCTTTATAAATATCTATACCCTTACTATAAAATAGCCCCTATAGTATAGTATAATAAAAGTATAAAATTAATAAAGTAAATATACACCTATTAATAGCCCTACTAAATAGCATAGTTTATACAGTCCTTTATTAAGGATTAATTAGTAAGGCTCTTAATTAGGGGCTATATAGCGTAAATAATATAGATAAATACTAGTATATCTTAAGGTTTAGTACTATTACTAATTCTTTTTCTTTTCTTTACCTATATACTACTACCAGAGCTATAAGGGGGCACTACTACGGTATTTAGGTTTATTAATAACTCTAATATACTAACGTATAGTAAAACTATAGAACTATAAAATTATATATAAAGTATATAAAGTATATAAAATATAGACACGCTAATATAGAGTAGTATTTACCCCTAAAAAATATTACCTTATCTACTTTATAAGGAGCTATAAGAAGTTTAATATAAAGGTTATAGTTAATATATATAGCTTTATAAAGGGCCTAGTTGGTAACCTACGTATATTAGAAGTATAGGTTAGCTTAAAGCTTAAATAGGGGCTATATATTAATATTATTAAAGTAAAAATAGCCATTTAAATAGCTATACTAACCTACTTTACAGCCTTTATATAAAGCACCTCTAAAAGGCGTAGATAGTATACTCCACTATAGTCTAGCTAGTAATATTATATAGATATAACATCTAGTACTTACTACTAGAGTAGATAAAGTTTAAGGAAATAAGTAAAACTAAGCTATGCTAGCTAGATATAGTATAGAACTTATACCTCTGTACTATTATAGGGGTATATAAATTAATACTAATAGTAGTACTTAAGTATAAAATAGGGTTTCCGCTACTTTAGGTATACTTAAAGAAGCTAGTTATAGCCTATATAAAAAATATATAGGAGGGACTAGTAAGAGGATATATTAAAAGGGAGTATAATATTATATAGGCTATAATAGCCTACTAGCGCCGGCTTGGAATAAACCTACTAATATAGCCTACTAGATAGGATAAGCTTAAGAGAATAGTAGCTACTATTTTAGGAATATATATATAGCTAATAGACCTATTTAAAACGTAGTATAGGAGGAGTAAAGGGCTAGGGTATAAGAGGTATTTAAGGAGTAGTGGAAAAGGAAGTAGGAAAAATACTAAAGTATACTTACCTACTATATAATAGCCTAGGCTAAGCTATAGAATAAAAAGGTCTTTAAAATACTATATAAAGTTTATTAAGGTAAAGAGTATAATTAATATGCTATTTAGAACTAAATATATAAAGCTTAATAGATACCTTTACTACTAAAAAAGACTAGGGTACCTAATTCTAGCCTACTTATACGGCTATAACTAATAATTAATTATATATATAGTAGTATTTTATTTTAAATATATTACCGGCTAAGCGGAAATATATTATTATACTAGAATATCTTTATATAGAGAGCTCTTAGCTAAACTAAAGGATGCTAAAGTAGTTATAAATTAGCTTATATAGATATACCTTTTACTAGCTAAAGAGCTAGTTAGGGTAAAGAGAGGAGATTAAGAAATACTTTAAAAGGAAAAGGGTAAATACTATAAGTATAGTAGAATATAGTAAAATATAGTAGGTAATACGCTTTAGTACTATTATACTAATTTTTTTTAAAAAGTAAAAAATAAGATAGAGACCATGTATTAGGAAATGGAGGTTCCTTTATAGGCAAGGCGCGCTCGCTTTCTTACCCTAGTTTAGCTAAGACCTAACCTTAACCTTAACCATAAAAGGCCTTCTCCCTCGCTACTTTTGCCATTATGCTCTATCTCCTTTTTTCTTTCCCGCTACCATGCCACCTTAGACTCTAGCTGTTAGCCATAAGGCATTTTCTATCCCCTTAGCGTCTATATAGGTGCTCTACCCGCCTTCCCTAATCTCTATATATTTTATACTAACGATTACCTAGCGCTATAACTCTTTAGCCCTTTCTATAGAATATATTTATACTCTCTCCTAGTGTTAACGCATGCTTCGGTCCTACTATATTCCTCCTTTCTTCTCTCCTCTTTTCTCTCCTCCTACCTATATCCCCTACCAATTAGTGCACCGGAATAATATTTTTGTTTATCCTCTTCTTTACCTCTACCTCTAGTAGTGTCTTAGGCGTGACTATAATATGCGACTTAATCCCTATCGGAACAGCTATAAATAGCTATAAGGCTGTGCCGAGAACCGCCTAGTAATAAATTATACGGGCTATAGCTGCTATAAGCTACGGGACGCGTTAGGCAGTATTATATTATAGCATTATAATAAAGGCGAAGCCGGACGCTAAAGTAGATTCTTAGCAAAACTATAGGCTAATGCTAGTTACTTAGCTTAGTTAAAGCTGCGCCGTTAGAAGCTAGAAGCCTTCGCCCTTTTTAGCGCCTTTTTAACCTAGACCTAAACCTTACTTTTCCCTAATAATTAGAGGATTGTATTGTGATTAGAGAAGCCACTAGGCTTTAGTTTAATCTAGCCCCCTATTTAGCTAAGGAGGTACGGGTTATACGGAAATATTTTTTATATAAACCTAAGACTTACAAGGCGGAATTTAGGGGTAAATGGCCTATCTAGTAGTATAGCCTGGCTTTTAGTAGAGCTAGTGTTATAATCCTGCTCTTAGCTAATAAATACTAGAGAAAAATTTGCGTATTTAATCTCCTAACGGAGACGGACTTTATGCGGTAGCTGTATTAGCTAAAAGGGCCGAGATAGATATAGGCGTAATCGCCTAATCTACTCGCGCTATCTGCCCCCTTATATTATTTGTAATATCCGGCTGTAGGCAAGGGTAAAAGCGAGGCTTTTACATATATTTAGGAGGTTAAGTAGCGGCTATAAGCTCTATAGAGTGTAACTAAGGAAGTTCCTTAGATTTAGGGGAGAGATTTAAGGATACCCTTATTACTTGGAGTGTCTTTTAATACTTATAGTAGAATTATAGCACGCCCTTTACCTATCTAATATTAGGAATTATAGTCTTGCGGAGGATCTAGCGCGGAGGATCCAGCTCGCTATTATATTAGGGTAGAAAACGGACACATTAGCCCTAGCCCTAACTCTAAGGAATAAGGGTAGAGGAGGTACTTTACCACTAACCTCCTTAATAGGGAGGCTTAGTGCGATACCCCTATTAGAGGTAGAATATGCTAGCTTAGTTAGTTAAGTCTTAATCGCAGTTTCCTAATAGGTATTAATCTTATAACAGTTCAAGCCCGTATAAACCTTTATATATTATAAACGGTAATTGCTAACAGAGCGTAAATTATACGTTTTAATTCGCTATTAAGCTAGTAGGGTTATTTTAGTATAAATGCTGCGGATATAAGCTAGTAGTAAAGAGGAGACTAGCGTAGACTTAAAAGCCTAGCGTAACCCATCCTTTAGGGCTATTAGAAAGACACAAAGTAATAATAACTCTAATAATAATAGCGGCAGCAACAGTGGTATCTTTTTAACCCCTTTGCTTTTATTTAGAAATTTCACTTAATAATATTAATTTCTACACTACACCCCCTAAAAAACTAAGGGCTTCTTAGTATTATGTAATTACAGCCCTTAAGAAAAGCACGAGCAGTAAACCCAAAAGGAGAAATAGGGGAGTACCTCTTTTCCCCCTAAAAAGTTAAGAAGTATTAGAAGCATAAGCACTTAATAGTATATTATTCTACCTAGGGCCTTAATTTAGAGATTCCGTCTAATAAAGCGCCTATAGACCCTATATATAATTATAAGAAAGCTTATAAGAAGTATTATAAGGATAATAAGGATAATGAGGAAGATTCTTATAGGGATGGAAATGATAGTCAAGTCTCTGGAGGAAGTAGTTAAGGTAATTATCCCCTATAATCACCCCACTACACTTTCCTTATTCCCCTAGCAGTTGTAAATATATACGTTTAACGACTAGTAGAAAATCTAATAGTTATTAAAGATAATACAGCCGATTTAGACTTAGAAGCTAAGGGTAATAAAGCTAGTAACGCTAATAACAAAGCTAACGAAGCCGATAATTGACTAATACCTTATGGATTAGGTATATACTTCCCCTTTTAATTTATAATGGCCTTATTTAATAATTAGTAGATAATAGAAATAACGGTAGTAATAAGGATAATAAAGATAATAAGGAGCTGCCTTCGTTAGAAGCGCTAGAAAAGGAGGTACGCGCACCTATATATAATTATACCACACCCTTAACGCTAGACGGCAATTAAACGGATAATTTAGCTAAGGGGCGTCGCATTAAAACTGCTTTGTAGTTTAGGCAGGAGCTTAGGATATTAGTAGCTACTGGTTAAGAGTCTTTAGGAGCTAAGAAGTTAAAGAAGCGGAGGTCCGATTAGCTCGATTAACTAAATAGCATTAATTATATCTCCGATACTTCCGTTAGTGAGAGTAGCGAGAACGTATAACCTAGGAAGTAATAAAGGTTACCTGCTTCCTAAAAGACTACGCCTTCCGGCTCTCCTACCCTTGGCCTTAACGACGGTAATAGTATTAAGAAGCGAGCGGTCTTTACTGCGCGGCCCACTAGCTCCTCCCCCCGGCACTATATATCTCCTTATAATACTAGACTACTAGAAGATAGGGCTAATAACAGTTATAATTTTAATAACCCTACTAAAGAGAGTAGCGGGGGTGGCGAGGGCGGCGAGGGTAGTAATAGTCTACGTCCCTAAAAGCAATAAAGGCCACCTACTTATTATAAAGACTTATCTTTTAGCCCCCCTATTTCTCTTATCCTTAACCTTAACTTTTAATACCCGCAAGTTGACTAGTAAGTAGTATCCACTCTATAGCCCGCTAGCCCTTTACTTTAGGAGCCTACCCTTTATAGTATTAAACCGTCTTATAACAAGGCTAGTAATCGTACTTATAACGAGGACGAAGACAGTAATAGCGGTGGCGTCGCTAATAACTAAAGCAACGTTTTAAACCCAGAGCCTATTATAAAGCGTTATACCCGGACTAAAAAAGATAAAATTAATAAAATAAGCTTGGATAATAAATGGGAGATTGATGATATTCTAGGGGAAAGAATAACTAAGTTAGGGCGCAAATATAAGGTGGCTTAGAAGCCTACCTAGGTTTATAAAAGCGGGCTTTTGAATTCTAAAGATGCCCTTAAGTCTTACTAAAGACGCGTTCGGTAAGCTAAAGCTAAATTATTATAGGTATACTCTTTTTCCAAAGTTGCGAAAGTGAAGGGCAGGGTTGCCGTATAGAAGAGATAGGGCTAGTAGCATAGGCGTATTCTTGTGTTTTAGTTAGTCCTGCGGAAATAGGAAGCCGGGGTTTACATTTAGTAGTCCAATTATTTAAGTGCATTTTCTTAAGGCGGTATTGCTGTATGCAGCTATTTTTATCCAAATTTCGCTGCTAATTTATTTATGTTATATATATCTAATTAAAACGGAGCCTTATAAGTTGTGAGACTTATTATATTACTAGGCATTATAGCACCTATTTATTTATATTATAAATCCTCTTTTACCATTAATACACTTAAAATATTTTGTCAAATTATAAACTTCTTTATACTTAAGATGTGCCAATCTACTAAGATTACCGTCCAATATAAAAAGTACTAGAAGAGAATAAAACATTCCTTAAAGATAAATCGCATCGTCCTTTACCCTAGCGCCATTGCATAAGGCGGGCAAGCGTATTTTAACTTAATACCTATAATATAAAGTACGGCGTAGTTTAGGAGCTTGCTAATAACTAGAGATTATCTAGCATGTCCTAAATAAAGGATAGTTAGTATATTATACTGTATATAAGGATAGTAAGACTAATAAACTTATAAAGTACAAACTTACCTTTATTAACGCTAATAACGCCTAAAAAATAGGTAAAGTATAAATCTAGATAGAGAAGCCTTTAGATTTTTAAGCTAAAGACGAGATTTTGTAAATATTAAAAGGAAAGCCTTAAGAGTATGGAGGAAATGCCGCGGCGCTATTACTGGGGATAAATTCCTTAAACCTATAAATAAGTTTAGATAGTTAAAACTCCTAGTTTTATAAATATACCTTACTTACCTATTTCTTTAATAACACCATCTATGTGGTTATATTTGCCGTTCTAATAGCCTCTAATAATAACTCTAAACGCCCCTAGGGACTTTAATTCGGGAAATATTCCTTATTTATAACAATCCTCTATATTATTATCGGAAAGTTCGTAAAAGGTAATATAATATATTAAGATATAATAACAAGCCGATCTAAAGGCAAAAATTTCGTCCTTTTAAGGCGTGCTTAGATACGGAGGTTGGGCTTAAACTAAGTACAAAGCAAGAAGAGGAAATCTATTAATTAATAAATTAGCGAAGTCAATTAGCTTTGCGTTTAAATGTTTATCTAAGAGAATGTTATAGTACGAAATATTACCGTGTATAATATCTCTGGAGTAAATTGTCAGATAATCTGTATTCTCTGTGGTGTAGGACGTGCACGAGTCACGTGCACGGGGCCCGTGCTTTATAAATATCTTCATCTAAGCCCAGGGGCCCTAGGTCAAGACACAATCAAGATCATCAATCAATTAACCCATTTCATCAATGAATAGCTCTATATGAGTTATCTGACATAAATATATTTAAAAATATCTGTAAGCTGTAAAATCTAACGCATTTATAAAGTTTAATTAACGTTATTGCTTCTATCCTAAAGAAACCTATAGAGCTAGCCGTTTAGAGTATGTTTTAGACGTATTACTATACAGTTATCCTTCTAGAAAAGGTCGCTGCTATAGTATTATAAGAGTCCATTATATTAACCGAGTCTCTTATAAATCTCCTTTTTAACTTTAATAAAGCGTCAAGAATTTACGTTATTTGGAGCTTTAATAACCTTATTTTAAAGTTCGTCGCGATACACAGTGCCCGAAATTCCCCAGCTAATAAGATTCTTACAGCTGTAGCTAGGGGGTGGCACTACAATAAGGTCCATAGTGTTAAAATAGTAAGGGCTTTAAAGGGGCGGCAAAATCCCGGTGTCTGGCTAACTAATCTATTATTTACCCTAGATTTTAGACGCTATTCTTAGATGGGATTAGTATTTATAGTAGATGTACTAACCCTATATTATCTGGATCTAGTTAGTGCGAATAGCAATGCATTTTCTCTAGCGTTTGTTATTTGCGCTACTTTAGTTATAGGCTAGCTATAGAGAATGTAAGGCTAAAACTATGTTTACGACCTAGCCAGCTAATTTAAATTACGTAATATAGCTGAAACTAAACGGTAGTCCAAATAATATAAAGTCGGGCATTAATAATTGATTAACTTATATATACAACGTAAAGGCGCATAAACTGGCTGTAGTTAATTTGCCTTATAAATAAGAACGAGCCATAAGAATCTAATCCTTATAAGATATTTTAGTTAGCGGAGGGGCTATATATCTGGTGACTCCAATATACAGCTAAAATACGCATTATAGTGGACGCCTTACCCATTGTTTAGCTGGTGGCCTAATTATACACGTAATGTTCTGTGCTAGAAAGCTTTAATAGTAGGGTAGGGTAAATCCGGCCGCAGCTTAGCCTAAGAGGTAGCCGCTTAGCAATTNTTTTATATAAGCCTTNNTNTTAGGCACTAATNNNTAAGNAGCCATAAACCTATTANCTGCAGNAANACCTCTATTTTCCCTTATAAATTTCCTTTAACCCTACTTTGCTAATTATTTATAGCGCAGTTCTGTAAAGCTGCTCTTTATTTAAGCCTACAATTTACCTCTTTTTATATTTTTTGCGTTCTGCCTCTTATAGTTATCCAGCAATTCTATTCTTGCTATTAAGGTAAATATTAGCTTAGCTATTCCGCGTAGCATATACCTAATTACTTACATCTTTTATAATAGTTGTGCTTTAATACGCATGTGTTTTATAGCCTTTTATTCTAAAATAAATTCCTAAATCGGCCGCTATTTCTCCTTAGACGGCTATCCGTAATTAAGAACGCTTTATAAAAGATAACATTTATTTAATATTTTACATCCACAGAACACCTCTTCTTTATAGCCACTAGACCCGCCGACTTACGCGGTCGCACTTCTAGCTATATAGATTATATCCACTAAGGCTAAGGGTAAGGCGCTTAGTGGGGAATAGGAGACGATTAGAGGTTATATATTTAAGATAACGGAGGATATAACTATAACATTTAAAGGCGGATTATGCAATATTAAAGACGGCGAAGGGAAACTAGTTAAAGCTTTAGGTATAGAAAATAGATAAGTAACAAAAGAGGTTCTTACTAAGTATAAATATTATATAATAAGGGCACGGATTAAGTTAAAAAAAAGGTAGTAATAAGTAGTAACCTAAAGTAATATATGCCATTTATTTATAAATAAGAGTTAATCTCTAGCTTCTTCTATAGTATTTTTTAAAAGCTTTAAAGTATCTAGGTCCCCTAAACCAAATAAATTAAAGATGTACTATCTATAACCGTAACTAATCCTAAATATAATAAGAGCGTCCTTATTATCCTTTTTTAGCATATATATAGACAGGCAATTCGTAACCACTAGTCCTTCTCTCTCCTTTTCCTTTCTTTATAAATTGCTCGTCTATATCCTAGTGCGAAATAGCTTAGGGAGATTTTTAATCATATAGTGCCTCGTAAATAAGAAAGAAAAGTACTAGCCCTCCCCTAGCAATATTAGATTTCCTATTTAATGTTAACCACAAATATAACATCTTATTAAAGGTTATTTTACAAACCTAGAGTTTGCTGTAATTCTAACTAGGGACGCTTTAATAATGGTTTATTTGTAACTTGATAATACACTAGTATAATGGCGCTTAGAGGATTCTTAGAAGAGGCATTTATTTTAGATAAGCATTTATATATTGAATTTGGGGAACAAGGTATCCAACCGTTGGTTTCGGGATTATTAAATAAGATTGTACTTTTCTTTTACAATAAATCTTGCTCTAGGATATATAAGCAACTAATTAATAAGTATTTAAGACTTATATACTAAGCGTTTAATTAGCGTCCTAAGGGATTAGAGCTTTAGAATTCCTCTCTAATAACTAAAAGTCTTAGGCTAATATTAAGGGTTCCTCTAATAATATTTATTAATAATTTATTTAAAATATAAGGCTCTTTTATACCAGTAAAGGGATCCACCTCTAAAGATAGACGTTTTGGAGGTAAAGGAATTAATATACTAATTAAATTAGCCTTATAAAGTGTACTGGCAGCAACTGCAAGACCATAGGGGTAGGGGCGATTCTCCCACCATTCTCGAAGCTCTTAGAGGAGGTTTTTTACCAATACCATTGCCAGCCTTAAGATAGGCGCTGCTAAAGTATATAGGAGGAATACTTTAGGACCTAAGCTAATGAAAATGTCTGTTAATAGAGTACGTGCACGTAGCCTTACACTTTATCGCGCCTTTAAACGTTTCCCTAAGGATGTCGCGTTTTCTCGCAGCACCTTAAGGCATGATTTAAACGCGTCGTTCTAATAGGAGGGTAATGGATGCGTATTAGCGTTGAACGTCTTTCTTTTTTCCTTAAGAAGCTTGTAAAACCAGTTATTTAACACTATTAGAAGTTTAACTAAGAATAAAAAGAAGGATAAAGAGAGCTGGGACAAGAAAGAGTAAGATAAGAAGAGACGGGGAGAAAGAGAAGAGAAGAAATAAGACGAGATGAGATAAGATAAGACCGGTTAACCTAATTATATACTACTTCCCCTAGCTAAATAATGCACAGCCGGATCGCTTACTGTAATCCGGCCAGCATTACTAGCACTAATTCTACACTTATATCTTCAATTTAACCTAAGACATTACCTATCTCTTATATATTAATTAGAGCACTTCCATACTTTAGGTAATATCTTTTTTTAAGCTCGCTCTAGTACCGGAGTTAAAATCCCATATACAAGCTAGGGGACTATTTCTATAGGTATAGCAAGCACGTACACCATGGCTTTATTTACCATAATGGAGATAATATTAACGTATCTTAACTAAAGTCCGCTAGGATTAATTGGGGAGGGTAGTCTATTACCAGAAGAGGGGTGTAGATACACCCGTAGCACAACTTATATTATATAAGAAAAGGGCGGATCCGGCCTAAAAAACAATACTATCTAGCTCCTCTTTCTACTTAGCTTCTTTTTTAGATTAGTATTACGTTACTAAAGCTTTATAGAGTAGCAATACCAGTCGCATCTAAGCCTGTTACGCTAGCGCCTTCACTGCCTTGTAATAGTATAAACACCCCCCTTAGTAGCCTAAGCTAAACGCATCTGCATTATAAGCAACTAGCGCAGCTTCTTCTCTCTTAAATACTTATAACTGTATTAAAGATACTCCAGGCGGTTTAACCTCCTCTACCTTCTCTACCTCCTCTATCTACCCCTACGAGTTTAGGGGTTAAAGAGATACCCAAAGTAAGAGGTTCCAAGGTTAAAGTTAAGGTGTTAAATAAGATATATTCTTATAAAATCCCTAAAACACACTTAGAAATACGCTAATACAGTGTCTGCTATAGCTAAGATAAACAAAGCTGCTAGTATAAGACTATAGAGACTTCGCTAGATACGTTAAGTGAGCGTAATATGTATAATCAGTATATTTGTGTTCTTAGGAAGAAATTTGGTCTGTTTTTTAGGTGCCTTTAAATATATTAACTTAGATGCTAACTTAAAGCTAGAAAAGGATAAGAAAGACTATAGCACATACCTAAGTATAAATTTAGGAGAAGTAAGAGACGCCTTATAGGTGGTACTAAACGGCGTATAAGCTATCTCCCTTTAGGAAGACAAGCCTATAATAAATGGACCTTTTTATAGATATAGCTAATTTTAATTTAACTTCTAGATTCCTATAAACCTTATATTTAATTTCCTACCCTAGTTAAAAACATACTAGGAGAGTCTTTCTCCCGACTTAATTAGCGCTAAGCACCTTTAGGGGTTACTAAGATTCCTTAAAGACCATTTCGCGCCTATAACCAATAGTCTCCTACTACTTCTGGACTATAGTAAAATTAATTTTGATCTCCTTTAGGCCTTATTTAAACTAAATACGTATATCCTTATAATTTGCAAAGGCTCGGATTAACCAAGATGCCTTATATATAATTTAGGCAACTTTAAAACCTTACTTTTTGGCGAAAAGAGCTTCGAACTTAACTGTTACTATTTTGGCTATAATAGGAAGGCGTTTAGCGAGGTAAAAACCACCCTCTCTATTCCGGAATTCCGTTTAACTATAAAAATTATATCTTTTAAGGTATTTCCGCTAGAGCATTATAAGAGGCAAGCCGAGATAAAGTAGGATCTTATTAGTAATGGCCGGAAGTTCGTGTCTTTAAGAGGCATTAACCACCGTGAATATAAAGGGGTCGCGTTTTTCTAGACTAAAGATAGCCTATTAAGATTTTCTATAAGCGGCCGTATTATAGTAGACGTAATAGCATTTTATTATTAGAATCCTAACTATGGTAAGCAATTAATCGCTATAGATATGTACGGAATTAGCGTATATGATTAAGGGACTAATCGGTAAGGCGATGTAAAGAATTAGGGTTTAGTTCCTAAGGAGATAGGAGACAATAAATACTTAATCTATCCACTAACAGCCCTAGCCTTTAGTTTAGCAGTTAAAAAATAGGGTTAGGCTTTCTATACTCTTTTTCTAGAGCTAGCGATGTACTAATATAAGCACTAATAGGTGAATTTGCTATCGCCAATATTAAGGACATTAATTAGAATGCCTTAGTATTTAAGTTACTCGCAATTAGCGAGGATAAGAAAATAGTGCTTTAAGGACTTATAAAGAGCTACTAGTCTAGGTCCGGGAAATTAAAGTTTAATAATGTAATTAAAGGGAAGGGGAAAGGCCTAGTTTTCTTGCTATAGTAAGTTTTTTAGTAAGGTATTGGCTATTTAAAGGCTGACCGTTTTAGTGGCCTACCTGGGGTAGGAAAGATGTTAACAGCTAAAGTACTTGCCGAATCTTAGAGGAGACCCCTCTATGTGGTTTGTTCCCCCTTATAAGTGTATTTATATACTAGTTTAACTATAAGAAGGCTTATATAGAAGACCTTAATATGGATTTAGCCTGTTTAGAACAAAACCTGGCTCTAATAGTTAAAAACGGTTACCGCTAGAGCGCTGTCCTTCTTCTAAATAAGGCCGATGTTTTTCTTATAGAAAGAACTTTAAATAATGTTTAATGTAATAGCCTAGTATCCGTCTTTCTGTAACAGATAGAGTATTTCTAAGGCATTATATTTCTTATAACAAATAGGATTACCGTATTTAATGCAGCTATATAGAGCAGAATATATCTTATACTTAGATATAATAAGCTAAAAAAACTGGCAAGAGAGTAGGTATAGAAAAACTTCCTAAAGTAAGCTAATGCTGCTACTAATATCTCTAGAAGGGATATGGAGCGGCTTTTAGACTATTAATTAAATGGAAGATAGGTAAGGCAATGTTTAAGTAAAAGTTTTAAGCCTAGTGCTAATATACTGTGTTAGATTAAGAACACTATATAGATTAGTTACAGCTTGGCTAAAAGTAAGGGGGAGAAACTTATATATAAGCGTTTAGATAAGGCTCTTACGTTAAATAAAGATTTTAAAAGTAACTTTAAAGGTGCTGGATTAGTTAAGAATATAAACTCGTATATATAGATTCGCTTATATATATATAGTATTAAATATCTTATAGATCTCGTAGCTGGTGGTATTATTACTTATTGCTTTCTTAAAATTACTTGCTTACTCCTGTAATAATAAGGCCTATATAGTAGGCTATAGCGCGGGCGAATCGCTTATAGATCTGGGAATAGGAGAACGGAAGCTATAGGGCATTAGTTTTTGTAGGGGAGTGGAAGATATAAGCGTTAGTTCCCGTAAGGAATTAAAAGCTATAAGGCGATAAAGAAAGCGGGTAATAATCTCTGTAGAGAACCGCAAGCTATACAAGATTAGTTTCTATAGGGGAGTGGAAGAAATCGCCATTAGTTTTTGTACGGCAGTAAAAGCTGTATGGGAGTAGGAGTTATAAGGTATGGTTTTTATAGGGCAGTAAAAGATACGGTTACTATATACTAGATAATAATTTTAGTTTAGGTTATAAGAACGGGAGCCGTAGGGGATTAGTTCCCGTAGGGGAGTAGTAGATATAGCTAATGGCTTCTATAGGGGAGTAAAAGCCGTACGGGAATATAAGCTGTAGGGGATTGGTTTCTATAGGGCAGCGGAACATGTGGGTATTGGCACCTATAGGGGATTTGTTAGAGTAAGGGATTTGTTAGAGTAGGGGATTTATTAAAGTAGGGGATTTGTTGGCATAGGGGATTTATTAGCATAGGGGATTTGTTAAAGTAGGGGAATAGATCCTGTAGGGAATTTATTAGAGTAGGGGACTGGTTTCTATAGGGCGACGAAATACGTAGGCATTAGCTTTTGTAGGGGATTTATTTAAATAGGGGACTTATTTAAGAAGGGGATTGGTTAGAGTAGGGGATTAATTCTCTTAGGGCCTCTATTTAGGCGGCACAAGGCGGCTTTTAATAGGCTAAAGAGAGGTTTACGTATTTTGTGGAAATATAAAGCCTATATGGGATGGTAGGGTATAGGGGCCTAATAAAAGATTGGGTTATCCACTTTCCCGGGTTTATTTAGCCTAGGTGACTCGCTTATATATATTTTAACCAAGGCTACTACCTTACCTTAGCCGCCTAAATCTTTATTTGTGGGTTAGATATTAATGATTTAAAACGTATAACCTGTTATAAAGCTATCTACTCTACTAATACCTTTAGATCTTTCTATACTTGCTAGAGTATTATCTTTATCCTAAAATATAGCTCTAGATTATCCTTCTCCTGCCTTTTACTATTTGGAAATACTACTTTTTAGAGTTTATTAACCTAAGGTTTTAATAACTAGTAGTACGGTATAAAGTACTCCTCCGCTGTTTTAATAAAATCCCCTTTATAGGCTACGCACCCCTTTTTTAGCTCTGCTAGCTCTTTAGTGTCTATATAATTCCACTTTTTAAACCTTAGGATAGGCTTACGCTCCTTATTTAAACCCTTATAATAAATATATATCTAGAAAAGTACCTAGAAGAACAACTTTAAATTATGCCTAAATAAATATTTCTCGCCTAAAAGCACTTCTATAGCTATAAACGCTCTTATGCTGGTCTTGCCCCGTACTCCTAAAGGTCCTTCTTGCTTCTCTTTAATCGCGAGATTAAGATTAATTAAGAATGACTTTTAGGAAGGATTGTTATCTTCCTTGTTTATTAAGAGATTGCCTATTAAAATGTCATATTGGAGGATGCCAGCCTATATGTATAAAGACTTATATCCTTTAATGCTACCCTTTAGTGTAGTAAGTATTGTAGCTGGAGAGCTTACCTTGTAAAGAGCCTTTCTATAGTTATAAGTAATGACGCGTTAATGCACCCGATTTTGTATAATAGGGCGCTTAATTAGAGAGCTTAAATATAGGCGCTTGTTGGGCGGTAACGGGGCGTTAGTGTAGCTAGACGACCTCTTTCTGCTAATGCTTTGGCCTTTTCTTATACTGCCTTATACTCTAGCTACGCTTAAAGGCACTATTAGGCTTTTAAGCTTGTAGTTTATTACTTTAGTAATATTTAGCCCCTTGCGGATATTAAAGATATTATTATCTTGTCCACCTATATAAATAGTCCCATGGTGATAGTACCTGGCTACGTTAATTACTCCTTTCTCCGCTGCCTTACGTAGCAGTTTACTTTCTTCCTTACGCTCTAGGTACTGCTACGAGTCTTCAATAATAAGGGGTGTCTTAGTATCGCCCTCGCGGTATGCTTTTTAGTAAGTTGTCGCCTAATTAGTAACGTAGGGTGCCCGATTTATAAGTTCGTTAAGGATAAGACGCTTAGTTTAGTCGTTGTGTACGACCTTAATATATTGCTTGCTGTTTGATGTTAGAATAGTAGGGTTAAACCTAAGCTGCTCCTTATTTATCTAAAGAAATCCTAACATTATTAAGGTAAACTATAGTCCGTCTTTATTAATATTAAATGGTGATAATATAATACCTCCTACCTAGTTATACTTCTATAGCCGCATAATAGATCTATAGAGGGTAAAGCCTAGGATAAAGTAATAAGTGTCCTAAGCGGCGAAAACTTCTCTTATATATTTCCCTAAATTAAACCATGCCTGCGAGGGTATATTAATATTTTTTAGATTACTCTTTAGCTCTCTTAGTATAAGTATATATAACTAATGGCATTAAGAGCTTTCGCTGGCTATTAGATTATCTATAAAACCAATGTTTAGCTTTTACTTCGCTGTAGACCCTTATAAGGGCTGCTTAGTATATATAATAAGCGTTTATTATATCTTTGGGGCGGACCCATACTCCTCTATAAAGCCTAAAAATGATTTAATTAGGTTATTAAACCACTCTAGGATATTATTTTGCTCTGCGCTTTTAGGCCAGTTACGCTAGCCACCCTTAGCGTATAGTGGATTTCCCCCTTCCTTGTATTTCTTGAAAACGGCAGCGCTTACCTCTTTAAAACCTTCTATTCCCTTAAAGAATACTTTATATAAGCTAGGAATCCCTATATAAAGAGGGCCTAGCTTCTCCTTTAGAATATAATCTATGTATTCCCTACATTTAGACAAGTTGGCGAAGCTGCTTATGTTGCGTAGATATAGGGTTTAAATATAGAGTGGCAGCGGTTAGGGTGGGGGGGTAGACTCTATAATAGTAGCGTATACCTTTTCCTAAATAACCTTCTTAGATTTAATGCGGAGGATTGTATTTAGAAGAGGTAGGAACCGCTTAATGTTAAAGTCGTTGGAACCGACCGCTAAATTAAGTCTTAATAGATTAATAAAAAGGCTTTTATTGCCGCTATTGGATAGTAATAAATAAGAAGCGTGAAGGCCCTATAGAGCTAGTATTAGATTAAGCAAAATATTCTTTAGTTCTATAAGCGTTAGATAGAAACTTATAATAGGTATATTAGCAATTACCTTTATTACCTATTTAGTGTAATAAGTTTAAAGAGCTAGAGATATCTAGATCCTAATAAGCTAAGTTAAATAAATTGCGAAAGTTATTCAGTCCTTCTCCGATAGGTTTTATTTTAATTATCCCTAATCTAAAGAGATTCGCCATTGCGGGCAAACGCGCCAAAAGCTACGTTAGGAGGGCTAACATAGCAGGCGGGTAGGTAGGTAAGAAGGGTAGATTAAAGATGCTAGTATATTAGGACGGTATAATAGCAGATAAGTGCAGGGAGGTTAAGAATACGTTAGTGGTGTCTTACAATAAGGAAATAACTAGGGAGAAAAGTGTAAGGAAGAAAGCAAGGTGCGCGAACGCGAGGATTAAAGATTTTGTGTGAAAAAGTTAAGCTAACCTAACGTGGCTCAGACTAAGGCTTCGTAGGGCTTAGTTAAATACTAAGCTATAATAGGTAGGTAGCGTTTTCTGGTCTATAACTAGTTATACTTATTAGTTTTAGTTTATTCCGTAACGCGTAAGGCTTTAATGTAGCGGAGCTCTTATATAGCGAGGCTGAAGGGGCGCTTAAGAACGCTAATGAATGATTACTAGTCCTAAAACAAGCTAAATCTAATATACCAAATATGGATACAGTTAACCTCTTTTTATAGCGGTTAATTGACTTATTTCCCGAAAATAGGTTCTAGTCCCTAGAACTGGATCTAGTATACGCGGACTTTTCCTCCGCTAGTATATATTGCAAGGGAAACGCATTGTTATTACTGTCTCCTTAGCAACGCCTTATTTATTCCCTTTAGAATATAACCCTCGCTAGTATCTATTTTGTATAGGTAACGAGCGTTTATCTCTATTTATTTATACTAGATGCAAAAATCCCCTATAATATACCCCTTAGAATTAGATTAAACTAATAGCAATTCCCTCCTAAGTTGGTTAGGTTTTAATATGTCTTGTTGGCTCTAGGGCATTATAAACCTTATTACTTTTTTAAGAGAAGCTAACCGTAATAAGTATTATAGTAAAGGTTATCCTATTAATTATAGCGTGTAGCTATAAGCTTTGCCGTCTTTTACTTGTTATATTAATAGTATATAAAACTAGTAGACGAAGTAAGCTAATACAATATCTATTTACCTCGCGGTTTATATTACTTTACCACTTTAAATAAGGGTGGTACTATGTTTTGGTTACTGGGTTCCTAAAGAATGTTAGTAACATTAGTATCTTAGGAGGGCTCTAAAGCCATTTTCTTTATAAGAGGATATGTGGATAAAATATACTAAATCTTAGAGGGTAGTAGGAGTATAAATACCGCTTCTTACGTTCTTATAATGCTAAGGCTAAAGAGCGGAAATTCTTAGGCATAACTGAATCGTAATTATATTGAAGCTTATCTACAACCTAGGCTCTAAGGCGTATATCCTTCTCTAACGTATTCTATAGCGCTTTGTATTCGTCTAGCGATATATAAATACGCTTTTAAGTATTATCCCACAATTAGCCTTAGTAGTGCAGTTAATACTAGGAGTAAAGGATAAAAGATAGAGGAAGAAGTATATATAATGGAGGCGCGTTAGAGGCTAGCAGGTAGAAAAGACGTGGTTTAGTAGACTAAGGTTTATCCAAAACTACTAACTACTTTAAAGGAAAAGTTCTATCCTATACTAGTTAAGAAGACGCTAATATATTTTAACTAGGTTAAAGAGGGTAGGCTAATAAAGGCTAATTCTAAGACATCCAGATTAGAAAGTAATAAGTTTTTCCTTTATAGAGGACTAAACGAGTTATAGGGCGGCTGACTTATTACTACTAAGCATATAAAGGTGGAGGACTTATAAGCTTACTATAAGTAAGTTTTTAACTTCAATTTAATATACATATAAACGATAACGAGATACTCTTAACATAGAAGCAACTAGATAGAAAAATAATACTAAGCTAAGGAAATCCTAATTAGCGCCTTAATTCTCAACGCCAGAAAACAAAAACGTAATTATAAAAATCTTTTCTTATAAGAAATTTTCTTATTTCTTTGGCTTCTTAGAGGCTCCATCTACAATACAATCTACCTTTCTTTTGCGTGTCCCTCTCCTTAATAGATCTTCTAAATAATTATCTAGCGCCTCTCCTAGTTGGTCTCTTTACTCATATAGTTTACCCCTTTAAGCTATCTCTATTATAACATCTTTAAGCGGTTTATATATCCTAGTATAATAATAGAGGTGACGCGGGTTCTTAGTATAGTATAATACGAGTTTCTTATACGGTATACCCGCGGGTAAAACCTAAGTAGGATACCAGTATACTACTATAATAGGACTATATATAGATATAACTAATCTATATCTAGGGTTTTAGAGACGCTTTAAGTTCTCTATTATATAGCAAGTTAGCAACCACAATAAGAGATACTTTAGTTATCTATCCGAAATTAGAGCATCGGAAATTGTTAACACTTTAGTTAGGGAAGGTATATCTCTAAGAAAGTTTATAAAATTAGCTAAACTATTCTCTGCTTAATTATTAGTATTGCTAAATAATATATAGGTGTTTTATAAACATACCTAGAGGTACTAGTAAACCTTTAATATAAACCTCTTTTAGTTAAGGTAAGTCTGTTTTAGCCTCGCTATAGCTCTTTATTAGCTTAGGTAAGACTATTTTAGTTTCGCTACAGCCTTCTAGGCTCTTAAGGTAATTAGCGTACATTTCCGTATTCTCTTGTATATCACCCTCTATATTATTATCAATTTTATAAAAGTTAACCTTATTAGGTGTTTAAGCAGGCGTATAAGGTATCTATTTCTGCATAGGGTCGGAAAGTTGCGATTATTTCTTCTCCCTGCTGGTAGATACTATATCTTTATTATTAATACGATTCTGGGATAATTTAAGGTTTCTAGTAAGTTAACAAATAGGTATATTATCTTTAGGGCAATAGCATATTATAATATTTTTATAAGTACCGATTAAAAACCTATAAGTTATATTAGCAACGTATCTAAGCTTAGTTAAGGTAATATATATAATATCTAGTATTCTTATAAAGATAGTAAAGGATATATAGTTAAGAGGTTAGATTTAAAGGTGAGTTAAATTAATAGTATATAAGAGCCAGAAGCACGGCGTTTATATTTTATTTCTCTCTTAGGGCAGAGTTAGGATAAAAGGCAGAAAGGAAAAGTAGAGTACACCAGCCGCTCTTTTCCACTTTATATAGTGTCTATAGTACAATATTTAGTAGCTATAATTACTCTTAGCTTACGTATTGTCTGCGCCTAAGACTATAGGCGCCTAAAGTAATCCACAAGTAAAGCATTAAGTAAGGCATTGTTAGGGGTAGCTATTAGTTAAGCTATTGCTAAATTTAAACGGCTGACAATTTCTAACAGACGCTGTATGCCTTAGCAGGGTTTAGAGGCGTTTGTATAAAGTTATAAACTAGAACTAAAAGTTAATAATAACCCCTAATAACGCCTCTCTTAGTAAGAATAGTATTATATAATCTACTTCTAACGCCTATCCTTTTTAGGGCAAGATACTACCTAAGCAGTATACTTATCCTAGCCAGTCAATCTTATATATTGACCCCCATTCTGTGGCAAAGGAGCTATTAGTGCCTATAGGGTAGTTTAATTAGCACTATAGCTAAGCCCTTTATAAGCGCTCCGCCTTATACGGGCAATAATTAACTTCTATTAATCTGCCTTATATTAGGGGAGATCTTTTACTTAAGGCGCTGAGCAGTTAGTACTTAAAGGTCCATAAACATATTCTATATCCCAACAGCATTAACCATAACTCCTTAAGTAGTATCCCGCAACTATTAAGTACCTATAAGTATACTATCCCTAAATTACTAGCTATTAAGTAGGTATTTATAAATAGAGAACCCGATTTTAGAGATAACAACAGCGACATAGAGGCGTAGACTAGTTGCGAAAGTAACTTTAGCAATAAGGATTAAAAATAGGACGCAGAGACATTATATAACAGAGAAAATAGTTTTAGTACTAAAGATTAAGAAATAGGGGCAGATAGTAATAGAGAGGTGTTAAGTGACAAGGCTATATAAGCAACGGTTAAATACAGTGGCCTTAACTTTATAGTCTTAAATCTATAAGTAAAGGATAAAAATATAAAGAAGAGTTCTAATAAAAGCTGGTAAAAGGGTTAAAACTTTAGCCTCTTTTTATTTAGCCTATCGCGAAACAAAACAATATTTTATTATTCCCACTAGAGTCTCTGCCCGCTTGACTTATAGCGAGCTATAAAGAATTCGCGATAATTTATACTTTTACTTAGATAAATTTATTTACTACCTTAAAAGCGATAAGGGAAGGCAAATCTATGCTAATAACCTAGGATTTTTTAAATTTCTTATGGACCTAAGACGCATACTACGTTAGCAACTATTAGTTATATTTAAGACTACGGTACTTATAGATTTATATCTTAAGGATATAAATATATTTTTTTATAGTGTTTTCTTTTTATTTAAATCATTTCTCTACTTATAGTATATAGCGGTTATTTATCTATTCCGGTATAGTAGGGAAAAGTAGCTAGATTATATAAGGGGGCTTGGACTTGTGGCTACGCTTATAGGGCTATTTATATAGGAACTTCTCTAAATATATGTAAGGGGTCTTTATATAGGAACTTCTTCAATATTTCTAGATCTGGGACTTATATATTTCTTTTTTTTTATAGTTCTGGTATTTTCCTAATATTTACTTCCTATTTATATACTAGGCGTTAATAGAGGGCGCTAGGTCAGATCACCCTGCTTATACAATTACTCTGCTTATACAATCACTCTACTTATATAATCGCCTAGCTCGCACGATTACCTAGCTCGCATAATTACCTAGTTTATACAATCGCCTAGCTTGTATAATTACCTAGCTTGTAGGATTGCCTAGCTCCTACGATTATCTAGCTTATATAATTACCTAGTTTGCACAATTACCTAGTTTATATAATTACTTAGCTCCTACGACTATCTAGCTCGCATAATTACCTAGTTTGTATGATTACCTAGTTTATACGATTACCTAGCTCGCACGATTACCCAGCTCGTACGATTATCTAGCTTGCACGATCACCTAGTTTATATAATTACCCTATTTATACGATTACCTAGTTCGTATAATTGCCCAGCTTGTATAATTACCTAGCTTATAGGATTGCCCAGCTCCTATAAGCACCTAGCTCCCACGATTACCTAGCTCCTATAATTACCTAGCTCCTACAATTACCTAGCTCCTATAATTACCTAGCTTCTATAATTACCTAGCTCCTACGATTACCTAGCTCCTATAATTACCTAGCTTGTATAATTACCTAGCTCGTATAATTACCTAGCTTGTACAATTACCTAGCTTGTATAATTACCTAGCTTGCATAATTACCTAGCTTATAGGATTAGCCAGCTCCCACGAGCATCTGGCTCGCATAATTATATAGTTTAAGGATTAAAGCCGCGAAGTTATTAAACCTATTAATACCCTATTTACACGCTAGGCGTTAATTAGAGGGCGCTAGGTTAGACCGCTTATAATTACCTAGCTTATAAGATCCCCTAGCTTCTATAAGCCCCTAGCTCCCACGACCTCCTAGCTTATAGGACTAAAGCTATAGCCGCTAAATCCGTTAAGATTATAGCTGTATATTTAGAGGGCGCTACGCCTAGCTACCTAGCTCGCTCTCTTTATAGAATTCCTTAATTAATCAATAGTGCCTATTCGGAAAATATCCCCTGATATCTTTTTATAACAGAAATTTCTTATTACGCAATTCCACGAGGAGATTCTCTTCCTTAACTGTCTATGCCGGCTCTTTGGCGTAAATAATAATATTATAATAGCGCTGATATACGCCCTTTATTCTCCCTAGTAGGGCTTTTACAACATTATCCTATAATAAATTTATAAGTAATGCCTCGAGACCTAGCTCTATAAGGATTCGCTTTTCGCGGGCTGTCTATATACTAGTTTAAGGCTTTGGCTCCTATAAGGCTTTATTTACAATAACAATCTTTAAAAAATATTAGTAAAGCTATTAGAAGTTATATCTAAGAAAAGAAACTAACTAGCAATATACGCTAAAACTCTATATTTAGGTTATAGTATTATAAGCGATCCCACGTGTTATTTAACTTAGTAAATATAAGTAATATATAGCCTTAGTAGGATAAGGTATAAGACATATATAATTAGGTACATCTCTAAAATTTAAGCTAGCGAATGCGGTACCTATCTAGCAATATTTATAAATAGAAACCGCTCCTGCCTTATATAGTATATAATAGCTTTATCTTCTTTTATCCATTTACTACTTACTCCGGCATTAAGAAAAAGGCTATAATATTTCTGCTTATAAGCCAATACTAATCTATAAAGTTTAGACGAAATGCTATCCCAACCATCACCATTCTTAAAAGTCGTGTTTATTAACTTAAATTGTTCGTTAATTAACTAAGCTTTATATCTGGATGCTAAGGGCTTATTATTTATATAAGGGCTAGTTAAGTTATACTTTATAAAGTATTAGTAGAGTTTTGCTAGGGAAAGGCTAATGGTGTAAACTAATAGACTGTGTGGCTTTTAGAGAGCTAAGTTATTTAATATTAAGCGGGTAATCAATGCTAGCAGCTCTGGATTGACTATTATTAGTAAAACCCTCGCTAAATACTAGACTAGTCGCTCCCCTTAACTTATTAGGAATATTTATAAAGTAAGCTTTATTATCTAAATTAATAGATTTTATTAACCTTAAAAGTAATAGTAATGGATTATATTGCTAGAGTAATTGATTAAAGTGCATCTTGTATTAAAGCTATAAGAGGTATAGTAGGAGCGTTAGCAGTAATTAGGAGGATATTTAGCGGAATATACCCATTTAATAGAGCACTAGGCGGCTAATAAATACAATAACGCCACTAGTACGATTCCCCCTTAATATATAAGCGCTGCAATTTCAAGAATTTTAGACGTATGTATGTAAATTTATATTACGGTATAAGCAGATTTATTTAAAGACTAAAGGATTAATTTTAATTATATACCGAAATCTCAACTCTAAACTAGATATAAATAACTACTATTAAAGGTCCGTAACATTAACGAGTGGACATGGCTTCTATAAGAGAGCACTATATATACCTTTCTCTTTAATATAGTTCTGCAAGTCTTGGAGAATCGCTTAAATTATAGCCTATAATTTAATTAGAATAGGTACTATATAGGAGATATTAAATATACTTAAACTAGTAATGCGTTAGAGCGATTATATATTAACTTAAAGAAAGCAGATGTATAGATAATATTCTATACTTTTCGCTCTCTAGTTCTTCTATAAAGAATAATAAAGAAATTCTATAGAGACTTAGGGAACGAATTAATTATTCTATAAGAGAGTAAATCCGCAGCCCTCTTATAAGTCAGAGTCTTATCTAGGCAAGTGCTAAGAATTTCACTTAATATTATATTATTAAGTGTTTAGGGGACTTATTAGTATTATATATATATAGGATCTACCAGACCCCTAAATGCCCTTTACTAGTTATTTAGGCCCGTAGTAATTTGCTTAGTCAATAGACCGATACTAGGACGCTTAAAATTACCTAACTTAGAAGGTATTGTTTTCTAGCTTTACAAGCTCTTTATAGGACTAATTCTAATAATAGAAAATGCCTTTTCCAGATTTACCTTAACAAATTACAAGGTATTCGCTCGTTAATAAAGCTTAGTAATTAATGCATTATATCTAGAATCTCGATCCCAACTACAAGCGGCTCTTAAAGTGCTAATAATCTATATAAGAGGCGGCTAAATACAACGTATTAAGAAACTAATGGTCAGTATAATCTAGCAAGTTGTGGCTTTAATAAGTAGGCCAATAGTTAAATAAGTATCTATATTAAAGCGTAAAGAGCGGCCGCAAATAGTTAGCGGAAATAGGACAAACTAGGGAATGGTTTAAAAGGAGTGGTAAAAATAGTAAAGTAGGGTAGTAATAAATAAAAGATATAGAAGACACGTTAAGGCAACTAGCAAAGCAGGCGATAAAGGCAATTATATATCCCTAGCATAATAGGGCGGAAATTAGCTCTATATATTAGGTTTTTCCATACCCTTTCCTTTAAATAGCATCCTTAGATATATTAAGGCGTCTTACTCTTTAGCTCCTTAAGGAAGAAATTATTATAAATTATAGGAAAGGAATCCTCTAATAGTAACGAGGCTTAGGGCATTCTGCAACAAAATAAGCTATATTACTAAATATTTCGCGTTATACGCTCGATTAAATTTGCAACTTATATCGCCTCCTATCTTAGCCGGAAGAGAGGTCCAGTTTTTAACTGCGCATTATAAGCAAAAGCGATGCGGTTTGGAGGTTAATAATTGCCACTATATTAGCGCAGCTCTATAAGGGCCTTACGCTAATTATATTGCTAAAATCTAATATTGCGCACTTAATTTAAACAATATAATTAGCGTAAGGCTCTTCTAAGTTTTAGGGGCTAGAGGCCCGCTAGTAATCTACTAGGGAATTAGGAGTAGAGGGGAACTATATACTTAACTACTCTTTTATTTTAACATAAATTACACAACTTATAACCTACTATAATGAACTTTAGTATTACAGCAGCCTTAAATCTTATCCGTAATACCTTTAATAAGCAACTTTAACCTTATCTCCCTAATATTATATATACTATTTAAAGGCTCCAGAAGCTTCCTATTAATACCTATTAACATTATCCGCCTCTCTTAGAGAATGAACGCGGCCACTATAATTTGCCCTATACTCCTCTAGGGAGTGAGAATGTCTAGCCTTCTTTAGAGATTAAGGATGCCTAGCCTTCTTTAGGGAATAAGGATATCGTTTAGCCTTTTCTAGGGAATAAGGATAATATTGTCTAGATTTCTCTAGGGAGTGTCTAACCTTTTTTTAGGAATGAGGATGTCGTCTAGCCTTCTTTAGAGAGTAAGGATGTCTAGCCTTCTCTAGGGAGTGTCTAGCCTTCTTTAGGGAATGAAGTTACTTCTTTACCTCCTCTTTTATTTAAATATATAAACCTACTTAACGTATTATTAACGAACCTCCCTAAGATTAAGACATTCGTTAATATATCTATAGGGAAAGATCTAGAGGTTATTATTAGTAAACTAAAGTGGTTAAATAAATATCCCCTTATTAAGGATCTTATTGCTACTAACGGCGATTTATTAAATAACGCTATTTTTTAAAAGCTTTTTAGCTAATAGACGCTTATAGATTCTTTTAAGAAATAGTAATTAGAGTTTATAGGTATGTTAAGAATTAAAAGTTTAGTTAAAAGTCGAGCCGCTTCCGTAAAGGGAGTCAGCTATATTATATTATTTGTAAAAAGCATAGGATGTTACAACGTTACTAAAGCGGCTTTAGCTATTAGATATAGAATTAAGCTTTATATTATGTAAAGACTTAAAAGGGCAGGGCTATTAGTTCTTTTAGCCTTTACCTATAACGCCTGCCGGAGATTAAATTTACTTAATATTAATAACTTTCTTATAGCTTTACGGCACCCGTCTTATTTTATAATATTTAAAATTGCGTAAAGATACTTAGCTTAGATGGGACAGTGTTAAGAGCTTTATTCTGGTTAGATACTTTCTCTTAGACTAATATATCTTAGTACTACTAACCTGCCCCAGCTAAGCCCAAAAAAGCGAATTTCCTCCCCTTATAAATGCCCCTATATAGAAGTTGCTAAACCTAGGGATTCCATATTAGCGTATAATTACCAATACGCAGATTTAATAATATTATATCCTCCTTAGCTACTAATAACGGCCTTAATAAATAGCATGCAGATATATAAAAGTAAAGTTATACTTCTAAATAGCAGAATCTCTAATTTATTACAGGTTATGGAATATCTTCTCTGCGATTTATTAAATAATATCTTTAAGCCTCTAAGCTGGCGGGCGAATTCTTTACACCATGCTTTAGTTAAAAACGCTTATTATAAGATTTCCCTACTACTTTTAATACCCGCGGCAACCTTACGTAAAGATACCTAAATATAAATAGCACAGCGTATTTAAATAAAACCCCTAGCGGCTCTAGTTCTATAAATATTAGTAGTAATAGTAAACAGATAAGCTATAATAAGGCGTAATAGGTATATGGAGTTGATGGTAATATACTACCGGCAATTAGAA
This sequence comes from Cenococcum geophilum 1.58, assembly GCF_001692895.1. Taxonomy (NCBI): domain Eukaryota; kingdom Fungi; phylum Ascomycota; class Dothideomycetes; order Gloniales; family Gloniaceae; genus Cenococcum; species Cenococcum geophilum. Next base: position 4,684,337 of record NW_027137561.1, read on the forward strand.
ACAGTGAATAGATAAGCTATAATAAGGCGCAATAGATATACGGAGACTAAATCGGCGGTAATACGCTACTAGAAATTGGTAATAGTGAATAGATAAGCTATAATAAGGCGCAATAGGTGTATAGAGACTAAATCGGTGGTAATACGCTACTAGCGATTAGCAACAGCGAATAAATAAGCTATAGCGCCGCGTAATAGGTATATAATAAGTCCCTTAATAATGCGGTTGCTATAAGTTCTGCTTATAGGTATTAGTAAATTTCTTTAAAACTCTTATACTGTTATACACCCCAGTTTTAGATTTTTAACGCAGTAGTGGTTTAATAATATCCCTTATTAAGCAGAACTAGCAGTTTAAGCTTAGCTAATAATCGGCACCGTAATTAATGTACTAACGCTACCTCCACTTCCGTTCTATTCTACTCATTATAAACTAGCCTAGTAACAGCCCCACCCACTCTCTAAATGCGGGACAGTATAACTAAGCGGGACCTAGAAGTCCTTATAAGGGCTAAAAGCTAACGTATATACTACTAAATCGTTTAGATATTGTATTAAAATACGTCGTCCCGTAAAATAGACTGTTGGGCCTATATATAAAGAGTTTATATTAACTACTCTAACTCCTAACTTTAGTAGTATTTTTAGTATCTTTAACTTGAATTCCTTATTTACGTTACCTACTAGAGTTACTATACCAAAGTAAACTACGTTAAATATACTATTTTCGCAAGCTTATACACTTTATTACTTTCTATAGTGTCTATTAAGGCGATAGTAGGTGTAGTTTTAGTTGGCGTAGTCTTCTAGATCTTCTATATCGTCTCCTTTAGGCTAGATCGTGCGAGGTCTATATGCGACTTGTCAATTACGGATACTATATATATTCTATTCCGGTAATCTTTTGTTAAGGTTTCGTGCTTACTTATTTTTTGCGTTGCTATATCCAATTTTGCGAGCTCGCTGTAAGTAAAATTGTCTAAGTAGCGGGGTAGTTTAGAGGGGTAGGCTTCATCGGCCTATTTATATTTCGCGCGCTAGGCGTGCTAATTTGCTAACGTGCATAGATATTAAAATGCTTGGCGTCTTAAACGAGCCTTAATTATTTAGCGCCCTAATGCTAAAGTAAATGTCGCTATTAATGCTGGGTCTTTAACATTTTTGTTAAGTAAATTTAGTGGTAGTGTTTTTAATGCCTTAAATATCCCGGCAAAGGTAAGTAACTATATAACCCGCGTTTCTCTACCTATAATAGGCTGCTAACCCTTTATTTATAACAATTGGCAGCCTAATTTAAACCCTACGTATTCTTTTATTGCTTAAACAGGAATTATTACACCGTATACCCTTTAACTAATCTCTGTTACGCACAATACCCTATAATTAATATGCATAATGGCCGCTATATATATTAGACGCTTGGTATCTTATCCCGTATAGATATATTTATAGTGCCCTTCCTACCCTTTAATATATCTAGCAGCCTAGGCTTTATACCTAGCTATAATAAGGCCTACTAATGGTATATGGCACTCATTATAACCTCTTAACGATCTTTATTAATCGCTGCCCTCGCTCCTATTTATAATTATATAGCTATGCTTTTAGAACTAATAAGTACTATATTTAACGCTTTTTTCTTTTTAAGTTAGACTGTTTAAGCCCTTAGGAATAAGGATAAAGTATACCTTAATCTACTACCTACTAAAACATTTACTAACTAATCCAGACCCTTTACATCACACTGCTACTAAGAAAATACCTATCCTTATTAAACATGCCTAGAATAGAAGAGTATTATATACTTTATAAAACGTCCAAAACTAGCTATAATAAAATAGCTAGAGTCTTTCCTAATAATTAGGGAAAAGAACAGTTTGAATTTGTTAAAGTAGGTTATAAATCTAGGTAATTTCTAATAGATCTTAAGCTTTATAGGTTTTGAAATAGATCGGTTTCCGCTATAATTTACCTACTAAACCCGAGTACGCTTAAGTCCTAATAAATTTTTGCATTAGTAGCATTGGAAAGCAGTTATATACTTTATTAGAAGCAGTAAGATAAATGCAAGGCGGGGGGCAAATTATAAAAGAAGTAAACACAGCAAAATTAAAGGTTAAATAGTTAACGTTACTAGAGGGGTCTCCTAGCGACTTAAAAAAAAGCAACGTAGAGGAGGGTTTGCGTGCTCTAGGCTTTTAGATAGGGTTTTATAGTGTAAAATATCCGTAGTATATATTACATGTCTAGGAAAACCTGCTATTTAACTACTAGATTATTAATTCTCGTTTTAAATAGCATTAATTTCTCCCATTTTACTTTCTTCTTACTCCCTATATTCTTAGAATTGAAGTCTACTATGCCCCCGCCTTATTAGTGCTGCTAGCTATCCGCTATACTTTAGCCCGTTACCAATACTATGGTTAAAAAACCTTCTTTAGGGAATTTATTTATTAAGGGAATTATTACAAAGTTCTTATATTTTTAGGTGCAGTTAAGAAAATAAATAGTAGAAAAGAAATCCTATAATAGATAGAGCGTAAGATATAGGATAATAGAAATCATAATATAAGGTATAGTATAGAAGAGGATTAGGATAAAGATGGGGATACGTATAAGGATGTATATAGGGAGGACATAGTCGCCAGGATTAAGGCTTTAGGGATTAATTTAAAGAAGAATATGTCTCTCCGCTAGCAATTATTCCTTCTATAAATAGTATAGCGAAGGCTATTATATGACGTTTTCGCATTTCTATGTATAATTATAGCGTACTAATTCACACCTCCCTTATGTTATATAATTATACTTATAGCCAGCCGAGCTAGGCTTCTTTACTTATAATAGGTTAGCCTCCTATATTCTGCAAGCATACTTAATCTTACCCTTTACCGATCTTTTACTATCTATAGTAAGGCTAAAACTAGCGTCTTTTTGTGTTTATGCCGTCTAGTAAGTTAGATTTAGGCCTACCTTCGCGCATTCTATGCCGTTTATAGCCCAACTTAAATCTATATGCTTCCTTGTTATTCCAATAAAAACTCTTATAAAGTTTAACTTTGCTAATATATATGTACTGCCTCTGCTAGGGTTTTACTAATTAATGTATAAATAGACCTCTAAGACCTCTAAAGACCTCCAAAGACTAGCGATAACTTACCCGCTAAGGCAAGTAGCACATAATCCGCCCCTTTTATATCTTTAGTAATCTAATCACTACTCTTAGGTACCTATTGTCGTAATAGATACATCTAATAAAAGCTAAAAGTCAGCCTATTGGGTTCTAAAGTTAGGAGAAGAGATTTCTAAGGAGGATAAAAAACGAGATATTACCTTTATAGAATAGGAAGAAGGCGATTTACGTAAAGCAAAAGTAAGTAATTACCTATATTATAAGTAAACAGGTCCCTAATATCTTAAAGATTTATAAGATTATCGGCATTCTATATACTTAACCCGATATTTGCCAGGCTGTAGTTCCCATATATAATACAATTATTTAAATAACTTTAGTTGTACTACGCTACCATAGTAGCAGATTAGTTATAGCGGAAATTAATTATAGTAGAATATTAATGAGGTCTAATTACTTTTCCGGCGATGTACAGTTTATAGAAGGTGGAAAGAAAGCTTTAGAATAATTGGATAAAGAGGTAAAGGAACTTAATAAAGCCAACTAGGATACTACGCCCCACTTTTTAGTTAGACTCGCGTACTTTGCTACCCCAATGCTTGCGGTAGCTTTAGTACTTCCATATAGGGAATAATTAAGTTTATATAGAGGAACCACGCTACTTAAATTACTTAATTTTATTTAAAGAATATAAGATCTTATGTGGCTTACATAATGGCCTAGCGATTTGCCGTTATTTTATAACTAAGTCCAAAGCCTTTCCGCCTTATACCTTTACCTTTATTTATACTTACACCCTATCGCAATTTCTGTTCCGTTTTATGGCTTAACTTTCCCCCCTAGACGAATTATAAAATCCTAGTTATTCTTTAGGCCGTTATATATTACACCTAATTCTCTAAGCCTATTCTTTATAGAGGGTAATAGAGGGTGGCAAAAGCACTATAGACCCTAAGAGGCGGTGTAGATCTCCGAACGTAATAGAAATCACTCTATATCTGCATTTCTTTTATTAGAGCCACTTAAATAAAGGCAGGTTAACACCCTTCCAGCTATATATAATTGGAGTAATTACTTAATCTATAATCCCTCTCCGAGCTTCCCTCTTTAATTTGTTACCTATCCCTTTAGCGGTAAAATATATCCTACGGTTATTAATAAGAGCTCGCTAATAGAACCAATATAATTAGGTTAAGTTGTCTAGTTACTATTATGCGTGTGTACAGATCACTTATTAGTAGGACGCTACTAGCCGAAGGGATATTTTAAAAGAAGGGATGGACCTAAATTACTCCCTTAAATATTGCTTAAGACGCAGTTGAAACTAGAACTAGAAAAAAAAACCAACAAAATATATTATCTAAAAGTATTCCGCTTGGCTTAGCGCAGCTTATAAATAGTGAGAAATATAGCGACTTAAAACTTATATGCTAGGGGCTAGAGTTTAAAGTCTATAAAGCGATTATATGCACCTAATCTCCTGTACTTACAGCTGCCTATAATAGAGGCTTTTAGGTAAAAGCTAACTAAATATCTAGTGGAATTAACCCTAGCTAGGAACTAACTAATGGGTAGAAGGCGGCGACTAATATTATAAATATTAACGAGTTCGATTCCAGCACCGTTAAGAAAATAATCCAATTTATATATAAGAGCGACTATAATAATGGCGAGGAGGGGTAAGGATCTAATATTGTAAGTGTGGAAACGCTTAGCCAAGGTAAGGGATATATTTGCACGCTAATCCAATTTATCTATACTTAAAGTTCAATCTATAAAATTAGAGGTAGCGCAACTTAATAATATTAATGCCTTATCGCCATCTAAACTAGACAATAGCGGTGGCGATAATAAAGACATAACGACACGGCCGATAACGGCTAATATTACACTTCGCCACGTCTATGTTAATATAATTGCCAATTATTACGATATACTACAGCTGAAAGAGCTTACGAATATAAAAATCTAATATATTCTAGGAACCAGCTAGTCCGTAAACGGGTTTCCTAATATTACTAGGGATGCCTTTAGCTTAATAGGCGACTTAGTATTACGTAATATAATTACCTTAACGGCGGCCGATCATGTCGAAGAGCTTATTAAACTTAAGGACTTCGTAGAGTTGGACATTATAGGCAATTTCGCTATTAACATTATATGGACGGCGATTACCGCATCTAAGGACATAGAGGAAAATTTTATATAGAAACTTTAAGCTGTCTAATCTTAGCTACAACAAATAAAATCACTACTTTAATCCGCTAAGGTAAAGTGCGCCGCGGCTAAGCGCAAAAGTAAAAACATTAATAACTGTCTTAATGCCCTTAGCGGGACCAGAAACTATTACAATATTAGTTACGGCGCCGAGTTTATATGTTATATTAAGGACAGCAGTTATCTACTTAACCCTCATTACCTTTATATACTTCGTTGCTTAAAGTGCCAAAAGATATATATGGCTTAGGAGATTAGTTTAGGTAGAAAGTCGTCATATAATACTTCTCTTCCTTTCTCCGTTTGGGTTAATCTAAGAAATTCAAATGTATATCTCGTCTATAGTCGGTCCGTTAGATATTATATAGCAACTATATTATCCATCCCCCATCAGCTACCCCTTACCTCACCCCTTACCCTACCCTTTATCTTATTCTTTACCTTACCCTCACCTCACCCTTACCTTATCTTTACCTCACCCTTACCTTACCTATTACCCCTTGCCCCCCTAGACGAATTACAAAATCCTAGTCATTATATCTATTCTATTAAATACTAGAATAGAATTAGATAATAATAGACTAAAATAAAATAAAAAGTGGTAAAGAATAATAAGATAAGCGCGTAATAACTAGGAAAAGGTCCTATATATACTAAGCGCATAGTTTTAAAGATACATTTTATACTTAAGAGTCACCCCGTAAACGTTGCATTTAATCTTACCCTACTATAGGAGTTTAGAGAGATACGCTTATTGGAAATGCTTTATAAGAGCAGCTAGAGTGTAGAACTTATATATATGCTTACTAATTGCGAGCTTTTTATTCCCGAGGCAGATAAAGTATATTTTTGGTCTTTTCTCCTTATATAGGGATGACTTTGCCCTCTCTAGCGCCTTAGCAGCTTCTGAAATCTTAGCATCTTCTTTAATCTTAACTTTACTAAGGGCGACATTTGTCCTAGACTATCTTTGGTAATAATTCTACCGATATAATTTGCCTTCCTTAATATTGCAGTAATCTACGACCGTATTAATAGTATTATTGCGCCTATATATTTTATCTTCTAGTAACACGCTAGGAAGCGTTATAATCACTTTAATAAGGCGTTTATGTTCGACCGATCTATTATCGCTAGATTTTAAGGTTGCTTTAATATCCTTACTAAATTTATCCCCGGAAAGCTGTTGCTTAATATTAATTATAGCTTATTTATTATTCTAATTCTTCTTAATATTTTCTAATAGTGCATTTCTTTAACGTTGCCTTTTATTTATGATTTCCTAGCTAAGCTTTTAGTATTCTATATTCCCTATAGCTTTACCCTTAAGGCTATACTTTAGCTTATTTCAAATTTCAATTAAGGTACGAATGCGCGGGTTTTTGTTTACCAATAAGGATTGTTCTATTATTAGGTACTGTGGCCGCCATAGGTTAATTAATCGGCTTATTTAGTATACCGCTTTTATTAACTTTTCTTAAGGCTCTAAGCCTTAAACAATTACCTGTGTATTTACGCCAACACGCTATAGAAGGTAGTGCTTTAGGAATATTTAAGCGTCGGCGTGCTATATTATTAGGTTCTAAAGGGCGTTACTTACGTTACCTAGGTAGTATAGGCGTTAGAAAGGTTTTAGTAGAACTAGCTCTATATAATAGAACTTACTATTTTTATTAAATGCCTTACCTACGCCGTAACGGAGACTATATAGGCGCGTAACCTGCTAAAATCCTATAATTACGCTAAGGTCCTTAATCTAGGGCAAAAGAGTTAAGTATAATAAAGGCTGGTTAAGTGAGACCTTGTAGCCGTAGGGGGTTTTAATTAATCGCTAAAATACGGGGATATTATCTAGGTCTGAACGGAGTAGTAGCGGCAACTTATTACGCCTAGGCTTAATATATAGCTTGCTAAGCTACTCTGCGGATATTAGATTAGGGGGTTTAAAAGCTTAGTCGGCAAAGAGAAGGCCTAGGAGAAAAATATAAGGGCTAAGAATAAGTAAAGGGTTAAAGATAATCTTAGGAATTAGGAAAGTATTATTAGTTCTTTATAAGCATAAGGTAAGAGAAATAAGGTAGAAAGAGAACGTACGCTTCTTTTATACTAAGATATTCCTTAGTAAATTTGAATATAAACTTAAGCACGATCTTATAAGGCCCGCCTTCTAGGTCGCGAATAAGTATAACTATTATATGTTGGTAGCATAGATTAAGAAGAGCTTTAGGTCGGCTTATAGTGCAAAAGCCTAGCTATAATAAGAAATAAACTTGCATTTAATGTTGTCTAACTATATATCTCTTCCTTATTATAACTAAGTTAGTTTTAAGAACTAGGGCGAGATCCTCCGCGTCTATAACGGTCTTTTCTTACTTTTTCTTACTTAAGCTATGTTTCTTCGCCAGTTTCTAAAGTACCTAAGAAAGATATCTTAGCTTCGCTTTACCTTACTAGGTTAAAGGGTTAACTAGAAACGTAATTACCTTATATATCTAGCGGTTTAGTTTACTAGGAATTTTCCTACTAGTCGCTTTTTTATATATAAGGCGATAGTACTTCTAGTATAAGCCAAGCGAGCTAGAAGCCTTTATCCCGCACTATTTCCTACCCCCTTTCCCTTATTTCTAATTTAGAAACTAGTTAAAGAAGCTATAAAGGAGCCAAAGCAAGAGGACTTAGTATATTTTCTTAGGGTCTTTCCCTATATAGGTGTAGTATCTAGAAATTGTTAGCTCTCCGCTAAGTTAGGCCTAAGAGGAAGCCGCTAAATAGGTTATTACTTACTAATACTAGTGCTCTTTAATGCGGTTAAGGAGATTCGTACTACTATTGGCATAGTCCTACGTTATAAAATCGGATTCCTCAAACTCTTCTAACTATTTAAGGTAGTATTTTAGTGGATGGTCTTAATCCTTATAAAGCTATGCTTAAGCGGGCGCTTCACAAGCATCGCTAGATTTAGCGATGCTATTAGCGTTACAGTTAATGCTACTATCGGCGTCGCAGTCGGCGTTACTGTCGGCATTACTGTTGGTATTACTGTCGAAGACGGTCGGCTCTGTTCCGTAGCTGTTACTATCGCTATCTATATCTATGTACTTATCGTCAGTAACGCTAAACGATAAGCTGCGATTTAATAATTAAGCGCGCCGCATTCTAAAGAGCTAGAAGAGAACTTAGGGTAATAACGGCGGGAAGGATATAAAGAGTAATATAGGGTTAAAGAGATAAAAGGGTAGAGAATAAGAGAAACGGGGCCTGGATTAAATAGATCAGAGGTAGGAGCTATAGAGTATATATAGCTTCAGCGCCAGGCGCATAAAGGATTATAGTCTGCCTATTAAAAAGTAAGGGGCATAGGGTAGTAAGTAAGAGGCTTAACGTTAGACCGGCAAGCAAGAGGCTTAGAGCGGCAGGGAGTTTTGGTGACGTAACCTCTAAAAACGGCGACAGAACCCTCTAAAAACGGCAGTCAAATCTCCATTTTCTTTTTTAATAGAGTTAATTAATATATATTAATAGGTATAAGATAAGATAAGATATTTAATTACGCTATTATAGCTCCTATTAGGGTTTATATAGCGGGTTTATATAGATATATATAATATATAAGAGGGAGACCATATAGCTAAAGCTAGATAATACCTCTCCTTTTACTATTATATAGCCTATATAGCCTCTCTTCTAATTAGTAACTATTAAGTATAAGTAGTTATCTCCTTAAGGCGCTATAAAAAAGCTATCTTAATATATACTCCTAAGTCCGTCTAATAGGGTATATAGCTATAGCCTAGGTTCCGTTCCTAGCTACTTTAGTTATTTAAATATAATATAGGCTAGTAACCTATAAGGCTAGTAATATAGAAGGTTAGTAGTAAAAAGGTAGATATAAAATATGGGTTCTAGGGATTTAATATATACTATATATACTACCGTCTATATTATTATCTATAGCTTTAGAGCCTATAGGCCTAATAGGGCTACTACTTTTTATTATTACTCTTTTACTACCTTAAAAAATTAGACGGCGACTTGGCCGCCGTTTTTGGCGGTTTGTGACGCCATTTTCTGAGGCCGATTTGCCCGAAAACCCCCCAAAACCTACAGCTGGTGGCCTAAGCGCTAAGGCTGTCCGGATTACCTGTATTGGCCTAGCCCAGGCACAAATAATATTAGCAATAGAGTAAGGCACCCTTGGCCCTTTTTAACGCTAAGGTACGCCTAGGTACGCCACACACTTATATACCTTTAGACTCTAGTAAACTGTCTTCGCTTCTATTACTATTAGGCGCTAAAATAGGCCCCTTTAAATTTAGCTGGCTAGCATATTTAAGATAGCTTCGCCCTTACTTATTAACTACGAGTAGCTACCTATCTTCTCTTCTCTTATTAGACCTGCCTATTCTACTTACCATCCACCTTACTTATCTTTAAGTATTTATTAATAGTAGTATCGTATTAACCCTCCTTTCTTTAATATATTTGCCGACGATAACGTAATATATAATAATACCTGTTAAATAAATACTCTTTATTTAAAAAGAGTAAATACGCAGATTTAAAAACTAATAAAGCTAGTTCTAGTATAGACTTAACTAACGTTAATACCTATAGTAATAAAGACAATAATAATTAGGCATGGCTCCTTGCTAATAAAGGCCACCCGCCTAAGTACTACCTTAAATAGCTTAATACGTTTAATAAAGCAGAATATGCAAAGGGGGGTTATAAACCTAGCAGTACCCGTCTACTTAACCGTATTAAAGAGTAGTAGTGCTAGTAAGCAGCCCGTCTCTTTCCGTTTCCCTACTATATTATACTACCCCAATAGCGCTAATATATAGCATAGGTTCTAGGCGTACTTAGGAAAGAACCCTTAAAAGGCCTATATAACCGTCTCTATAGCTTTTTTAACTAGCTGCTTAATTAACGCTAAGGGAAAGGAGGAAGGAGGCGCCGCGGGACTAAGGTATTAAGCTCCCTTAGGATATACTAGAAGGTCTACCGCCTTATATATAAAAGAGCGACTAGTATAAAGCTTAATGGTTAGTTAAATAGGAATATATATAAGGTAAGCGCATCCTAACTACTTTTAGATGTTGTATACCCTAGGCTTTAGACATAACTAATTTTAGGGGTTAGGTGCTTAGAAAGCTGGCTAAGAAGTATAGCTTAAAAAAGACGGGGTTAGAGAAGCCCTATATATATATAGAGGACCTTATAGAAATACTATAGACGAACCTAATAATGACTAAAAAGAGGTACTCCTATAGACGCTATAGGATACTACTCCAGCTATATCTATAACTGGGTAGTTTTACTACAAATCGGCCCCAAGCCCTCCTTAATCTCTACTATTAGTATATTAGGGTTACGCTACTCTAGGACCTAGAGGGTGGGCCCTACTGTATTTTACTAGAATTTATATTTAAATTTATAAAGGAGTACCTTGGTATAAAAGATATATAGGTTTTTAAAGTTCTATTCTTTCCTTTTAGTTTCTACTATTTATAACGTTATAAAATAAGTACTAATGCTTACCTACTAACTAGAAATACCTTCCCTATCCCTAAAATTATCTACAACCTATCCCTTACCTTTAGCCCCTATATCTTCCTTCTCGGTCTCCTTTTCGCTAATTAGGCGTTTATAGTATATAACCTTATATCTCCCAAGGAGCTAAGTAAGCTCTATATTAAGTTAGGTTATAATAAGCTACCATTATAGCTAAATTGGAAACTAAATAATATTCCCGTATTCTGCCGGTTAGTAAGGACTTTAAATAGCTGGACCATTTCTTGTAATAAACCTCTTCTATACTCTACCCTTATACCCTAAACTAAAGGGCTTAGGGAGATTACTAGCTTTACTTAGGTTTCTTACCTATATTCGCTTAGATATAGTACCAGAAAGGCATTTAATAAAAATAGTAAGCTCTATTACAACCGGCCTTTCTATTAAAAGTACTAAAGAGAAATATAGGTAACGTTAGTAAGGCTATATAAAACCTAATAATGCAGTATACCGATATATGAACGTTCTTAAGGCACTACCTATCGCGACGTATTATAGCAGACATATAGGCGATTATCTAAGGCCTTTAGCCCTAAGATGCACTAATACAGGCCGCTTATACTATAAGCCGTTTAATTAATCCTTAATAACCGCGGTAGCTTATAACAGAACAATCTTTATTAGTTAACGATTATCCTACTATCCATTCTCTACTTAAGTAAAGAGAGCAACTTAAATACTATCTTAAAGGTAAAGCTACGAAATATCTAAAGTATAAGGCGCTTAATGGCGAAATTAATAGGGAAAGGTAATGCTAGCGGTATATACTTTTTAAAGATATTAAGGAGACCTAGGAACAGGAGCAACTAGTATATAATATTAAACTATAGCTTACCGGCGTTTAAGTTAATATAGAGGCTAGGGTAATAACGGATCTCTATAAGGGCATGTTATTAGAATAAAAGGAATTAATTAATACAGTCGTTAGCCTACTAGGTACCATATTTAAAGAGGAGATTCGTTAACGCGATAGGGCTATTTATATAGTTATACAATACTATAAGGTTAAGGAAAGTAGAATATATTTTACCGCTTTTAAACTTTATAAATAATTTAGTGGTTATATAAGACTAGGCCCGCAAAGCCCTACTACACGCGTCCACGTCGCCGCGGGTGGAAACATCATCTAGAATCCTATTCCTCTTGATGGCCAAGTGCAGAGGCGATGGTAGAGAGCCGTCGCAGCGCGTACAGCGCTGTCGTTCGACTCTGTAGTGATGAGCCCGCGACGCGTGCAAAGCATCGCCCTTAACAACACCAGGAGCCTCACTGCCTCCGCTTAAAGCTCCTGTTCTACCATCTAGGGAGGCCCATTAAGGGAAACTAGGATACAAAAACCGCCCAATATACGACTACCTGGCTTACAGCCAGGCCCGAAACTGGCTTTATCTAGCTAGTCGACGTAAACGCGTCCTAGGCGTATAACAGGACACCCTTAGGCTTGCACTAGCTCTGAGATCGTGAAGTATGCGCGATAAGGGCGTAGGGATCCTCTTTTTATAAGAACTTGTTAAGGTTAACGCGTTATAGATACTTTATATAAAACTTATTAAGGCCCCAAGGCCACCATAAAGAACTTATTAAGGCCCTGCCTAAAGAACTTGTTAAGGCCCCTCTACAAGGGTCTATCTGGTATCTGGTTATACCTAGGTGACTTAGAAGAGGGTCTTAATAGGCGTGGTGCGCGCAACCTAGTACAGCGACAGTGACGCGACGGTAACGTAACGGCAACGCGACAGCAACCAAACGGCTTAATGAGGTAGAAACACGGGCAAAGCTCTAAGTAGCGGAAACACAGGCCAGCTTCGACGGCCCCATGGCGTACGACTCAGTTAACTCACAGTCGACTTACAGTTAACTCGCAGGCGACTTATAGAAGGGTCTTAATAGGCGTGGTACACGTAACCTAATGCGCATATGTATAAGGCGACTCACAGGAGGGTCTTAATAGGCGTAGTGCACGCGACCTAATGTATATATATAGGGGAGGCTACAGGGGAAACACAGGCCAGTTGGACGAGGACTCGATAGTTAAAGACATAGGCATAGCTTATAAAAAGAGGGGACATAAGCTTAGTTAGTAGGAGGGGGGGGAGCAGGTCGCCTGGTGCGGGACCTAGTGTTTCTACAGCCCCCCTCCTATAAGACACGGTTGGCCTATCATAAGGAGACTTTTACAGGCAACGCGAAACGGGAACTGGCAGTAGTATAGGGTATTACGCCCCTATACTTCTACTAGCCTCCCATAAGGCGTAGTGCGTAGTAGCTACTGCTAGCTCTAGGGACCTCACCCCTTAGCTAGGCTCTGACCCCTAGTGCACCTAGTAGGCAGGCAGGATTATGCCCTAGCTAAAAAGACTACTACGTAGCTTAAGAGAACGGATACGTGTGTTGGTATATTAATAGACAGAACCATTCGCCTCTAGAGCGGTACGCCAGTGAGATACGCTTAAGGAGCAAACAGGAGTTACTTAGGCAGGGAAGGCTTTTTTGGTCTAGGCCTCAACTATAGAAGGTACCCAAGGCTTCTATATTGCAAGATATAGCCACGACACCTTTACAGGATTACGCCAATAGGCACGTAAGACGGGAGTTGTGACCCCTAGAAAAGGCAGCTTATGCCTATACCGGCGAAAATAATGGAAAAGGTGTAAAACTAGAGGCTATAGAAGGCTCCTAAGCCATGCAAAAGCGTACTAACTTTAGGAGGAGACTCTTATATAGACTACGGGGGGGCAGACTAGTACTTAGGCTAACCCATTATAAGATATCCAAAAGAACTGGTGAAACCCCCCGTTAAGGTGGTGGCAGCCAACTGCTTATGGAAAGCCCCTAGGCCTTTAGGCCTAGGTTTAGGATAAATACTAGAAAACTGGGGTAGAGGCCTAGATAAGCAGGCACGTTAAACTCTACTATATAACCACCTGCCTAACCCCTAGGCCAATTGCCCGCGGAGCATACGGTCACTCGCCGTACTGCCGTAATACTACTGAAGCCGGCAGCTAGATAACCCCCTATAGTTTTCCTTGTCTCCTCTCGACGGAGTAATACCTATAAAGAGGGCCTAGTGACTGGGGCCTAGGCACAAAAGATACCCAGATACACACACACACATCCCGCTTTCAATTTCAGTATTAGAACGGTAGAACGGATAAATCCCCCTTATGCCTTCGATAGGCCTTAGGGGGTAAAGGCAAGGCGTATATGGCAATGGTCAACAAGAGATAGTACACAGGGGGTGGTCAAGATATAGGAAACAACAGTACAGCAATCAATTGGCAAGGCCTAGCTAGGACGTAGTAAACCCTGGCTTTAAATAAGCTAGAGAAGAAAGCAGTAGTTCCCAAAAAGTTCGAACATCTAAGGAGGACAGGACGTAGCCGTAGGCCCACAGGGCCGCCGCTACGGACGAACATGGCAAACTGGGGTTTTTTATCCTACTAAGGTAGCTTATAGGATTTTTCCTCCCCCAACCCAACTGCAGGGTTTTCTTCATATAAACTACAAGTTTTCCCCCTATGACGGAGTAGTCTGCGTAGGCCAGGATAGGATCCGTATTAGACGTTAATCAAAGAACTACTACTATATAAGACCAGTTAAAACAATAAATATGGCTAAGATTAACTCTTAAGTTAAAGCCTTAAAAGTAGCCAAAGTGTTAGTATATAGTAAGAAGAGGCTAAAGATATATTTCCTTTGTCTAGGCAATAAAAACCTATTAATTAAACAGCGTATATATTCGTTTTATACCCTAGGTAATTTTAGTAAACACTTTAAGCAAAAGCACCTTACAAATATTAGGGAAGGGGAAAAGATCTAATGCAACCTCTATTAGGTTGTTTTGGCGTATAAGATACACCTATAATAATATACTAATAATGTATATAGTACGGTCTTATAGAGCGCTGCAACTGTTTAGAACATGGATTTACTCTATAAATAGTACAATTTTAGTTTTAATACTAAGGATTAATTACGGCAAGTAGTCTTAGAAAATTTCTTTCGTATTTTATAAGATAGGCTATTTTATACAAATGTTAAGAAACTTTAATAGTAATAATAGAGGTTAAACGCGTTTATATTTCTCTAAGGGGATCTTAGGGATAAAGCGAAGCTAATAAAAGAACGTATGTACCAGTTCTACAGCCGGGCCATTTTAAAGAGATATCTCTACTATAAGCACCTTAATTAACTTAAAAAGGGATAATTAATTAAGTGTGGCTATCTAAACTACAAGGCAGTCCTTAAGAATGACTTGCATATTCTACGTCACGCCTATAACGTATATAAGACCCTAATACTTTTTTAGTTTCCCATCTTTAAACAAAGAGTAGGATCTCTAGAACTATATAGGTGGCGTATATTAGGTATTCTACTAGTCTTAATTAAGGGATACTAGTGCGTAATTAATATTATAGCCCTAGTTATATAAGCTAGGTGGTTGTACAAGCTAGGTTAAAGGCTGCGTAGTTTAGCCTAATACCATTTACCCCTAGTACGCAAATTGGTAAGAAGCATATACTATCTTAGCTTAGAAGGCCGCACTAACCTATTAAGTTTAGCGGGCTATAATAAATAATAGGTAGATTAGCGATTAACCTTGCAATTTTAGATTGCGTTATATAGTGTATTATAATCTAATTAGTATCGTTAATTCATTTCAACCCTAAATAAAAATTTATAGGCTTATTCTTCCTTATATACTAACTACTACCTTTAATTAGATATATAAAATAACTTTTAACTTATCTTAAGATAATAGAGTCTCTAACCCCTCGCAGGAGCCTTATAATCTTAAGGTGGTGAAGGAATATCCCCTATAAAGATCATAGACGCTATATCGGCTTACTTCGCTAATAAGCTTTACGTGCAGTTGTTGCGACCGCGTTAAGAAGGTAAAGCTTATAGCGACACGTAATAAAAATTGGGATACTCTTTACTATAATGTGTGTTATAGTCTACTTCTTTTAAAATATTAATAAGGTCTGTAATACCTAAGCCCACTAGGCTCCTAAGACGTCTTAAGTATTTATAAGTGGCAGCTATTAAATCGGTCCTCTCGCGATTACCCTTAAACTTAAAAAGCTATATCTTATCTTATATTCGCCGCCACCGAAGTTAAACGTTAGTTGGCCCCTCTGACTAACTAGTAGGAATAGTTCTATTAGGAAGGTAAAGTTATTAGCTATTTTACGAAAATAGTTTAACTATATATTCCCTAAAATACTTTAGCTAGACAACGGTGTAATATATATAGTATTACGGCTTGTATAAATGCCTCTAAACTAAAGCTTATAGAATGCTATATTACGAAGATACTAAGCTAAGGAGAAGGGAAAAAAGGGGTCGCTAGGACCGATGTAAACAAATATATAGGGTAAGCCGCTAAGGCGCTAGCTCCGGGCGAGCTAATTATAGGTTAGCAGAATATGGCAGAATTTGGTAGGTAACGTACGATAGCGCCGTTACATCACCCCCCTCTTTAAAAGAAAGCCTGCCTTTAGGCTTAGTTAGAAATAGGGTAGTACTAGGCTTATAAACGTAGGATTATAAAATATAAGATAAGGAGATAAAGGGGATATAAGTACGTCCGGACTAAGTATAAAAGGTAATTATAGGCTAAGTAAAAGCACTAGGCTAGATAGAGTAGCTACTAAAAGTCTTAGCACAAATCTAACTAATTAGACAACTTTAACTGGCAGTTAAAGTTCCTAGATATCTAAAATTTTACGGTATTAGCAGAAAACGGCAGAATATGGCAGAATTTGGCAGATAGCTGTATTAGGGCTTTAGGGCGTTTTTGTCCCTATGTTCTTCCGGTAACTTATTATCTTTATTATACTAATATTCTATCTATTCGTCTAGGTACTTTAGGGGTCTAGGCGCATTAGGGTATTAGTTATAAAACTCTTTAAGCTTTTAGGGGCAGCCTATAAAGTTCTACGCAGGGTACTAGGTTAGGTCTAGATCGTAGCCCTTCTATTAGACACAGTATTTTAGCATTCCCTATACTATCTTATAGGCTAGTATTTTATTAACTTCCTATTTATTATTACCGTTTACTTAAACTGGTAGGGGAGGCTTATTCTTTTATCTAGGAAATAAGTCGTTTATAGCTTTCTGTAACTTATCTAGTAAGAAGATAAGGTAAACCCTAATTAAATCTAGGAGCTTTACCTTATATAAGTTGCCTATCTTCTTAAGAACCTTATACAGTCCTACTATCTAGTAGTCTAGCTTATAGCTAGGTTATTTAGTCTTCTAATTTCTTATTATAACCCAGACTATATCGCTAGGGGTAAAGTCGGGCTCTTAACGGTGTTTATTTACCTACTGTTCCATTAACCTTTAAGCTTTTTCTAGGTTCTTATAGGCTACCATCCAGGCTTCCTCTAAGCGTTTAGTATACTATTAGGCCTTAGTATAGGATAGCTTCTCTTATACAGTCTAGGGTTTTTCTAGCCTTTTCTAGTTAAAGCTTATATAGGGTAAGTATCCCATTTCTAGCTAAATTAGGGCAAACCCTATAAAGTTATTGGGTAAGGTTACTTAGGTATAGTCTATTAAGGGTAGTAGTTTAGACCAGTTATCCTAGAAATAGTTAATAAAGGGCCTAAGTCTTTAGTCTAGGTACTAATTTATAATCTCCGTCTAACCGTCTATCTAGGGGTAGTAAGCCATAAAAAGCTTTAGC
This sequence comes from Cenococcum geophilum 1.58, assembly GCF_001692895.1. NCBI lineage: Eukaryota > Fungi > Ascomycota > Dothideomycetes > Gloniales > Gloniaceae > Cenococcum > Cenococcum geophilum. Next base: position 4,701,954 of record NW_027137561.1, read on the forward strand.
TTAATGCCTAGGATCTAGGTAAACTTATTCTAAAAGGCCGATATAAACTATAGCCTATAATTAGATATAATAGTATCTAGTAGTCCGTAGATTTAGTAGACGTAATAGATATATAGCCGGGCTGCCTCTTTAGTATTAATATTCTTATAATGGGGAATTAAAAATAGGTATTTATTAAAGCGGTTAACTATAACTATAACTATATCATATCTGTTACGGTCCCTAGGTAGTTTATAAAAGTCTATAAAAATATACTACTAAGGGCGCTTTAGTATTAGGAGTAGCTTAAGTAGTCCTAGGGTCTTATCCCGTAGGATTATAGCTCCTTTACAGTCTTCGCAGTTCCGTATATATTAATTAATATCTACAACTATTCTCGGCTAGTAGTAGTGGCAGTTAATAATTTTACGGGTCTTGTTCTTGCTAGGGTATACCATAAAAACTTAGTAATAAGCTTTATGGATTAGTTTAGTCCGTAAATTATTAATATTAGGGATTACAAGCCGCTCCTAGTATAGGAGTAACCCTTCCTCTACTTTAAAATTAGGGTCTCCCTTTACGGCTTAATCACAGAGGGCCTTTAGGGCGTTAGCCGTACGGTTTACAGTTAGGAGGCAGTTAATTGGCCCTATTAGTTTATCTAAGGTCTCCTCTATTAATACTAGCTTATTTAGCTGGGAGTCTAGCTCCTTAAGAATCTATAGGTTAAGCTATTTAGGATAGAGGAGGGCGCGCGTTTAATATTAGGTCTTTAACTTATCCTAGGGTCCTACATCTTATTCTCTTTAGGTTAAGGTATTAGCCTTAGAGTTTTGCTTACTAAAATAATATATAATTATAAAAAAGAATTAGGAGAGTATTTTAGCCCACTAGGCTTATTATTTAGTAAGCTGCTTTATAGTCTATATATATCTTAATCTAGGAGTTTATACCTTTAAGCTCTACACACTATTAGAAAAGTAATTAAATAATAGCTAGTATCTCTTTATCTTATACTTTATAGTTATACTTAGCTAGGTCTATTATTTTTAAAAGGTAATAGGGTACTATTCGCCGTCTAAATATAACTATAATAGGATTCCCGCTACAACCCTATTAGAGGCGTCCGTTTCTAGCATTAATTTAAGGTCTAGGTTATAGTAATAAAGGATTAGGGAAGAGATAAGCCAATCCTTTATCTCTTTAAAGGCTTCTATATAGCTATTATTAAAGATAAAAGGCGTATCCTTCCTGGTTAGTTATATAAGAGGTTTTACTATAATTCCGTAGTCACGGATAAACTAGTGGTAGAAATTATAAAAACTAAGAAAGGATTAGATTCCTTTTACTATATTAGGGGGCTTCTAGTTATAAATTGCCTCTACCTTCTTAGGGTTAACCTTAATTCCTTCTATAGTTACAATAAACCTAAGGTATTTTATACATTTTACCCTAAACTTATATTTCTTAATATTAACTTATAAGCCCACGTTCCGTAGTCTCTCTAGGACCTTCTTAACATAAACTTAATACTTAAGTTTGTCGTCTAAGTATATAAGAATATTATCTAGGTATACCGTACAGAACTCATTAAGGTAATTAAAAAGAACGTCATTTATATACCTTTAGTACATAGCCAGTCCGTTTATTAGTCTAAAAGGAAGAAGTTTATATTTATAGGAACTTTAATAGATATAGAACGTTATTAAATCTTCGGATATAGGGTCTATCTTAATTCAGTAAAAAGCTTAGCGGATATTAAGTTTAGTAAAGATCTTTACCTAGCTTAGACGTGTAAGGGTCTCGTTAATTAAAGGAATAGGGTACTAGTCCTTTTAAGTAATAGCGTTTAGCTTTTAATAGTTAATACAAAAACAAAGGCCTCTATTAGGCTTTTTTTACAAATAGGATAGGGGAAGTAAAAGGGGCTTAACTTNGCTTAATAAACCCTTTATCTAGGTTATTAATTAAGTACTACTTTATTACTTTTAGCTTATCTATTAATTGTTAGTAGAGGGGGCTATAGCCTAGCGAGTTATTAGCTTCTAATTAAATCTTATAATTATATATCTGGTAAGGGGATAACTTATTTAAGGCCGCTTTTAAGAATACATCTTTGTAATCTATATAAATAGTAAAAAGAAGGCGTTTAACTAGTTCCTTATCGGTTTCCTTAGCTAGCTTTTCCTCCCTATTATTAATAATTTGGTTAATCTTATATAGGCTTATTATAAAGACCTTATTGTCCTTCTAGTATATATTAAAGTAGAACGCTATAGCGCTAATTACAGCAATATCTACTATAGGGAGTTTGCATAACAATAGGGGTATATATAACTTTAGGGGCTTCTAGGGTACTAGCGTTATTATTACTCCTTTTAGCTCCTATTACATCTTTTAGAGGTTATCCCTTATATTCTATTAATACGTTCTTTTCCATACTAGTTAAATCTGCGCGACTTAGACGTTATCTACATTACTCTCTATCCCGCTTTTATACGTAGAATCCTCTTTAAATATAGCGTTTTAGGAAAGTATCTTTATTAGTATGGAGTTCTTTCTAGCTTTATAGCGGGCGTCTTTTTAGGTAAAGGCTAGGTTACGGGCCCAGACATCCTACTAGTAGGTAGGGTTAGCCTTTACGGCTAGTGTCTCATAATTAGTTTAGATTTCCCTAATAAATAAGGGTAGTTTTAGTCTATCCTCCAGCCAGATAAATTATCTTTATTATATATTTAGCCAAATATTAAAATAGAACATCTATTTTCGGCTAAGGATTATATTATAGGACCCTAGGTCTAGGATGCAGAAAGGGATACTATATTAGCATTATCTATTAAAAATAATATACAACTTTAAGACGTGGGTAACCGGCCAACCAGCTTAACTATTATAGCCTTTTACCTGGATAGGCTTCTCTAATTAGGTAGCTTTTACATTTAGAAATTTAGCATTATTATTTACATAGGCAGTATTTATAAAGGCGAAGCTATTTACTCTAGTATTAATAAGGGCGGTTATATTTACTCTATATCTATTTTAAGATACTATATATAGAATGGTAAAATACTTCCCACCTATTAACTAACTAAGATTAATCTCTTTAAGATTAATAGGGTACCCTAGGGGGGAGTCTTTCCCTAGGGCTTTTCTTTTCCTAACTTATCGGACGTTTTTCCTTCCTCTATTTCCTTAATATCGCCTATATCCTTTAGCTCTAGGCAAAATAAAGTAAAGTAACCCTCCTTATTATAGTTATAGTACGTAGCCAAAGCAGGGTTAATTAGGGTATTGCGATAAGTACTAGTTAATAGTATAGTACGTAGTTAATTAGGCGAGGCTTACTGGTGCGTAGATATAACCGCTTTTAGTATAAGGGCCGTTATAGCTTATCTTCCTACTCTAGCTCCTATAGGTATAGTTAACGAGTTTTAACTACTACGAGCCCTTTTTTATTAATTAGAATAGGCGTTAATTTACTTTAGTTCTAAGTTAAGCAACAGATATTAGGCTGCGAGTTTTTAGTAGGTTAGTAGGTCGTCTAAGGCTACCGTAATCTTCTCTTATAGTTAAACCGTTAGCTTGTCGTATAGGTCTAAACGGTAGTTTTTAAGGGGAACCTAGCCTTTGCCTACTAGGTATAAGAATTAAGTCTAAAACTTAATAAAGGATTAGTTTAACTTTATTATTAAGCCATTATAGTTATAACGCGCGTCCTGTGCTTTATTTGGGTTTATATATATAATAGCTAAATACTATAGTATTTTGCTAATAGATATAAAGCGGATAGGGAAGTCGTCCTCAAATTTGGCTTAAAGGTAACGTTAGGTATCTCCTATAGTTTAACTAAAGAGGTAAAGCATCTTAGCTTCTTTAGAGGGAAAATTGTTACGGACGCTTTAAGTACAATATTACGACTACTTAGAGAGGAGTTAGAAGAAGCTAGTTGGTTAATAAAAGCACAGTCCAAAATAGAGCCTATAGAACCATGTGATGAGGAATAGTAAGCAGAGTCACGTAATATAATCTGTATAATCTGTATAATTTATAAGATCTATTATAAAACAAACAGAGTAGACAGAGCAGACAGAGTAACGACTTTCTTAGGAGTACGGTTATATATTTAAGGACCCTTAGTCCCTACCTAAATAGTTCCTTCCTTATAGTGATTCTTAGAATACAATTAGAGTTAATCTGTTAGGCAACCACTCCACTAGTTATTATTACGTTATTAACTTCCTACATTACCTACACACCTAGCCTATTAACGAACCCACCGTAGTTCCTGCTATAAGGTTCTATTACACAATTACTACCTAGTTATAGTCTTAGAAGTCAAACAATATGCCACTAAAAGCAGCCACCACAACGCCGTTAACAGCAGCAACCACTTTAAGGTTAAGTGGAGATATAAGTATATAAGATACTAACTCACAACCAGTTACAATTGGACAGTTATAAGAAATAGTTAATAGGTTAAATAAGAACAACTAAAGACTTAAAGAAAGACTTAATGGAATTAGAGTAGTAAAGGTTAAGTTACCTTTAATTAAATAATTTTTAGGAGAGAGATTAAAGCTTAAAGGATTTCTTATATAAATATATTTTAAAGTTATGTAAGAAGGGGCTAAGTTAGCTACGTTAATGGATCAAATAGCCTACGCAGGATTATTCTTAATAGGAAGGGCACTTAAATAGTTTAAACCCTACTTAACGGAGATACAGACTAACGGAATAACTACTACTAATTAAGAGGTACGATTTGTGTTTTCTAGCTAGGTAGGATTTGTAGAATAATTAACGTAAATATTTGGAGACCCGGAGGCAACAGTTATAGCAGAAAGGAAACTCCAGGACCTAATATAGCGAACTTTAGCAATTAAGTATACGACGTAGTTTTAAATACTTACTATATAGGTTAAATGGAATAATAAGGCGCTTATAGCATAGTATAAATAGGGACTTAAGGCTAAAGTCTAAGACATAATTATTCTAATAGAAGATATGGATACCCTTAGGGAATTAATAGATTAAGCGATTAAAATTAACAATAGGATCTTCTAAAGGGAATAGGCTAAGAGAGGCTAGGATAGAGTTTTATAATTATATAAGATGTAAAGTACGCAACAACTAAAGCCAAATTAAAAACTATAATATGGCGCAGAGCTAATAGACCTAAGTGGTACTAGAGAAACCTATAAGAGATAGGGAAAACAACTATAGAAACCTAGAAGTTAAGAATTAAGTAATTATAGGACTAAGGAGTATAGGCTAAACTAAGGATCTTAATAGTAGAAGACGTTTAAGCGGACTCCATAATAAAAGCAATAGTTTAAAGACGGAGCTTGTATAAATTACGGAAAATAGGGTTATTTCGCCAGAGACTATAGAAGTAGTTAGAGTTACTATATAGTAAAGGGAACTAGACTAATAGTATATAACACATATATATAAAGAAATAATAGTGTACTATAAGGAACAAAAGAGTATTTAATTAAAAGTTTTGCATTTTATTATAATAACACATACTGAATTTATAAAGACGCTAAGTACGGCGTAAGCTATTAGCTATAAGAACTAAAGTTAAAGGGACTTAAAGGAACTAAAGAGTTAGATAAAGAACAAGATTAACTCTATAAGCTAAATTAAGATATTATAGTAACGTACGGATAAAGATTAATAATAATAATAATAGAGTTAGAGTACTTATTAATTAATAGCGACGAGGAAAAAAAAGGAACTAACTAGGGGTATCCAAACCTTAATAACGTAATAAAAGTAGAGACTAAAACCGCTATAGAGCATAGTTTAGTAATAGGCATTATAACACCGTTGGATACGGCATCTATCGCTTTATAAGACGGAAGGAGTAATATCTAGAGACAATTAAGTAAGCAGACGACTGCTAGTACTAGCTTACTACTTAATAAAGGCAAAAGGCCAAAGGCTTAAGATTCTTAAGATAAGATAAGAGACAACTAAGATTTTTAAGACAAGATAAGGCACGCTTAAGGACCCACAATAGACAATAATTAATAGAGTAGAGTAACAGCTCAGTTTAGCAATATACGAATAAGCTCAGGACGAAGTTTCCTAAAGGCGCAAGACTCTTAAGACGAGATAAGAACACTAATAAAGCCTAGTTAAACTAAGGCTGGAGTAAAGCTTAAAAAAGAAGCAAGCTTAAAATTGAAAAATCTAAGGAACTAAGAATTCGGAGTATAAATAAGGACACCTATAAAGGGGCAAGAGGCCTACTTATAGATTAGAGAATCTGCAGCGCAAAAAGCAACTAGACTGGGAGACAGATATATAAACTTAGAGGACTTATTAGTAAAACACGTTATTCGGACTAAAGATTAAAAAGTTAATACTATAATTAAGAAGTAAGAAGACTTTAAGGATCTATTTATAAGGCGAGTACCTAAAGAAACTATAAGCGAATTTAAAGCAAGAATCTTTATATAGCAAAAACTAGACAGAGAATCTAGTATACTAGGTCATATATGGGATAGAGCACTGGTATAAAGAATTACTAATAGGCTAAGAATAGGCATACTAAGAGCTAAGTAGCTTACCAAACTGGAAAATAAAAAGGATCTAGGAATCCTAACTAAGTTTAAAAAACGACACATAAAGGGCTGTTATAATATAGTAATAAGAAGATATTTCCTTATAGACAGACTGTATACACTTTAGCAGCTATACCAAAAGTAGTATAGGCAAAGGCATAATAATAAGTAGGAAGATTTCTATATATAGTTAGATAAGAAAGTTATCTAGGACTACCTAATTATAGAAAAAGTAATGAATTATATTAAGGGAGCCTTAATTATAACATTAAAAGATCTAGAGGAATAATTAGAGAACTAAAAAAGCAAAAGGCGTATCTTAGTGTGGGAGGGTACGACCACTCTCAGATAGGAAAGTCACAGTGCTGTCTGTCTGTCGGTCGGTCGGTCGGTCGGTCGGTCGGTCAGTCGTCAGTCGTAATCAATCAGTAGGAAAGCAGTCAGTAAGAAAGAAAGGAAAGAATGTATTCTCCGGTAGGTTGTTATGGTAAGGAGAGAAGCCGAAGGCTCAATATATACAGGAAAATGCCAAGGCACTAAGTAGTGGCCCATTTTACCCCACCATATACCTCCCCCACCAAGAACGTTATCCCCTAACGTTCTATACTATAGAAGAATAGCTAAACAAAAGTAAAGCAAAAGCAGAATAGAAAAAGGAAAGCACACCCCTAAAAGAACTCAGATAACCCTATCCTCAGCTCTCCTATAGAACTGTTCTATAGTGCCCCTCCGCTACCTATAACTAAGATCCAACCTAGCAACTAGGACAGCAGTAAACTAGAAACAATAACGGTAGCAGCAACAGTAGCAACAGCAGTAATAGCAGTAACAGCAGCAACAGTAACGGTAGTAGCAATAGTAATACGGCAGACAATTAGCGCGGTAGAATACTCAGTAGAAGAATTCGGTAACAGTTAGTAAACAGTAGGACATCCAGCAGCAGAACTTTTAGTAGCAGAAATCTCGGTAGCGGCAAACGGTCGGTAGTAGTTAGTAAGAACAGTAGCAGTAGAACAATTGGAACAATAGAACGGAACAGTCGGAACAGTAATAGCAGTAGTAGCAGCGGTAGAACAGCTGGTCGGCAGCAGTAGAATAGATCGGTTAGAATAGTAGTCGGTAGAAACTAGAACAGAACAGGTCGGTCAGAACAGTTAGGCGTTATAGCAGATCCAACAGATCCAGCAGTAAAATAGATCTGGTAACGGTACAGATCTAGAACAGTAGAGACAGAGCAATCGGTTGAGACAGTAGGGACAAAACAGTCAGACGGAATAGTAGCAGCAGCGGCGGCGGTAGTAGGGCAGTCAATTAAGACGGCAGAGGCTATAACCCGACTCGGTGGTTCGGCTGGTCGTTTAATATCAAGGCTCTGTACCTAGCTCTGCATCGGTCTGCATCATACACGGCTCTCAATCAAGGCTCTATCCGTGGCGTTGCATCAGGCCCTACATCGCCAAGCTTTACGTCCGCATAGCTCTGCATCTAACTATGCGGCTAACTATACATCTGGCTGTGCATCAGTAGCTCTGCATTGCATAGTCTGCGTCCGTGTCTGCGTAGGTGCCTACATGCCTGCTTTAACTGTCGGATAAAGACTATCTAATTAGTCGGCAACAACGTGCTACAACTAATCGTTCGGTCGTTCGATTAAGGTAGAAAGTCGGCCCGGTTAAAGGCTCTAACTGTCCTGATTTGCATGCGGAGACGGCGTTCAGCTAATCTAGACTTAATAAGGCCCTGGCTTAACTCAAGGTATCTACTGCATATACAACTAGGGCTTTACATTCGTAGACAGTTGATCAAAGCTTCTATATAGACGTCCAATCGGTCAAGGCTTCGCATCTATAGGCGTCCAGTCAAGCTGCCGTACTGTTGTCTAATCAAGGCTCTGCACCTATATGCTCTATATCCGTAGGGTCCATATACGACTCCGTGTAAGACTCCATGTAAAGCTCCGTATCTATATCTGCAGGAAAGATCGTTCTAGTTAACCAATCCATGGGCGTTAAGACGGGCAGCAATTAATTAATAAGGGGGGGGAACAGCCAAGGGAAGACGCTCTCGCAGAGGCTCCAAAACTTTAATTAACCGTATTTCCAACGTGCTTCTAGCCGTGTACTGATTTCCTAATTAGGTCTAGTGCCTGCGTGCCTGCAGTAATGCATCTTTAACTGCCGATCGAAGACGTCTAACGGCGACGGTGACTGATTCAATTTAACTGTAACAACGTACAATCAACGGACGTCCAAATAGGGTATTAGGTCGGCCCGACCGAAGGCTCTAATTTAACGACTTAACTTATACAGGCGGCGTTCAACTAATCAGGATTTAACTGAGGCTCTGGCTTAACTTAAGGTGTCTTCTACTGTACATACAATTAAGGCTCTGCATCCGTAGGTTCGGCATCTGCAGACAATCGATCAAGACTCTGGCTACACAGTCGTTCAGTTAAAGCCTTGTATCTATACAGTCGATCAAGGCTCCGCATCGTATAATTAGGGCTCTTAGTGTCCACTAAACGTCCAATCCAGAGACCTGTCTTAAGACTTCCTTATTTACGAGCACTAACGGTAGCTTCCTCTAAACCACTATAGCAGGCCTAGTGCTTTTCTGGGACGTCCTTAATAGCTGCTTTCTTCTCTTTCTGGGCCGTTTTTGCACTTAGCTTCTTCGGCGCATCTTAGGCTGCTCCTTTGCCCCCGCTACTGGCAGTACGCTCACGTGTCCTTAATCTTCTTTCAGCTTAAGAGCCTTCCAGGGGCTGTCTTCTGCTTCCAGTCTCTTTGTCATCCGGTGGCAGCTTCTCAGCTATTATAACTACCTCCGTCGCATATCCCTTGCCCTTGCGTCCATAATACAGTCCTTCGTCAGACAACCTCCAAGGAAAAGCGCTGGCTCCTATACATCCAATTCCTGTTCCCCTTATAAACCCTAACAAGGTCCTTCACTGGCTTAGCCAGATACGGCTTTGTCCTGTCTTTGGTCGCATAAGAATAGCCTAAGCACGCGGTACTTTATCACTGATATCATGCTGCTGCCTTTATATAAGTCCCTTCCTTGTCGCGGTATCCGTTCTCGTCGTGCAGCCGGTATAGTACTGAATTCGGGTGGCAGGGCAGAGCTACAATCAGCTGTCGTTCGAATAAGGAACAAAGTCGGCCCGGTCGAAGGCTCTAATTTAACGACATTCGACTGATTCGCTGCAGTGACGTGACGTGCTGGTATCGAGGCTCTGGCTTAATTCGATGCTTCGACTGACCGTAGCTCTGCATCTGTATACGGCTGCTCGTAGCTTCTATACAGTCGTTCGATCAATCAAGGCTCTGCGTGTAGCTCTGCATCTAGCTCTACATCGTATAATCGGTTCTATATCCGTGCAATCAATTGAGGCCCTTGGTGCCGTTCTCATCGTGCAGCTGGCGCATTTCCAGGGGCGGTGTAGGGTTCTGCCGGCTCTATTGCTGAATAGACCAATCAGGATTTTCCGTGCCGGGCATAGAAAATCGCTATTAGCTCGGCGACAGGCGGTAAGCTAAGCTAACATCTTTACAGCAGGTCGTCGCGACTAACGCGTCTCAACGCGTTGCAATCAAGAAAGTAAACAAGAAAAGGAGCTCTAGGAAATACAGTAATTAAGCAGACAAATAGAAATCTTTTATACGGCCGTCACCTACGTCCCCTCCCCCACCTTAGAACTTAACTGTCCCTTAGTCAAACATCCTACACCTACTATAGAGCCTACTGCGGATTAATGGCTTCAAGCGTCCGTCTCCAATAACCGTCTCCAAGAGTCGGGCGATTCTGATAGTAGTCCTCCCTAGCTTCAGCTGTCTTATTCATAGGCTGTGACCTAATCTGTATGTAATCTCCTGGTTATATATTGTTTTCCTGCGGCTTAGTGGCCGTCCTGCTATCTCTAAAGGTTATACAATTTTGGTAGTAGTCCCCCCAGTTCGTACTTTTCTCGTTACTAATCTTTAGCCCTGCTCCGTCACAGAAGGCCCGTTGCTGCGTCTGTTCTTTCCTTGGTCTATCTAGGTCTATTCCTTAATACGTACGGAGCCAGTTCCTAATATTCTTTAACCGTTCTTCATTGCCGAGCCACGGTAGTTCAGGTCCAGGTCGCTCGCGTGTCCTAGCTACTAGTCTTCCTCAATCAGACAGATGTACAAGTCCTTACTAAATAAGATCCTTAAGCCCTTGGCATTCGTACTTGGTGAAACGGTAACTTCCTCCGCATCCAAAACAGGTCCGTCAGCCTTGTCCTTGCGTGCCTCGCTGACCCCGTGCGTCCCATTGCGGCCGTCCAAAGGCAGTAAAATCTTGCGGATATCGAGAGCTTCGCGGAGATTAAGAGTCCTGCGGAGGTTGGAAGTCCTGCGGATATCGAAAGTCTTGCGGAGGTCGGGTGCTGTTCTACCAGTCTTCGTATCCTAGTGCTAGGCCATATCCTTGTGCTGGGCCTTAAGCTACGGCTTAATTCGAAAGCGTCATAAGCTTCTTTAGGTCCATCTATATTCAATTAAGGAGCGGCATCAACCATGCAGCTGCCGCAAGCTCCGTCTTGGTCAGCTTTAGACTCCTCAGCTAGCTTCCCATTTCGCCCATTTCCTAATCCATGGCGGGTGACTACTGCTGCGGTAGGGCTCCTCCGTATACGCCTGGCCTAGCTAGGTTAAGAAGTCTTCCTTCTCTTCTGCGACTAATCTCGTTCTTTTACTGCCGTAGCTCTTGTATAAGCTGGACATTCAGGGCGTCTTCTTCCGGAAGGACATCCATTCGCTTAGCGCCCTCTACAGCCACTATCCTTAACTCTACGGCCTCCTTCAGTCTTTTAAAAATAAGGGTTCTAGGCTCGTCTGCTACGGCTCCTATCTTTTCCATTACGTGCCTGCGGTATTTAGTAGGAAGTCCTTATATAAACCATCGCCCCTTCTCTTGCTCAGTAAGGTTTCCTGCGGCTACCGCTTTGGCTGAGATGGTAGTAAAGTCCTGCACGTAGTGACGTAAGTCGCCTAGCTATTCCGCAGATTTTCGAACGAAAGCTTCCACGAAGTCTCTTGTCTCCATACGTCGGTAGTAGTCCTCGGCTCGATATTCAGCTCGGAGTTTAGTCACTAGTCAGCTCCAGTCATCCTATTCGAATTCCAGTATCATCTAAATAGCTTCCGCGTACGCGTCCTCGCAATAGTCAGGGAAACACGCGAGCCTGCGGTCTTCACCTACGTAGTACCTTCGACATATGCCCTCGTAGTCCTTAATAAACCTAGAGATGTTCTTTCCGTTAAACCGTAGAACCCCTTGCCTAAAAGGATCTAGCATTGCTACCATTGGAACGAATACATGGCGTACTTCCCTTGCTGCCTAAACGGGTAAATGCTGCGGCTAATCTACTTGCATTGCTGCTTAAGGTAAGGGTGTCCTAAATAGCTGTCTATCGGAGGGCACCTGCTTCTTAACACCTAAGGGGGGGTCTCCCTGAGAAAGCACAGAGTCTTCATCATCTACAGCCACTGGGTCTCGATGCGTCCGTCTATTTTGGCCTGCCGTTATTCCGTGCGGTAGGGTACTGCTGAGCCTTAGGCCTCTGCCTACATCTGCCTCTTCATAGAACGCCTCTGCAGCCGCCGCTAACACGATCCGGATGACTCAAAAGAAGATAAAGCTAAGCCAGAATAGGAAGCTTTCAAGGACAGATCCGATCTCATGTGCTTGCGACCTTGCTCAGTATTATGTCCTTTGTTCTTAAAGGGCAGTGCTAACTTCCTCTGCCGCCAGTTTCCATCTAATTAACTGGCTCTTAGCTACCTGCCATCATCTCTACATCTTTAATAAAGCTCTAGCCATGCTCGTGCGCGCGCGGGTGGTGAGATATCGGGTAACTCCGACTGCCGGTCAACGTCGTCTAATTAGCTCGCTGGTTCGCTTAACGTCCTTTACGTAACTTTCCAAGACCTTTGCCACCCCTTTTTGCCTTTCTTTGGCCTATGCGTTAAGTCTAGCTGTCCTATCCTATCTTTTCCGGGACTACCTAGTTCCCCTTGCTGTCCGATACTGTAATTCTCTACTTCTGCTGTCTCGTCTGTCTAGCTAGCGGTTCTTCTACAGCTGGCTGTTCTTCTATAGCTATAGTATATTCCTGCGTATCTCCTATATATATAGTTATATATAAAATGCCAGACTTCTAATCCAAAGAGCTTGCCGTCGTCCCCACGTGGAATGCCATAAAATATGTGGGAGGGTACGACCACTCTCAGATAGGAAAGTCACAGTGCTGTCTGTCTGTCGGTCGGTCGGTCAGTCGGTCGGTCGGTCGGTCGTCAGTCGTAATCAATCAGTAGGAAAGCAGTCAGTAAGAAAGAAAGGAAAGAATGTATTCTCCGGTAGGTCGTTATGGTGAGGAGAGAAGCCGAAGGCTCAATATATACAGGAAAATGCCAAGGCACTAAGTAGTGGCCCATTTTACCCCACCACATTAGTACCCGCAAATAAAGTCGTAACGTTTAGATTAGCGCGATAAAGGTTTAAACTTAAAGATAAGAATAAGCCGAGAGTTAACCTAAAGCACCTAGCGCACTATATGCTATTATAGATCGCATATATAGATAACATGTGTAAGATACACAAAAATCCAAAAAAGAAGAACCGGAAATACCCTATAAGGATATATTAGGCGCTAGATAAGTAATAATATAGGAATGCTAAGTATATACACGGCTGGCATCTAGTAGAAGTTTAAAAGTTAAGAGATTTAATACTTTAACCAGAAAAATTCCTTACGGAAGAATGCTTAAATGGATAACAGTAGTGGGAATATCTAGAGAATATATATCTATGGCATATTAAGAATAAAAAGCAAACTAGGTATTAGCTAAAAGATAAGTTAAGTACACTAAGATCTAATAGCTAATAATTAGGAAAAGTAGAGGCCTACAGGACTAGAGGGAGCTAGTAGTAAAGCCTTAAACCCTTAAAGGAATTTAAGAATAACACCTAAATTTGCAAGTTAAATGGTAAGATTAATAGTTTAAAGCATTAGTAGATAGTGGAGCAATAAGAAACCATATCCTACTAGCAGTAGTTAAAAGGATAGGGCTACCGCATAGATAAAAGGAGCACCCTTATTTATTAGTTACAATTTTAGGAGATCTAATAGCTTATAAAGAAGGTATTATTAATCTTAAAACAGGACCTATTTAGATAACCATTAAAGAAAAATAAATTAAGATGTCTTTTAATATATTACTATTAGGAAATAATAAGGTAGTATTAAGAATGCCTTAGTTACAGGAATATAATCTAAGGATTAATTGGGTTATAGGTTAGGTTAATATTAAAAATACTTAACACTATAAGACGCGATAATAAGCCAAGATAGTATAGTACTAAGTAGGGGCGACCTATAAAGAAACAGAAAAAGGATTAAGCTACGTACTAAAGAGATACTATAAGTACGGTAAGAAACTATAGTCACCAGAAAGTAAAAAGCTATTAAAATACGCAGTATGGGACTATAAGATAGAATTAGAACTAGGAATAAGTCTAAGGTTCTTTCCAATCTATAAGCTTACTAAGGAAGAAGAGAGAGCACTAAAAGAGTTTATCTAAGAGAACTTATAAAAGGGATACATCAGACTATTATAGTCATTAGTAGGTTATCCAGTACTATTCGTACTAAAGAAAAACGGGAAACTTAGGCTATGTATTAACTATAAATAGTTAAATAGCATTACTAGAAAGGATAGGTATCCTTTACCCTTAATTAGCGAAATCTAAAATAGAATTAGTAATACGCAAATCTTCATAAAGATAGATCTAAGGTGGGTATACCATTAAATTAGGATTAAGAAAGGCAACGAATAGAAAGCAGCCTTTAGGTTAAAGGAAGGATTATATAAACCATTAGTTATATAATTCGGGCTTATAAATATACTAGTAATATTCCAAAAACGTATTAATAATGTATTAAAAGAATACTTAGATAAATTTGTTATAGTATACCTTAATAACATTATCATCTACTTAATAAGTAAGGAAGAGCACGGAGAACACGTTAAATAGGTCTTAAGGAGACTATATAAAGAATAAATGCTAGTAGCAATTAAGAAATACAAGTTCTTTACTAGAAAGACAGATTTTATTAGATTTATTATTAAACTAGGCCAACTTAGTATAGATCTAAAAAAGATCGAGGCTATAGTGAATTAGTAAGAACTAAAGAACGTTACGCAGCTAAGGTTATTTCTAGGGATTTGTAATTACTATAGAAGGTTTATAGCTTAATGGTTAAAGGATATTAAGCTATTTATAAGGTTAATAAAGAAAGAAGAACCTTAGGTATAAGGAGAAGAATAGAGGAAATTATTTAAGGAGGTTAAGGAATTATTTACTTAGGACCTAATTTTTAAAATCTACTAACTAAAGCTAAAGATAGTAGTTAAAACAAATATATTAGACTTTGTACTAGGGGTATACTTTCTATAGAAATATAAAGATAGATAGCACCTAGTAGCATACTATAGTTAAAAGATAACACTACTAGAACTAAACTATAATATCTATAATAAGGAGTTGTTAGGTATAGTTACAGCACTTTAAAAATAAAGAGTATTCTTATAAGGCACAGAGAAACTATTTATAGTTAAGATAGATTATAAAAACCTAACGGGGTTCCTAATAATAAAAGAACTTAATTAGAGATAAGTTAGATAGGCAGAAATACTTATAAAATACCATTTTAAGATTTAGTATACTAAGGGTACAGATAATACATAAGTAGATACTCTAAGTAAAAAAGCTAAACTATAAAATAATAAAAAGCCATTAGGGGCTTTACTGTGAAAAGACATAGACGGATTAATCAGATATAATTATCCAAAAATCACAGTAATAAGAGAAATTAGTTAGACCTATAAGGTACTAAAAAGTGTATAGTTATAAAAGATTTAAAACGTATAGGCAGAGGACCTAAACTTAGAGCAGTATAAAAACAGAGAAGTAACGTATATGCTAAGAAATATTGTAAAAGAATTTATTAAGTCATTCCATAAGGAACTAACTTAAGGATATAACAGAGCTATAAGCTTAGTATTAAGACTCCAGAAGGAGTATATTATTAATAGAATCTAAAAACTAGTAAGATAAGTCACTAAGGAATATCTAGATTGCTAAAAAAATAAACTAATAAGGCATAAGCCATACGGAGGGCTATAACCTATTAAAATACCAGAGAGACTATAGGAGGTTATATTATAGAACTTTATTATAAAGTTACTAAAGTTAAAGGACCTTATTACCAGACAAGACCATAACGCGATCTTAGTAATAGTAGATAAGCTAATAAAGTAGGGATACTTTATAGCATACACAGAAGAAATCTTAGCGGAAGATGTTACTAGAATCTATGTTAAAGAAGTATTTATAAGATATAGAGCACTAAATAAAATTATATTAGATAGAGATCTAAGATTTATAGCAGCATTCTAGGAGGTATTCTTAGCAGAGTAAGGAGTTCAAGCAGTAACTTCTACCGTATATTATCCGCAGACAGACGGTTAAACAGAAAGACTAAATTAGACACTAGAGCAGTATTTAAAATACTATATTAATTATACACAGAATAATTAGGTATTGCTATTACTAGTTACACAGTTCGCATATAACACAACACTATAGGAAGGGATAGATATATTACCTTTTAAGGCGAATTATGGATATAAGCTAAAAACATTATTATTACTACATTAAGTAAAGAAAACGAGTAGTATAGCTAAGTAAAGAATAAAGATCTTAATAAATCTTTATATAAACCTTACGGAAACAGCAAAGATAGTATAGTAAAGAATAAAAAGGTACTATAATGTTAAGAGATCTAAGAGACTAGATTTAAAGAAGGGAGATAAAGTATAGCTATAACATAAAAATTTTAAGAGTCAACAACTAAGCAAGAAGTTAGACTACGTTAGACTACGTTAGACTAGGACCTTTTAAAATTATAAAAAGAATTTCACCGGTTACGTTTAAGTTAAACCTACTAGCCAAAATAAAAATCTACCCTATACAGTACATCGCGATGCTAGAGCTAGTATATAGGAATATTAAGCCGCTAGTTTATAAAGCAGACACGTATAAAGGATAAGAGGAAGACAAATAGCAAGTTTTAAAGATCGTTAGTTATAAGAATATAGACGATAAAACATAATATAAAGTAAAGTGGATAGGCTACAATAAGACTACCTAGGAGCTACTAGAAAATTTAAAGAATGCTATAGGAAAGGTACAGAAGTATTAAAAGAGAAAAGGTTAGGCAGTATTAATAAAGAAGGATCGCCAAAGAACGAGCCACCTAAGGGGGATATAGGAAGAGTACCTGCCGAGGTATTTAGAGTTATTTCCTTCTCTATTAGAAGAAAATCCGTTCTTTTATTACCAAGTTCCTATAAACCTTACTCTATAAGTTTCCACTCCTTAGAACGAACCTTCTTATAACCCTTCTTAAGACGGATTAACCAAGCGGACGCAGCAAGACGAGAGTTAAGAGCACGTTATTAAGTATTAGTAGCCTCTTTCTTAGCGTTATAAGAACAATAAAGTTCCGCTAGCGCTACTAAGAGCTTATTATTAAGTTTCGCAGCAGCAAATTAAACCTAAGACCCTAGTAGCAATCAATAAGGGCACTTAAAGACTATTAAGAGTAATAGGACGCGTATACTTAGCGTCAGAGACTAAGCGAACATCGTAAGACAATTAAATATTCGCTTTAGTACACTCTAAGTAAGAGGATAGTTATTAAGACAAGGGACTCGCCAGCGCAATATAAACTAACCCCTCTTTCGCATAACAAGAATACGGAGATAGCATTATCTCACTAAGAGACAATATTGCAGCAATGGTACAAGACCGACGAGCTATAGACGAAGAAGGAGAAGCTTTAGGTATAATAAGTAACAATATTAACTAAATTAACTAGACGGATATTATACCTCTAGTAAACGACTTAGAGATATTAGGAATCTTTAAGGACAAAAATAAAGAGGAGGGAGATAGTATTACAGACGCTTTAAGTATAATATTACGACTACTTAGAAAGGAGTCGGAAGAAGCTAGTTAGTTAATAAGAGCACGGTCTAGGATGGAGCCTATAGAACTATATAACGAGGAATAGTAAGCAGAGTTGCGTAATATAATTTATATAATCTATATAATTTATAAGATCTATTATAGAGCAAATAGAGCAGACAGAGCAGATAGAGTAACGACTTTCTTAGGAGTACGGTTATGTATTTAAGGACCCTTAGTCCCTACCTAGATAGTTCCTTCCTTGTAGTGATTCTTAGAATACAATTAAAGTTAATCTATTCGGCAACCACTCCACCAGTTATTATTACGTTGTTGACTTTCTGTATCACCTATATACCTAGCCTATTGACGAACCTACCGTAGTTTCTGCTACAAGGTTCCGTTACAAAAATAGTTATAGTTAACGCAGAGTTTTCCTTATACTTAAATCCTCCAATTCTTAAAGGTAGGGTCTATTCCATTAGATAGAGGTTAGGGGTTAAGGAGCTTAATAGACTTTAATTACTTTATTATTGTATTTATACTCCCTAGTGTATTATATTTAGTAGAGTAAATAGGTTAGCTAGGGCTTTAGAAAAGGGAAACTAGGCTATTTTATAGGGCTGTAAGGCTTTCTAGGATCTCTTATAGGGTCTCTTATATCTTACTTTAAGACAATTAGCCTTTTAGCTAGCCGCAAGGGCGTAAATCTGCTCGCGTACGTCTATAACGTTATTATTATTTTTAATTTCTAATTCTAATTAGATCTTAGGTTCCTCTTAGGTAAAAACAGCTCTCTTAAATAAGCTTACTTTAGGTACCATTGTTAACTTCTTAGGGTTTATTAGTATTATACGCTTTAGTTTTAATTCTGGGGGTATAGGTCTAGTCCTACCTAGCTTATAAGGTAGGATATTATCTAGGCCTTCCCAGGCAGTATAGAGTTGTTTTAGTGTCTAAGTATAGTACGTTAACGCGTCGTTACAGACCAAGTTTCTTTTAGGGTGGGATATTATTAAGGCCTTCCCAGGCAGGGTAGGGTAAGCTTAGTATAATATTACGGCTCGTATAAATGCCTCTAAACCAAAGCTTGTAGAATGCTATATTACAAAAATACTAAGCTAAGGAGAAGGGAAAAAAGGGGTTGCTAGGACCGATGTAAACAAAAATATAGGGTAAGCCGCTAAGGCGCTAGCTCTAGGCGAGCCAATCGCGGGTCGGCAGAATATAGTAGAATTTGGCAGGTAACGTGCGATAGCGCCGTTATATATAGGTTAATAATAAATCTAGGTTTTAGATTGGCTAATTGCTATAGAAAATTTTCTAAGTATGCTTTAGAAGTACAATACTTTACCGCTGCCTTATTAAAGGAAATTTATATATTAGATTTAAGCTAGAACTAGCCCTGCCCTTTATAGCGAGTATTTACCGCATTTATATGCTTAATTAGTAATAAGTTAGCAAATCTAACTAAGCTAAAGCGAGTAGAACCACGCTCCCCTATTATATATTTAAGTCTCATTAAAAGGATCTATTAGAAGAGATATTAAGAAAAAGGGTATATAAGAGAAAGGTAAATTACACCAGTTTAATAGACCGATTATAAACGAGACATATATTTGAATTTCTTAAATTAACCTAAACGGAGAAAGGAAAAGAAGTATTATATAATGACTTCCTACCTAAGCTAATCTCCTAAGCTATGCATATTTACTTATATATAACACTAGCACTTTAAGCAACAAAGTATATAAGGGCGATTAGGGTATAAAAAGAGCGAGCTAGGTAGTTAGGCGTAGCGTCCTCTAAAACATATAACCAGGATCTTAATAGATTTAGTAGCTATAGCTTCGGTCCTGTAAGCTAGGAGCTTATAGGAGCTAGGGGATCCTACAAGCTAGGTAATCGTGTAAGCAAAGTAGTCTAACCTAGCGCCTTTAATTAATGCCTAGCGTGTAAATAGGGTATTAGTAGGTTTAATAACTTCGCGGCTTTAATTCTACGAGTTAGGCAATTGTGCGAGCTAGATACTTGTAGAAGCTGGCCAATCCTACGAGCTAGGTGATTATGCGAGCTAGGTGATCCTATAAGCTAGGTAATCGTACGAGCCTAGTACTCGTGGGAGCTAGGCAATCCTACGAGCGGGGCGATTGTGCGAGCTAGGCGATCGTGCAAGCGGGGTAATTGTGCGAGCAGGGTAATCGCGCAAGCAGGGTAATCTGACCTAGCGTCCTCTATTAACGCCTAGTAGGAAGCAAATATTAGGAAAATATTAGAACTACAAAAAAAGAAAATACATAAGTCCTAGATCTAAAAATATTAAAGAAGTTCCTATATAAAGACTTCTATAAACTTTACAACGACTTAAAGCCCCCTTATATATACTTAGAGAAGTTCCCACATAAATAGCCCTATAAGCGTAGCTATAAGTCTAAGCCCCCTTATATAACCTAACTACTCCTCCTTACTACACCGGAATAGATAAATAACCGCTATATACTATACGTAGAGAAATAATTTAAATAAAAGGAAAACACTATAGAATAAGTTATACCCCGCTTATACTTACCGCAACTTACTAAAAAGAAATTTAAAGATAAGGAAATTTAGAGAAAATGGAAAAATGGATATAATAGGATGGCTGTGTAAGTGCTAGTAGGACTATATAGGAGGAAAAGAATGTTACGGGAACCAGATATTTAAAAGAAGACTTTAAGGACGCTGTGAGTATTATAAAGAGTTATACAAAAACTGCGTTATAGTAGAGAAATACAATAGCGCTAGCTGTAAGGGGAGGTGTCGCTTCTATAGAAGCTGGGATAAAGAAATAGTAGAGATAGCTAGGAACGAAGCCTCTGGTTGCCCTATAACGCCAAAAAGAGAGCCTTCTCTTACTTCCTTAAAACTAACTCCGTCTAGAAGGACGTAAACTAAGAATACTCCACTTAGGAGACTAGCCTTTAACCCCCCTAACACTACAAGCAGCTCCTATTAGGCCTTTTTATACCCTAAGGAAGTTATAACAAATACCAAAGAGAGGAGGAGGTAGTGGTAGAGAAAGCAGCCCCCTTAGGGAAGAAGGCTCCCCCTACTTTCCCTACTTAAGCAGCCTAAATAATTATATAAGAAGAGCCCATCCCCGCTAAGACAAGTAATAAAAAGAAGGGATAGGCAGGCCCTAAGCAGTCCGCCCTATTAAGGTTATTATTAACTATCTAAGGGAATAAGGAAAAAACACGCCTTAGGAGGGAAGCGGTACTTAAGGCGTTTATAGAACGTCTTACTAACAACTTCTAGAACATAGAAAGGCTAACCCAACTATCCCTAGGAGGAACGATAAGAAGAGTTTTTATAATAGCCTCGGACGCAATAAACTAGATAGCCCCTAGTAAGGGGGTAGGCTAAACTACTAGAAAAAAGAGCGAGAATAAAGGGGGTACGGCCCCCTTAGAACCGACTAATAAAGGGATAACTTGGCCCTAATAACGTTAGATAGGTAAGGCCTAATAATAGAGCAAGGCCCCCTAAGACGCGGACCCAGCAACTAAGGTAGGAGGCCTACTAGTTAGAAAGGTAAGGCTAAGTAGAAAAAAGACCTAGTTATATAGGTCAGACCCCTATAAATATAGGTCCTAAAGAAGGACTTTAGACTATAGAACTAAGAGAAAGAAAAGAAGGTAGCTAGGGGGGTCCTAATAAAAGGGATAACAAAATAAGACCTAAGGGTCTTCTTAAGATTTAGCGGATAAAGACCGGATAAGGTAGTTATAGAGTATACTATTAAAGCTTACTTAATAGAGGAAGAAAATAAAGGGTTTATAAGAGCTAACTAAACTAGAAATGCTATTACGCTACTAGTTAGGACGAAATAAGATATTATAAACCTTATAAATAAATAAGAGGAAATTAAATAAGCTATAGGGGTAGGCAACGTAGAGTCTAACAAGAAATGGAACAAGTTTATTTTTTAAGGGGTAATAAGACTAAGGATAGTTAATGGGAATTAGGCGTCCCTAAATAAAGCGGATATTAGGTTTAAAATTACTAAAAATTAAAAAAATACAGATCTAAAGAAGATCCTGCTAATCTAGCTAGTAGGGTATAAAGAGAAATATAACGTTATTATCTTTATAGAAGAAGACGATAAGATTAAAAGATCTACTACTATATTTGGAGATAGGGTAAAAGCGGTAAAGGTCACTAATAAAGCAGGGCTAAGGTTTTATAGGAATTGCAAAATATATTATATAGGCCTATATAGGAAAGAAAATAAGTATAGAAACTGCGGCAAGGTAGGGTGTAGAGAATATAAGGAAAAGCCTAAATACGCGGCGTGCCTTTAAGACTATAAGAGCGATAACTTAAAATGCCCCCTAAGACCTAGGAGGGCAGGCAACTAATAACTATACCTAAATAAGTAGATTATCTAGGCTAAGAAGAAACAGACTAGAGCCGACCTTAAAGCAAAGTCTAAGAGGGAAGAAGTAAAAAAGATAGAAAAAGCTAATCCTAAAGGAAATAAGGTAAGTAAAGGAAAAGGGCTGGCTAAATAGAATTAAACCTCCTTAGTAATAACACGGCTAGGTTAAGGTAAACGTAGGCTGCGTTTCTAATATAGGAGGTAGATAGGAAAGTAGATATAATTCTAATTTAGGAACTAGCGGTCCTTTAGGACCAAAATAAGGTCTTTACTATCTCCCTAAATAGATATAACCTATTTAGCCCGTTAGAAGACTAGGAGAAAAAAAAACTAAAAGTAGTAACTTTTATAAAGATAGGCCTAAGGGCAAAGGCTTTAAGGAGACTTATAAAAGACGTAGTAGGCGTAGAAGTGGAAGGTATTGAGGTCTTTAACGTATATATATACCTAAAAGAAAAGAATAACGGATAGATAGCCTAGGTGGTAAAAGGCATCCTAATAAGGGGGAGGGACGTCCTAGTTATAGGGGACTTTAATAAATCCTTTAAGTAGAATAGAGGAAGGGCCTATAAGGCAATTAAGCTAGATAAGTAGGCAGCGAAGCTTAGCCTATTAAATGACGAAGAGGTCCTAATAAGGGAAGGCGCGACGTTAAACTTTATTTTTAGTAATATTCTAGGGGCGACTGGAGGCCTTAATAAGATATAGTCTAGCTTAGATTACGGGGTTATATAGGCTTAGACAGCGCTCCTTAGAAGAAAGTCGTTTAAGATAAAAATAAAAATAAACGTTAAAAAGTGTAAAGAATAGTAGATATAAGAGGGGGAGTCCCTAGTAGAGTGGACGGAGAACCTTACGGAGGTTATTAAGGCGAACTTAAAGGTAAAAAGGTTAGCCGTTAAAGAGGTACCCTAGTGAAATAAGGACCTAACGGAAGCGGTTAGGAGAGTATAAGAGAGAGACCCTAAAGGGGATCCTAAAGAAAGAGCTAAGAAAAGGAGAGCTCTAAGGAATAAGATTAAAAGGGTAAGAGTAGCCTTTTAGACTAAGGCGGTCTAAAACGCGAGGTTTAACTAAGATATTTATAAACTCGCAAAATAAAGGAACTAATATTAGGACGACGCGTTAAGATAACTAGTAGGATATAAGGAGGAGATAAAGGAGATATAGGTTACCGTAATTATAGAGACTTTAGTAAGACTAGAAGCCCCAGTAGTTATAGAGTTAGAGGCAAACAACTAGACTAAGTTAGGGAAAATAAAACCCCTAGCTAAGTAAACCAACCTAAATAAGAAGGTAGTATTGGTTGCGTTCCTAAAAGCAAAGAGCGGAGCACTAAGATAAGATAAAGTTATAGCAGATCTACTTAAGAAGCTAGAGCTAGATATATATAAGGTAACCTACCTCGTTAATAAGGACTTAAGGGAGGGAAAGGTAACCTTAAAGGAAGCTAAACTGGTTCTTATACCTAAATAAGGCAGGGATATAAATATAGTAAAGGCTAAAGGCCGATTACGCTCCTTTTAGTAACTAGTAAGGGACTAGAAAGGGTATTAGTAAAGTAGCTAAGAGAAACTAGACTTAAAAGAGGATAGTTTAGGGAAAACTAAGTAGGAGGAATTTTGGGGAGGTCCATAATAGATATAGCCCTTAGGATACTAGCTAACCTAAATATAATGGTGCCTTATAGCAAGAACTACGGTGGACTCGTTAATAGGCTAGGTGTGTAAGTAATATAGGAAGTTAACAACGTAATAATAACTAGTAGAGTAGTTGCCTAATAGATTAACTCTAATTGTATTCTAAGAATTACTATAAGGAAGGAACTATCTAGGTAGGGACTAAAGGTCCTTAAATATATAACTATACTTCTATAAAATCCTTCTTATACGTAAGGTACGTGTTATACGTATTATACGTAAACGTATACTACGTATACTGCGTATACCGCGTATAATATTATATAACTCGCTTACTATTCCTTATCACATAGTTCTACGGGTTTTATCCTAAACTATACTCTTATTAACTAACTAGCTTCTTTTGACTCCTCTCTAAGTAGTTATAATATTGTATTTAAAGCGTCCGTAACACTATTTCCCTTCTTTTTATCTTTATCCTTAAAGATCCCTAGCATCTCTAAGTCGTTTACTAGAGGTATAATGTCCGTCTAATTAATTTGGTTAATATCGTTACTTATTATACCTAAAGTCTCTCCCCTTTTACAAGCGCAACGTTATGCTTGCACTATTGCTGCTATATTATCGCTTAGTAAGATAATATTGTCTCCGTATTCTCGTTATATAAAAGAGGGGTTAGTTTATATCGCGTTAATAAGTCCCTCGTCCTAATAACCCTCTTCTTATTTAAAGTATACCAGAGCAAATATCTAATTATCTTATAATATTCGCTCTATTTCTAACGCTAAGTATATATATCCTATTACTTTTAATAGTTTCTAAGTTCCCTAAGTAATTTATCTTAGGGTTTTATGTTTAGTCTGCTGCTACAAAGCTTAAGTCTAAGTTGGCCGCAGTACGCGCTAAACTCTATTAATCTACTAAGGAAACCGCTCGGGCCCTTAAGGCTTAATGTTGCTCCTTTAAGTCTTAGTAGGTTGCATTTGCTCGGTTAACTTATCTTAAAAAGGTATATAAGAAGGTCTATTTTAAGAAGTAGAAGCTTATAGAATAAGGTTTATAGGAACTTAGCAATAAAAGAACGGATTCTCTTTCAATAGAGAAGGAAACAACTCTAAGTAGTTCGGCAATTGTTCTTCCTATATCCCCCTTAGGTGGCTCGTTCTTTAGTAATCCTTCTTTATTAATACTGCCTAACCTTTTCTCTTCTAATACTCCTATACCTTTCCTATAGTATTCTTTAAATTCTCTAGTAGCTCCTAGGTAGTCTTATTATAGCCTATTTACTTAACCTTATACTATATTTTATTATTAATATCCTTATAACTAACGATCTTTAAAACTTACTATTTGTCCTCTTCTTGCCCTCTATATATATCTGCTTCGTAAACTAGTGGCTTAATATCTTTATATACTAGCTCTAGTATCGCGATATGCTGTATAGGGTAGATCTTTATTTTAGCTAGTAGGTTTAACTTAAAAATAACTAGTAAAATCCTTTTTATAATTTTAAAAGGTCCTAGTCTAACGTAGTCTAACTTTTTACTTAGTCGTCAACTCTTAAAATTTTTGTGTAGTAGCTATACTTTATCTCCCTCCTTAAGATCTAGTCCCTTAAATCTCTTAGCGTTATAATACTTTTTTATTCTCTACTATACTACCTTAGCTATTTCCGTAAGGTTCGTATAAAGATTTATTAATATCTCCATTCTTTACTTAGCTGTGCTACTTATTTTCTTTACTTATTATAGCGATAATAATATTCTTAGCTTGTATCTATAATTTGCCTTAAATAGTAATGTTCCTATTCCTTCTTAAGGTATTATATTATATATAAACTGTATAACTGGTAATAATAATACCTAATTATTCTGTGTATAATTAATATAGTGTTTTAGATACTGTTTTAGTATCTAATTTAATCTTTCCGTTTAACTATCTATCTGCGGATAATATACGGTAGAAGTTACTGCTTAAACTCCTTATTCTGCTAAAAATACTTCCTAAAATACTACTATAAATGTTAGATTTCTATTTAATATAATCTTACTTAGTGCTCTATATCTTACGAACACTTCTTTAATATAAATTCTAGTAATATCTTCTACTAAGATTTCTTCTATATATGCTATAAAGTATCCCCACTTTATTAGCTTATCTACTATTACTAAAATTATATTATAATCTTATCCAGTAATAGGATCTCTTAATTTTAGTAACTTTACGATAAAGTTCTATAATATAACCTCCTATGGTCTCTCTAGTATTTTAATAGATTATAGCTCTCTATATAGCTTATACCTTATCGGTTTATTTCTTTAACAATTTAGATATTTCTTAGTAACTTATCTTGCTAATCCCTAGATTCTATTAATAATATACTTTTCTTAAAGTCTTAATACTAAGCCTATAGCTCCATTATGTCCTTAAGTTAATCCCTTATAGAATAACTTAATAAACTCTTTATAATACTCCTTAGCACGTATATTACTTCTCTATTTTTATACTGCTCTAAGTCTAGATCCTCTACCTATATATCTTAGATCTTTTATAACTATATACTTTTTAGTGCCTTATAGGTCTAACTAATTTCTCTTATTATTATAATTTTTGGGTAATTATATCTAATTAATCCGTCTATATATTTTCGTAGTAAAGCCCCTAATAGCTTTTTATTATTTTATAGTTTAGCCTTTTTACTTAAAGCATCTACTTATGCATTATCTATACCCTTAATATACTAAATCTTAAAATAATATTTTATAAGTATCTTTACCTATTTAACCTGCCTTTAATTAAGTTCTTTTATTATTAGGAACCCCGTTAGGTTCTTATAATCTATCTTAACTATAAATAGTTTTTCTATACCTTATAAGAATACTCTCTATTTTTAAAGTGCTATAACTATACCTAATAACTCCTTATTATAGATATTATAGTTTAGTTCTAGTAGTATTATCTTTTAACTATAGTATACTACTAGGTGCTATCTATTTTTATATTTCTATAGAAAGTATACCCCTAGTATAAAGTCTAATGCATCTATTTCAACTACTATATCTAGCTTTAGTTAGTAGATTTTAAGGATTAGGTCTTAAGTAAACAACTCCTTAACCTCCTTAAATAGTTTCCTTTGTTTTTCTCCCTATACCTAAGGTTCTTCTTTCTTTATTAACCTTATAAATGGCTTAATATCCTTTAACTATTAAGCTATAAACCTTCTATAGTAATTACAAAACCCTAAAAACAATTTTAGCTATATAACGTTCTCTAATTCTTACTAATTTACTATAGCCTTAATCTTTTTTAAATCTATACTAAGTTAGCCTAGTTTAATAATAAATCTAACAAAATCTATCTTCCTAGTAAAAAACTCGCATTTTTTAATTATTACTAGCATCTATTCTTTCTATAGTCTCTTTAAGACCTATTTAACGTGTTCTCTATACTCTTCTTTATTTATTAAGTAAATAATAATATTGTTAAGGTATGCTATAACAAATTTATTTAAATGTTCTCTTAACACATTATTAATACGTTTTTAGAACGTTGCTAGTGTATTTATAAGCCTAAACTGCATTACTAATAGTTTATATAGTCCTTCCTTTAATCTAAAGGCTGCCTTTTATTTATTACCTTCCTTAATTCTAATCCAATGGTACGCCTATCTTAGATCTATCTTTGTAAAGATTTATATATTACTAATTCTATCTTAAATTTTACTAATTAAGGGTAAAGGATACCTATCCTTTCTAGTAATACTATTTAACTATTTGTAGTTAATATATAGCCTAAGTTTCCCATTTTTCTTTAGTACAAATAGTACTGAATATCCCGCTAATAACTATAATAGTTTAATATATCCCTTTTATAAGTTCTCCTAGATAAACTCTTTTAATACTCTCCCTTCTTCTTTAGTAAGCTTATAGATTAAAAAAAACCTTAGACTTATTTTTAGTTTTAATTCTATTTTATAGTCCTATACTATATTCTTTAATAGCTTTTTACTTTCTAGTAACTATAGTTTCTTACCGTACTTATAGTATCTCTTTAGTATATAACTTAATCCTTTATCTATTTCTTTATAGGTTGCCTCTACTTAATACTATACTATCTTAGCTTATTATTACATTTTACGGTGTTAAGTATCCTTAATATTGACCTAACCTATAACCTAATTAATCTTTAGATTGTATTTCTGTAACTAATGCATTCCTAATACTGCCTTATTATTCCCTAATGGTAATATATTAAAAGATATTTTAATTTATCTCCCTTTAATAGTTATTTAAATAGGTCCTATTTTAAGATTAATAATACCTCCTCCGTAGGCTATTAGATCTCCTAAAATTATAACTAGTAAATAAGGGTACTTCCTTTATCTATACGGTAGCCCTATCCTTTTAACTGCTACTAGTAAGATATGGTTTTTTATTACTCTACTATTTGCTAATACTTTAAACTGTTAATCTTACTATTTAACTTATAAATTTAGGTGTTATTTTTAAATTCCTTTAAGGGTCTAAGGCTTTACTACTAGCTTCCTCTAGTTTTATAGGCCTCTACTTTTCCTAACTGTTGGCTGCTAAATTCTTATATACTTAGCTTACTCTTTAGCTAATACCTAGTTCGGTTTTTATCCTTAATATACTATAGATATATATTCTTTAGATATTCCCACCACTATTATCTATCTAAGCATTTTTCTATAAGGAATCTTTTTAGTTAAAGTATTAAGTCTTCCAACTCTTAAACTTCTACTAGATACTAGCTATATATATACTTAGCATTTCTATACTATTGCTTATTTGGCGCCTAATATATCCTTATAAAGTATTTCCAGTTTCTTTCTTTTGGATTTTTATACATCTTATATATATTATCTATATATGCAATCTATAATAGCGTATAGTGCGCTAGGTGCTTTAGGTTAACTCTTAACTTATTTTTATCCTTAAGTTTAAACCTTTATCGCGCTAATCTAAACGTTATAGTTTTGTTTATAGGTACTAAGATATATTTCTTACTTCTTTAGTCCTTTAATCGTTCCTTTAGATCCTTTAATATTATAATTAAGGCTCCCTTAATATAATTTATTACCTTTTCCGTAATTAGGTGGTCCTAAATAACTCTCTTATTTAACTATATATAGAAATCTTCCTACTCGTTATTATGCCTTTGCCTATACCACTTTTAGTATAGCTATTAAAGTATATACGGCTTATCCATAAGGAAGTATCTTTTTATTACTGCGTTATAATAGCCCTTTATATACCGTTCCTTAAACCTAGTTAGAATCCCTAAATCCTCTTTATTTTTTAGTTTAGTAAGCTACTTAGCTCTTAGCGTGCCTGCTTTTAGCCTACTAGTAATTCTTTATACTAGTACTCTGTCTTATATACGACCTAGTATACTAGATTTTATGTCTAGTTTCTGCTCTTACTATATAAGGATTCTTGCTCTAAATTTATTTATAGTTTCTTATTATTTACGTCTTATAATTAAATCCTTAAAGTTCTTTCGCTTCTTAATTATAATATTAACTTTTTAATCTTTAGGCTAAACACTGCGTTCCCCTAGTAAGTCTTTTAGGTCTATATATCTATCTCCTAGCCTAACTACTGTTTATACTATAGATTCTCTAATCTATAGTAAAGCCTCTTACTTCTTACTTATAGGTATCCTTATTTATACTCCAAATTCTTAGTCCCTTAGATTCTTTAATCCTAAGCTTACTTCTTTCTTAAGCTATACTCCAGCCTTAGTTTAACTAGGCTTTACTAGTGTTCTTATCTTATCTTAAGAGTCTTAAATCTTACTTATCTTACTTTAAGAATCTTATACCTTTAGGAAACTTNNTCNTAAGCTTATTNATATATTACTAAACTAAGCTATTGCTCTACTCTATTAGTTATTATCTATTATAGGTCCCTAAGCATACCTTATCTTATCTTAAGAATCTTAAGCCTTTAGCCTTTTACCTTTATTAAGTGGTAAGCTAGCACTAGCAGTTATCTGCTTGCTTAATTACCTTTAGATATTACTTCTTCCGTCTTATAAAGTAATAGATGCTGTATCTAATGGTATTATAATACCCATTACTAAACCTTACTCTATGGCAGTTTTAGTCTCTGCTTTTATTACGTTATTAAGGTTTAAATACCCCTAGTTAGTTCCTTTTTTTTCCTTATTACTGTTAATTAATAAGTACTCTAACTTTATTATTATTGTTGCTAATCTTTATCTATATATTACTATAATATCTTAATCTAGCTTATAGAGTTAATTTTATTCTTTATCTAACTCTCTAGTTCCTTTAAGTCCTTTTAACTCTAGCTCCTATAGCTAATAGCTTGCACTATACTTAGTATCTTTATAAATTTAGTATACGTTATTATAACAAAACGCAAAACTTTTAATTAAATATTCTTTTATTCCTTGTAGTATACTATTATCCCTTTATATATATATGTTATATACTATTAATCTAGTTTCCTTTACTATATAGTAACTCTAACTACTTCTATAATCTCTAGCAAAATAACCCTATTTTCTGTAATTTATATAAGCTCTATCTTTAAACCATTACTTTTACTATAGAGTCCGCTTAAACATCTTCTACTATTAAGATCCTTAGTTTTATAATTACTTAATTCTTAACTTTTAGATTTCTATAGTTATTTTCTTTATCTCTTATAGGTTTCTTTAGTACCGCTTAGGTCTATTAGCTCTACGCTATACTATAGTTTCTAATTTAGCTTTAGTTGTTATATACTCTATGCCTTATATAACTATAGAACTCTATTCTAGCCTCTTTTAGCCTATTCCCTTTAGAAGATCCTATTATTAATCTTAATTACTTAATTTATTAATTCCCTAAGGGTGTCCACATCTTCTATTAGAATAATTATATCCTAGACTTTTACNTTAAGTCCCTNTTTATACTATNCTATAAGCGCCCTATTNTTCTATTTAACNTATATAGNNANTGTNTAAAACTANNTTATNTACTTAATTGCTAAGGTTCGCTATATTAGGTCCTAAAGCTTTCTTTCTACTATAGTTATTACTTCCGGGTCCCTAAATATCTATATTAGTTATTCTGTAAATCCGCTCTAGCTTATAAATATATATTATATTTCCTAATTAGTGGTTATTATACTATTGTTCTATATTTCCGTAAGGTAGGGTTTAAACTATTTAAGCGCCCTTCCCGTTAGGAATAATCCTGCGTATACTACTTAATCCATAGGTGTTACCAACTTTGCTCCTTTCTGTGTAACTTTAAAGTATATTTACGTAAGGAATCCTTTAAGCTTTAATTTCTTTCCTAAGAATTATTTAATTAAAGGTAACTTAACCTTAGCTGCTCCTATTTTATTAACCCTATTTTTAAGTGCCTTATTATTATCTATTAACTAATTAACTATTACCTATAACTGTCCAACTATAACTAGTTATAAGTTAGTATCTGCTATACTAGTGTCGTTACCTAACCCTAAGGTCGTTACTGCCGTTAATGGCGTTATTATAGCTGCTTTTAGTAGCATATTATTCGACTTCTAATACTATAACTAGGTAGTAATTATATAATGGAGCCTTATAGTAAGAACTACGGTAGACTCGTTAATAGGCTAGGTGTATAGGTGATATAGGAAGTTAATAACGTAATAATAACTAGTGGAGTAATTGCCTAATAGATTAACTCTAATTATATTCTAAGAATTACTACAAGGAAGGAACTATCTAAGTAAGGACTAAGAGTCCTTAAATACATAACTATACTCCTATAAAATCCTTCTTATACGTAAGGTACGTATTATACGTGTTATACATAGACGTACACTACGTACACTGTGTACACCGCGTATAACATTATATAACTCGCTTACTATTCCTTGTCACATAGTTCTACGGGTTCCATCTTAGACCGTGCTCTTATTAACCAACTAGCTTCTTCCGACTCCTCTTTAAGTAGTTGTAACATTATACTTAAAGCGTCCGTAACACTAAAGATAAAATAGGAAGATAAGAACAGTTATAAAACCTAAAAGACGCTAGTGTGTATAGACATTAAAGAAGCCTTTAACGCGGCTAAAAAGGACTTTATATACAAGATCCTTAGAGATAAAAAGGTCCCCAATAATATTATTTGGTTAGTAGTTAACTTTATAAGCAATAGGATAGTTTACCCTAGGAAAGAATAGGTAAGGGGAAAGAGCATCTACCTAGACGACGGCTTCCTTTAGGGGTCGCTAATATCGCTAGTGCTGTTTAGCCTGCTGCTTAGCCTAGTAATAGTAGGATAGAGGTTAAGATACTTATATATAGACGATATAGCCCTAGTAGCGTGCAGTGCCACGCCTAAAGAGTCCCTAAAGAACGCGGAAACTAAGGCTAATAAGCTTGTAGCCGAAGTTAGATAACTAGGCCTAGAGATTAAGCCGTTAAAAATAGAGGTAATAATATACTATGGGACGCGGATAGATAGCCCTATAGGGGAAGAGATCGTTATAGTAGGATATATGGTAAAGACGAGCTAGGAGGTTAAGTACCTAGGAATTGTCTTAGATAATAAGCCAAGCTTTATAGCCTACATAGCGAGGAGAACGGCAGCTGTTAGATAATCTGTATTCTCAGAGGCGTAGGACATGCATAAGTCACGTGCACGGGTCACGTGCATTGTAAATATCTTCGTCTAAGCCTAGGGGCCCTAGGTTAATCAACCATTAAGATATAACTAAGATTATTAATTAATTAACCCATTTTATTAATGAATAGCTCTATATAAACTATCTAATAGTTATAAGCCCGGTCCGCCGACTTAAGAAGCTATTTAGCTATTACTTAATTATTTAAAGAAATTCTACCTTATCGTCAGACTCTGATACCTTATTGTTAAGGACGCAGACTCTAATAGAAATCCTACCTCGATGGTTATAGGACAAGATTCCACGAGATTCCATAAGATTCCACCTTAATTATTATAGGATAATCTTAATAATAAGGACAATCCTGATAATAAGGACGATCCTAATAATAAAATACTATCTTAATTCCTCCTTTGCCTATTAGTTAAATAACTCCACTAATATTAAGTTTATTAACTATAATTATTCTTAATAAGCCAGAAGACTAGGAATAATGGCTATAGCAACTCTAAGCCCTCGTGGATTAGTAAATTTGGGCCTATGTTAACCTAGCTATAAAAGCACCTTAAGAAGGTCTACTTAAAAAACCACCTTATCTAAAGGTTATAGATTTTAATAAGAATGTAACCTTATATATATAGCTCTCGTCAAATTAACAGAAAGCGTATAAGAACAGTAGACGATACTATAACTAGGATATAAAGTATTTCCTAAAATAGGAAGATTATCTTTAACAGATCCGCACCCAGATTATATCTATAGTATTAATTTAGAAGAAGCTACTGCTTAACCCTTTCTTAACCGTTAAAGAATAGCTATTTTAGTTAAAGGAGAATATAGAACCTACCTTGTTATTTATTAGGAAGAAGGTATAATACTAGTACACGGAAGCCCTTAAGGGGTTTAAACAGTTATTAAAATTAAATTAGTGGTTAGATTAATAGGAATATGTAATAGTACTAGGAGAGAAGTATAAGATCCCTTAAATGTCCGATAGAATCTGGCTTTAAGATTTGGCAGAAGTTATTTAACCTTTTAGCAACGCCTACTGTATAAAGTACACTACCGAGTTAAATGACCCTTAGAAGTTAAGATCTTCTAAATACTATAGAGTAGTAAAGGAGCTATAAGAAGGACTTAGAACACCCTTAAAGAAAGCCAATACTATTATAAGAGGGAGTACCTTTAATATAGACTTTGTAGAGTAAGCTATTAAGGATTACTTTAATACTACTAAAGGTTTATAAAGAGGACAAGCCTTAGTATATAATAGACGCTTAAAGAGAGCTAGGATACTGGTAGATAAGGAGATGTCCTATAAGAAGCTAATACCTAAGTGCTTAGCGTGCGGAATACGAGGACATTCTATTTAGGACTATTGGTGTTTATTTAAAGATAAGAGACCTACAGGAGTTATAATTAGAGATGCTCGCATTAAAAGGGTATTAAAGAAGGTAGAAAAGAATAAGGATCTTACTAACTAAGTTATAAAGATTAGACTTAAAGAATAAGAAAATAAGGCTTAATAACAATAGAATAAGAAGAGTTATAAGATAGTTAAGATTAAGGGAGAAGCTAATGCGATATTCCTAGAATCGTATTATACCGGTTAACTCTATTCGCTAAAGCTATTAACTATTCTTGACGTAGGAACCACTCTCTATATCTTTAATAACCTCTCTTATTTTTATAACTTTAGGAAAGCTCTAAGATACAAATATATTATCGCCGGCAGCTTAGAAGTGCCTATATTAGGCTATAGTAATGTTATTGTCTAAGTTATAAAACTAGATAAGAGTAAGGGAATCCTACGTCTTAAGGGCGTTGCCTTTTGCACGGACTTTAATATAAATTTAGTGTTATTCCGTCTACTTTAAAAATGAGGGTACTACTGGGATAATAAAGGAGACAACAATCTTCTAGTTTGGAAGGATGATATAATCCTATATTAAATGGAAGAACGTTATAGATAATAGATTATTGAGTACGTCCAATTAGGAACTCTATTAGCTTTTAATTTAAGCTGACTACTACGCCTAAAACGGAAGCGCAGAATATCGTTAAGAGACGTCCGTCTAGATTTAAAAGGTAATATATATTTATGGTATCTGCGTCTAGGACATCTAGGACCTATAAGCCTTTATTATTTAGGTATTAACGCCATAGGAGTTAAGCTTTAAGGCCCTAAGATGATAAAATGTTGACACTACAGTCTTACTAAAATTAAGCATTAGGTCTTATAAAGGTTTTTAAAACGGAATATTAATAAACCTTATCTTAACCTTTATATTAACTAGACTAATCTTAAGGAAGTGTATACTGGATTTATACGAGTTATGCTTACCTATAATACCTTTTTAGGAAGAACCTTCCCGTATTTTATAATAACGTATAATAAGAAGAAGGAGACACTATAAGTGCTTAAAGATTTTATCTAATAGATTTATTTAAGGTATAACCTTAAAGTTAATACTATTAGATTAGACAACGAGCTAGGGAGAAGGAGAACCCTTAAACAGCTACGGACTTAAGGGATTATATTTAAGCCTTTAGCGCTATATACCTAGGCTTAAAATGGTACCGCTAAATACTTAGGGGGTGTAATTATTAAGAGAGTATAAGTAATAAGAATTGCAGCTAATTTACCACACGACCTATAGAATGAGATAGTTAACTATATAGTTTACCTTTAAGATTAAACGCTATAGGAAAGTAATGGTTGGATATTACTATATAAGAGGTTCTATACCTTCCTAGCTAATAGGAGATTAAGAAAGCCGTAACTAGCGTACCTAAAAGCCTACGGCTGTAGGGCGTATATAATGACGTTGGATGCCTAGCTAAAGAAGAAAAGGCTAAGCAAGCTAGATCTGCGAGCCTATATTGGCTACCTTGTTGGCTATAACTCTACTAATATCTATAGGATCTAGATCCTATATAAAGGTATTATTATCTCTATAAGGGACGTTATCTTTAATAAAAAGACGTTCTTTAACGGCAAGTAAACGGACATCTTAAAGGACCTATACGCTGAATTAGATACGCTAATTAAGAAGATTTAACTCCCTAATACTTTGACTAAGAATAAGGTTCTTTTAGAAGATAATAAAGAAGTATTTAAACCGTTAATTTAAGAGGAAGACGACAACGTTAATAAGCCAGTGCGAACCTTTAATGAGTTAGCAGATCTTAAGCTTGCAAGAGCTCTTAAAGATATGTATTATACGCCACCTCTAATAAAAGAAGATAAAGAATCTCTATATGCCTTTTACGTTAAGTATCCTACAAAGTTAGTTATATAAGATACTAATTAGGACATTGTTAACTAAGTAGGAGACGGGTTTAATACTTAGGGGGTATTTAACGACTTGGTTAAAGACTTTATTGCTAAAAGGATTACTTTAGCCTATTATGGCGCCTTCTTAGCGGGAAGGAAGTTTAACCTTAATAGTTAACTTAATGATAGCAAGCTGAAATTAGGTAGAATACGTAATGTTAGATTATATAGGAAGAACTTACCTCCTCTACCTTAGTTAATTAAGGACCTTAATATATATCCTTTTTGAGATTATTTCTAAGAGGCTTAATGAGCCTATTTTTAATCTTATTATTAAATAAGGTCGTTTTAAGAAATAGATAAGAAGTATATAAAGGGATAGCAGGTCCTTAGCTTAATGTAAGTGTTTGTCTATAAGACGGATAAGTATAAATTCCTTTAGAAATATAAGGCACGCTTAGTAATATACGGAAATTAATAGGCCCTAGGAGACCTGCCTATAAGAGCTACGATATTAGCTAGTACGACCTTCCGAACCCTTATAGCGATTACTATAAAATTCAACCTAGAGATAATATAAATAGATATAGTTAACGCGTTTGTCTATTGCGATCTTGACGAGGTTATCTATATAAAGCTACCGCTAGGGTTTAATAAAGGAAAGATAGATAAAGTACTGCGCTTAAGAAAAGCCTTTTACGGACTACAATAATCCCCTCTATTATGGTAAAAGAATCTTATAAGCTTATTAAATAAATTAGGTTTTAAAGAGGTTTCTTAGGAGCCGTGCGTTATACTAAAAAGAGGAATAGTTATCTTCTTCTATATTAATGATATTGTCTTTTACTACTAAAAGATAGATAAAAAGAAGGCTTAAGAAGCGATTAAGGAGCTGAGTAAGGAATACTAGATGAGTACCCTTAGAGAGCTAAAATGGTTTTTAGAAATCTATATACTATATAATTATAGCTAAAGGCTCCTATGGCTATTCCAAGAAGCCTATATTAAGAAGATAGCTAACTAGTATAAGATAGATCTTAAAGGGCGTCTTCTAGATACTCCTATAGTAGAATTAAAACTCCTCCCTACTAATTACTAATTAATTTATTTAATGCGTCCGTCCCCTAATATAGACCTATTAGTCTATCCTATATCCCTACTAGCTTTTACGATGCTATATTAGAGAAAAATGGGTTTAGTACTTTATATAGCCACTATAACGCGTCCGGATATTGATTTTACAGTATTACGGCTAATAAGGTTTAATTAGAACCTAAGCTAAAAGCATTATTAAGCGGTAGATAGAGTAATCTAGTACCTATATAGTATAAGGAGTAGAGTAATCTAATATGGAGGAGATAAGGAAGGAATAAATAGTAGAGGGAAATATAAAGGAATATATAATAAAGGACGAGACAATAAAGACGGTAGAAGTAAAGCGCAATTATTTATCTATACTAGCGACGCATTATTTACGGACAATTCTATTAATAGAAAGAGCTTATAAGGATATATTATAAAGCTATTTAGGGAACTAATTGCCTAGAGAGTAAATAAGTAGGGTGTAACGGAACCTTATAGCAGGAACTATGGTGGATTCGTTAATGGGCCGGGTGTATAGGTAATGCTAGAAGTTAATAACGTAATAATAACTGGTGGAGTGGTTGCCTAACAGATTAACTCTAATTATATTCTAAGAATTATTATAAGGAAGGAACTATCTAGGTAGGGATTAAGGGTCCTTAAATATATAACCATACTCCTATAAAATCCTTCTTATACGTAATATACGTGTTATACGTATTATACGTACGTTCCGTTTATATACTATATATACTGCATACAACGCCATATAACCTTAGTTACTATTTCTTGTTATATAGTTCTACTAGTTCTATTCTAGACCGTGCCTATATTAACTAACTAGCTTCTTCTAACTCTTCTCTAAGTAGTTATAATATTATACTTAAAGCGTTTGTAACACTATCTCCCTCTTTCTTATCTTTATCCTTAAAGATTCCTAGTATCTCTAAGTTGTTTACTAAAGGTATAATATCCGTCTAATTAATTTAGTTAATATTATTACTTATTATACCTAAAGCATCTTCTTCTTTATAAGTATAACGTCGTGCCCGGACTGTTACTGCGATATTATCTTTTAGTAAAATAATGCCATCTCCATGTTCTTGTTGTGTGAGAGAGGGGTTAGTTTATATTACGCTGGCGAGTCCTTTGTCTTAGTAACCCTCTTTATATTTAGAGTATACTAGATTAAACGTTTAATTGTTCTACGACGTTTATTCTATTTCTAATGCTAAATATACGCGTCCTATTACTCTTAATAGTCTTTAAGTACCCTTGTTAATTGCTACTAGGGTTTTAGGTTTCATTTACTGCTGTAAAGCTTAACGGCGAGCTGTTTTAAGCCCTAGCTAATTTAGAGCGTTCTTATAACGCGGAACAGAAGGCCCTTAAAGTTTATATTACTGTGTCTGCGCGTTTACTTTGTCTTAAAAAAGTTTATAAAAAGGTTTGTTCTAAAGAGTGGAAACTTGTAAAATAAAGTTTATAGGAACTTGGTAATAAAAGAACGGATTCTCTTCTAATAGAGAAGGAAATAACTCTAAGTACCTTAGCAGGTGCTCCTCCTAGGTCCCCCTTAGGTGGTTTATTCTTTAGTAACTCTTCTTTATTAATACTACCTAACCTTTTCCCTTTTAATACTCCTGTACCTTTTCTATAGCGCTCTTTAAGTTTTTTAGTAGCTTTTAGGTAGTCTTATTATAGCCTATCTACTTAACCTTATACTATATTTTATTGTCTATATTTTTATAACTAATGATCTTTAAAACTTACTATTTGTCTTCTTTTTACCCTCTATACATATCTGCCTCGTAGACTAGTGGCTTAATATTCCTATATACTGGCTTTAGTATTATAATATGCTATATAGAATAGATTTTTATTTTAGCTAGTAGGTTTAACTTAAATATAACCGGTAAAATCCTCTTTGTAATTTT
Source organism: Cenococcum geophilum 1.58 (assembly GCF_001692895.1). Lineage (NCBI taxonomy): Eukaryota > Fungi > Ascomycota > Dothideomycetes > Gloniales > Gloniaceae > Cenococcum > Cenococcum geophilum. The sequence goes on from NW_027137561.1 coordinate 4,740,574, forward strand.
AAAAGGTTCTAGTCTAACATAGTCTAACTTCTTACTTAGTTATTAACTCTTAAAATTTTTGTATAGTAGCCACACTTTATCCCCCCCTTTAAGATCTGGTCCCTTAGATCTCTTAGCGTTATAGTACTTTTTTATTCTTTATTATACCACCTTTACTATTTCCGTAAGGTGTATATAAAGATTTATTAATATCTCCATTCTTTACTTAGCTGTGCTACTCGTTTTCTTTACTTATTATAGCAATAATAATATTCTTAGCTTATACCTATAATTCGCCTTAAATAGTAACGTACCTATTCCTTCTTAAGGTATTATATTATATACGAACTGTATAATTAATAATAATAATATTTAATTGTTTTATGCGTAATTAATATAGTCTTTTAGATACTGCTTAGTGTTTAATTTAATCTTTCCGTTTAACTATCTGTCTGCGGATAATATATGGTGGAAGTTACTATTTAAACTCCTTATTCTGCTAAGAACACCTCCTAAAATACTACTATAAATCTTAAATCTCTATTTAATATAATTTTACTTAGTGCTTTATATCTTGCGAATACTTCTTTAATATAAATTCTAGCAACATCCTCCGCTAAGATTTTTTCTGTATATACTATAAAGTATCCCTACTTTATTAGCTTGTTTACTATTACTAAAATCGTATTATAATCTTGCCCGGTAATAAGATCTCTTAACTTTAGCAACTTTATAATAAAGTCCTATAATATAACCTTCTATAGTCTCTCTGGTATTTTAATAGGTTATAGCTCTCTATATAGCTTATACCTTATTAGTTTATTTTTCTAGTAATCTAAATATTCTTTTATAACTTACCTTACTAGTCCCTAGATTTTATTAATAATATACTCCTCCTAAAGTCTTAATACTAAGCCCGTAGCTCTATTATATCCTTAAGTTAATCCCTTATAAAATAACTTAATAAAATTTTTTGTAATACTCCTTAGCATATATATTACTTTTTAGTTTTTATACTACTCCAAGTTTAGATCCTCTACCTATACATTTTAGATCTTTTATAACTAGTTACTCTTTAGTAATTTATAGGTCCGGCTAATTTCTCTTATTACTATAATTTTTAGATAATTATATCTAATTAATCCGTTTATGTTTTTTTTATAGTAAAGCTTCTAATAGCTTTTCGTTATTCTATAGTTTAGCCTTTTTACTTAAAGCATCTACTTGTGTATTATCTATACCCTTAGTATACTAAATCTTAAAATAGTATTTTATAAATATCTTTGCCTATCTAACTTATTTTTAGTTAAGTTCTTTTATTATTAGAAACCCTATTATGTTCTTATAATCCGTCTTAACTATAAATAGTTTCTCTATACTTTATAAGAATGCTTTCTATTTTTAAAGTGCTGTAACTATACCTAATAACTCCTTGTTATAGATGTTATAGTTTAGTTCTAGTAGTGTTATCTTCTAACTATAGTATGCTACTAGGTGCCATCTATCTTTATATTTTTATAAAAAGTATACCCCTAGTATAAAGTCTAATATATTTATTTTAACCACTATCTCTAGCTTTAGTTGGTAGATTTTAAGAATTAGGTCTTAAGTAAATAACTCCTTAACCTCCTTAAATAGTTTCCTCTGTTCTTCTCCCTATACCTAAGGTTCTTCTTTCTTTATTAACTTTATAAATAGCTTAATATCCCTTAACCATTAAGCTATAAACCTTTTATAGTAATTGTAAAACCCTAGAAATAATCTTAGCTATATAACGTTCTCTAGTTTTTATTAATTTACTATAACCTTAATCTTCTTTAGATCTATGCTAAGTTAGTCTAGTTTAATAATAAATTTAACAAAATTTATCTTTCTAGTAAAGAACTTATATTTCTTAATTACTACTAGCATCTATTCTTCTTATAGTCTCTTTAAGACCTATTTAATGTGTTCCTCGTGCTCTTCCTTACTTATTAAGTAGATAATAATATTATTAAGGTATACTATAATAAATTTATCTAAATGTTCCCTTAATATATTGTTAATTCATTTTAAAAATGTTGCTGGTATATTTATAAGCCTGAACTGCATTACTAATAGTTTATATAGTCCTTCCTTTAACCTAAAGGCTGCTTTTTATTTGTTGCCTTCCTTAATTTTAATTTAATAGTACGCCTATCTTAGATTTATCTTTATAAAGATTTGCGTATTACTAATCCTGTCTTAGATTTTGCTAATTAAGGATAAAGGATACCTATCCTTTTTAGTGATGTTGTTTAACTATTTGTAGTTAATATATAGCCTAAGTTTCCCGTTTTTCTTTAGTATAAATAGTACTGGATATTCTATTAATAACTGTAATGGTTTAATATATCCCTTTTATAAGTTCTTTTAGATAAACTCTTTTAGTGCTCTTCCTTTTTCTTTAGTAAGCTTATAGATTAGAAAGAACCTTAAACTTAATTTTAATTTTAATTTTATCTTATAGTTCTACGCTATATACTCTAATAGATTTTTACTTTTTAGTAACTATGGTTTCTTACTATACTTATGGTATTTCTTTAGTATATAGCTTAGTCCTTTTTTTGTTTCTTTATAGGTTGCCCCTATTTAGTACTATATTATTTTAGCTTATTGTTATATCTTATGGCATTAAGTATTCTTAATATCAACCTAACCTATAACCTAATTAATCTTCGGATTATATTCCTGTAACTAAGGCATTCCTAATACTGCTTTATTATTCCCTAATAGTAATATATTAAAAGATATCTTAATTTATCTTTTTTTGATAGTTATCTAAATAGGTTTTATTTTAAGATTAATAATACCTCCTCTATAGGCTATTAGATCTTCTAAAATTGTAACTAATAGATAAGGGTGCTCCTTTTATCTGTGTAGTAGCCCTATCCTTTTAACTGCTACTAGTAAGATATAGTTCCTTATTACTTTACTATCTATTAATGCTTTAAACTGCTAATCCTGCCATTTAACTTATAAATTTAGGTGTTGTCCTTAAATTCCTTTAAGGGTTTAAGGCTTTACTACTAGCTCCCTCTAGTTCTATAGGCCTCTACTTTTCCTAACTATTAGCTACTAGATCCTTGTGTACTTAGCTTATTCTTTAGCTAATACTTTATTCGCTTTTTGTTCTTAATATACTATATATATATTCTCTAGGTATTCCTACTACTATTATTCTTCTAAGCATTCTTCTATAAGAAATTTTCCTAACTCTTAAACTTCTACTAGATGCTAGCCATATATATACTTAGCATTTCTGTACTATTGCTTATTTAGCGCCTAATATATTCTTATAGGGTATTTCCGGTTCTTTTTTTTTTTTGATTTTTGTGTATCTTATATATGTTATCTATATATGCAATCTATAATAGCGTATAATATGCTAAGTGCTTTAGGTTAACTCTTAACTTATCTTTATCCTTAAGTTTAAACCGCTATTATATTAATTTAAACGTTATAGTTTTGTTTATAGGTACTAAGATACATTTTTTACTTCTCTAGTCCTCTAATTATTCTTTTAGATCCTTTAATATTATAATTAAGGCTCCCTTAATATAATTTATTGCTTTTTCTATAATTAGGTAGTTTTAGATAACTTTCTCGTCTAATTATATATAGAAATCTTCCCACTTATTATTGTGTCTTTGCCTATACTACTTTTAGTATAATTGCTAGAGTATATATAGCCTATCTGTAAGGAAGTATCTTCTTATTACTGTGTTGTAATAGCCCTTTATATACCGTTCTTTAAACCTAGTTGGAATTTCTAAATCTTCTTTATTTTCTAGTTTAGTAAGCTATTTAGCTCTTAACGTACCTACTTTTAGCCTATTAGTAATTCTTTATACCGGTGCTCTATCTTATATATAACTAAATATACTAGATCCTATGTCTAGTTTCTTATTTTGCTATATAAGGATTCTTGCTTTAAACTTATTTATAATTTCTTGTTTTTTATATCTTATAATTAGATCCTTAAAGTTCTTTTACTTCTTAATTGTAATATTAACTTTTCGATCTTTAGTTAGAACACTATATTCTACTAATAAGTCCTCTAGGTCTATATATCTGTCTCCTAGTTTAATTACTATTTGTGCTATAGATTCTCTAATCTGTTATAAAGTCTCTTACTTTCTACTTATAGGTGGCCTTATTTATACTCTAAATTCTTAGTTTCTTGGATTCTTTAATCCTAAGCTTACTTCTCTCTTAAGCTATACTCTAGCCTTAGTCTAATTGGGCTTTACTAGTGTTCTTATCTCGTCTTAAGAGTCTTAAATCTTACTTATCTTGTCTTAAGGATCTTATACCTTTAGGAAACTTTGTCCTAAGCTTATTTATATATTACTAAACTAAGCTATTGCTCTGCCCTATTGGTTATTATCTATTATAGGTCCTTAAGCATGCCTTATTTTATCTTAAGAATCTTAGTTATCTCTTATCTTGTCTTAAGAATCTTAAGCCTTTAGCTTTTTGCCTTTATTAAGTAGTAAGCTAGCACTAGTAGTTATATACTTATTTAATTATCTTTAAATATTACTTCTTCCGTTTTATAAAGTGATGGATGCCATATCTAATAGTGTTATAATACCTATTACTAAACCTTGCTTTATAGCGGTTTTAGTCTCTACTTCTATTACGTTATTAAGGTTTAGATACCCCTAGTTAGTTCCTTTTTTTCCCTTATCGCTATTAATTAATAGGTACTCTAACTCTATTATTATTATAGCTAATCTTTATCCGTATATTGCTATAATATCTTAATCTAGCTTATAGAGTTAATCTTATTCTTTATCTAACTCTTTAGTTTCTTTAAGTCCTTTTAACTCTGGCTCTTATAGCTAATAGCTTATACTATACTTAGCGTTTTTATAAATTTGGTATATATTGTTATAATAAAACGTAAAACTTCTAATTAAATATTCTTTTGTTTCTTATAGTATACTATTATCCCTCTATATATATGTGTTATATACTATTAGTCTAATTCCCTTTACTATATAGTAACTCTAACTACTTTTATAGTCTCTAGTAAAATAACCCTATTTTCTATAATTTATATAAGCTCCGTCTTTAAACTATTGCTTTTACTATAGAGTCCGCTTAAACGTCTTCTACTATTAAGATTCTTAGTTTAGCCTATGCTTTTTAGTCCTATAATTACTTAATCCTTAACTTCTAGATTTCTATAGTTACTTTCCCTATCTTTTACGGGTTTCTTTGGTACTACTTAGGTTTATTAGCTCTGCGCTATACTATAGTTTTTAATTTAGCTTTAGTTGCTGCGTACTTTATATCTTATATAACTATAGAACTCTATCCTAGCCTTTCTTAGCCTATTCCCTTTAGAAGATCCTATTATTAATCTTAATCGCTTAATCTATTAATTCCCTAAGGGTGTCCGCATCTTTTATTAAAATAATTACGTCCTAGACCTTAGCCTTAAGTCCCTATTTATACTATACTATAAGCGCCCTGTCGTTCCATTTAACCTATATAGTAAGTGTTTAAAACTGCGTTGTATACTTAATTACTAAGGTTCGCTGTATTAGGTTCTAAAGCTTTTTTTTTACTATTATTATTGCTTCCGGGTCCCTAAATATTTATATTAATTGTTCCGTAAATCCTACCTAACTAGAAAATATAAATTGTACATCTTAATTAGTAGTAGTTATACCGTTAGTTTGTATTTCCGTTAAGTAGGGTTTAAACTATTTAAGTGCCCTTTCTGTTAAAAATAGTCCTGTACAGGCTATCTAATCTATTAACGTGGCTAACTTGGCCCCTTCTTATATAACTTTAAAATGCATTTACGTAAGGAATCCCTTAAGCTTTAATCTCTCCCCTAAGAATTATTTAATTAAAGGTAACTTAACCTTTACTACTCTGATTCCATTAAGTCTTTCTTTAAGTAGTTAGTTATTTTATTTAACTAATTAACTATTTCCTGTAACTATCCAACCGTAACTAGTTGTGAGTTAGTGTCTTGTATACTTATATCTCCACTTAACCTTAAAGTGGTTGCTGCCGTTAACGGCGTCGTGGTGGCTGCTTTTAGTCGTATATTGTTTAACTTTAGATACTATAACCTTAGTAGTAATTATATAACGGAACCTTATAGCAGGAACTATAGTGGATTTATTAATAGGCTAGGTGTGTAGGTAATGCTAGAAGTTAATAACGTAATAATAACTAGTAGAGTGGTTGCCTAATAGATTAACTTTAATTATATTCTAAAAATTACTATAAGGAAGGAACTATCTAGGTAGGGACTAAGGGTTCTTAAATACATAACCGTACTCCTATAAAATCCTTTTTATACATAATATACATGTTATACATATTGTACGTACGTTTTATTTGTACACTGCGTATACTGCGTACAACGCCACGTGACCTTGGTTACTATTCCTCGTCATATAGTTCTACCGGTTCCATTCTGGACCGTGCCTATATTAACCAACTAGCTTCTTTCAACTCTTCTCTAAGTAGTTGTAATATTGTACTTAAAGCGTTCGTAATATAGGGTATAGTTATAACGTCGAGCATAGAAGCTAAGTTGTTAGCCCTATTATAGATAGTAAAGGAAGCTATCTTTATTAGCAGGCTATTTAAAGCAATAACGTTATACCTAAATAAGCCCTTAATTATTAACTATAATAATATCTAGACACTCTAACTGATTATAAAAGACACAGTAAAGCTGATTATAAAGCTCCGATATATTAACATCTATTAATACTAGTTGCGTTAAGAATACGTAATAAGATAAGTGCTATTTTAATAGAAAGCGACGAAGGAGATAATTGCCAATAAACTTATAAAGGCCCTGCCTAAGCAGAGGTTTAAGAGCTTTGTTAATATAATTAGAATAGTAGATATTAAGGAGTAGCTAAATGAGGAGAAGCAACTAGAGGACCTAAGGGCGAATATTAGAGCGAGACGGAAAGATTTAGATGAGATTATAGTTTAATTAACGCATTAATAGACACGAGAAGGTGGCTAGCTTTGTCCTCGGCCAGGTTAAAGCTAAGGGGGTATGTTAGATAATCTGTATTCTCGGAGGCGTAGGACGTGCACGAGTTACGTGTATGGGTTATGTGCATTATAAATATCTTCGTCTAAGCCTAGGGGCCCTAGGTTAATTAACCATCAAAACACAACTAAGATTACCAATTAATTAACCCATTTTATTAATAAATAGCTCTATATAAACTATCTGACAGTAGTAAAATAGGGTATAGCTAGACTTATTAGAAACCTAATAACTAAAATAGAACTAAGGACGAAGGCCGCAGTTAAGATTATTAAGACAATACTTATCCCCTCCCTAGTCTATGGATCTAAGGTATAGTAGAAAGAAAGCCTAGATAATAAAGGAAAGGAAAGGGCTTAGAGATAGTTAGCTCTAATAAAGGAATTAAAGAAACCGCTTAAAGCGTATAAACGTTTTACCCTTAGCGTAGATAAGAGTATTCCGTTAAAAGTCCTAGACTAAGAGACGGGAATTCTAAAGATAGAGGACATTCTTAAGAATATAAGGGATAGGGCCTCCCTTAGGCTAAATAAGGTCGCTATAGATTACCTAACTATTTAGAGAAAGGCGAAAGCCGCTAGGATATATTAACTAAGGAATTATATAATAGAAGATATAGAGGCCCCGTAGAGCAGGAAAGCTAAATACTTACTAGTTTAGGTAAGAAGGTTAAAGGAAGACTAGTTTAAGAAGAGCTTTTTTAGATAAACCCCCGGGTTAAGGTAGATCTTTATATCCGTTAAAGAACAGAAAGCCTACTATTAGGTTAGAGACTAGCGGTTTATAATAGTAGCTAAAGGCATAGTCCGCGCGGGACCCTATAATACTAATATAGACACTAGCCTAAGGGTAATACACCTAGCTTATAGGGCTAAAGGAGAAGTAAGGAACGGATAGGTATAGTTCTATATAGATAGTAAGGAGTTAGGGAAAGAGCTAAGTAGACCCAGGACGCCAAGGATGTTGTATAAGAATGCCGTAAAGCTAAAAGGCCTAAACCCTAAGGCATATAAGTTCTTTTTGCTAGATAGATGCCCTAAGTACGCAAGTATAGAATGGGAGGAACTATATATAGAAGAAGAGACGGTGATTTTAGAAGGAGGATTAAATGTATAGCTAGAAAGACTATATAAAGAAAAAAAAAGAAGAGGTTAGGAGTAGGATAGGAAGGGGGCGAAACTACCCTAGACTATAAAGAGATACAAAAAGTAAAAGGGGGAAGGATCCCTAAACTAAAAGGTAAAAGAGACCTAGTTAAATACGTGCTATTAAAAAGGATAGGGATAAGCAGATTAAACATATATAGGGAATGCTAAGAAAAGAAGGGCGTAAAGTATATATACGGTAAACTAGAGAAAGAGGTTACTACCTAAAGTGTAAAAAGTTTAATAGTAAAAGCCTAGTAGAACTTACGCCTAAGGGTATAAGAGGACTCCTAGGACTACAGATAATAGGAGAAGGCATAAAGAAGTTTATAGAATGGCTTACGTAAATAGGATACCACAAAGGGTGGGATAAAGGCGTTATTTTAGACTATAAGGCTAGAACAGCCAAAGAAGAAAGAGAGGAAAGGGCGACAACTGCAGAGACAGCTACCCTGCTATACTATATAAACAGACTATAAAGCCCCTAAAAAAAGGGGGGGGGATAGGCTTCTAAAGCTAAGACTTATAGCTAAACAAGCCGACAGATAGTCTTAAAATTTTTACTTACTTACTTATCGATTTTAAGGTAGTAAATAAATTCATCTAAGTAAAAGTATAGATTATCGCGAATACTTTATAGCTTGCTATAAGTTAAGCGGGCAGAGACTCTAGTGAGAATAGTAAAATATTGTTTTATTTCGCGATAGGCTAAATAAAGAGAGGCTAAAGTTTTAACCCTTTTACTAGCTTTTATTAGAACTCCTCTTTATATTTTTATCCTTTACTTATAGATTTAAGACTATAAAGTTAAGGCTACTGTATCTAACCGTCGCCTATATAGCCTTGCCGCTTAATATCTCTCTATTACTATCTACCCCTATTTTTTAATCTTTAGTACTAAAACCATTTTCTCCGTTATATAATGTCTCTACGTCTTATTCTAAGTCACTTTCCTAACTAGCTAACGCCTCTACGTTGCCGTTATTATCTCTAAAGTTAGTTTCTCTATCTATAAACGCCTACTTACTAGCTAATAATTTAGGGATGCTGCGCTTATAAGTACTTAGGGTTACGGGATACCACTTAAGGAGAAATTATAGTTAATATTATTAGGATATAGAATAAGCCTATAGACCTCTAAGTACCGGCTACTTAACGCCTTAAGTAAAAGATCTCTTTTAACACAAGGCAGATTAATAGGAGTTAATTACCGCCTATATAAGGCGGAGCGCTTATAAAGGGCTTAGCTAGAATACTAATTAAACTACCCCGTAGGCACTAATAGCTCCTTTACTATAGATAGGGGGTCAATATATAAGATTAACTGGCTAGGATAAGTCTACTGCTTAAGCAGTGTCTTACCCTAGGAAGGATAGGCGTTAGAAGTAGATTATATAATGCTATTTCTACTAAAAAAGGCGTTACTAGGGGTTATTATTAACTTCTAGTTCTAGTTTATAACTTTATGCAAACGCTTCTAAACCCTACTAAGGCATACGGCGTCCGTTAGGGATTGTTAGCTATTTAAATTTAGTAACAGCTTAGCTGATAGCTACTCCTAACAATGCCTTACTTATAAATTACTCTAGGCGCCTATAGTCTTAGACGCAGACAATATATAAGCTAAGAGTAATTATAGCTACTAAATATTATATTACAGATACCATATAGGGTAGAAAAGGGCGGCTAGTGTACTCTACCTTTCCCTTCTACCTTCTGTCCTAACTCCGCCTAAGAGAGAAATAGAATATAAATATTATACTCCTAGTTCTTATATGCTATTAAATCGACTTACCTTTAAGCCTTACCTCTTAATTATATACCCCTTATAATCTTTATAGGAATACCAGACATTATATATATTACCTTAACCAAGCTTAAATACGTTACTAATATAACCTATAAGTCCTTAACCAGCACTTATAGAAATATCACTATATGCTACTACCCCGAAAGTAATATACCTAATTATTAACCTACTGGAAACCTTAAATTATCCTAAAATTGTATTAATAATAAAGACACAGTATCCAGTAGCGGGGAGGAGAAATAATCGTAGCTTTCCGACCCTATATACCTACTTAAACACCTAATAAAGTTAATCCTTATAAAAATAATAACAATATAAAGGGTAATATATAAGAGGACACGGTTTAGGGAGGTATATAAAAAATATACCTTAATTACTTTAAGGACTTAGAAGGCTTAACTAAGCCAATAAAGGACTATAGCGAGGCTAAGATAGACTCGCCTTAACCAGCGGATATAGTTGCGGTTTCTAAACACGTTTTACTAGTAACTTAAAGTATATTTATAAGACCCCTATATTTATTTAGCAATACTAATAAGTAAGCAGAGAATAGCTTAGCTAATCTTATAACGTTTCTTAGAGTTATATCTCCCCTATTTAAAGTATTAATAATTTCCAATGCCATAATTTTGCGTAGACAACTAAAGTATCTCGTCTTGTGGTTACCTTCTTATTATATAAGAAAGGACTTAAGATATCTCCAAAGCCCTAGTTATAAATTATTTATATCTACATTCGGCCCTATTATAGTAATATGCTAGTATCCTACCTAGGTTTTAGCCGTGGATATACCACCAAAGAGACTTGCATTATACTATGCTAAGAACCCCTATCTCTTCCGCCGTTATGCTAAGATATATAAACTACTTAAAGATATTATAATAGAGATAGCTAAGAGGAGCAACCCGTATAAGCAAGGAGATTAATTAGGAAAGGCATTAGAGGATTTATTAGAAGAGATATTAAGGAGAAGAGTATATAAGAGAAAGGTAGATCTTACCGTAGATAGAGATCCTAAGAGGTTTAAGGTATAAGAGATTTCTTATAGGGAAAGATATTTGTAATTACATTTTTATCTTTTAGTATTTATTAAGAATTAAGGCGTTAATTAGGATTTCTTTAGCTTGGTATTTTATTTCTATCTAGTTGCTTCTATATTAAGAATATTTTGTTATCGTTTGCGTATAAAGGAACAAGTTTTTATATATTAGATTAAAGTTAGAGAGACTCGCTTATAGTACGGAGGTGCGTTTTAAAAGTCTTTACCGCCAAGAAATTCACCGCCTTAGCTCACCGCCTTCTAAATCCAGATATCCTCCCATTCTAGGGTGCGAGTTAACTCTAAATTTTATATTAATAGGGTAGGAATATTAAGAATAAATATAGGATCTACCCCTTAATATTAGCCTAAGTTTTAACTAAAAATAAGATCTTGTTTTAAGAACTGGATCCAATTCTAAAGACCGTATTTTAATTTTAAAGACTATATCCCAATTCTAGGTTCCGGCTTAAATTACAATCCTAAAAACTAGATCCGGTAAACAGCCCTATAAGCGTAGCTATAAGTCTAAGCCCCTTCGCGTAACCTAACTACCCTACCCTACTATACTAAAATAGACGAACAACCGCTATATATAATGCGTAGAGTCCTCCTTTAACGCAAGGCAGATTAATAAAAGTTGTTATACCACCTATATAAGGCGGAGCGCTTATAAAGGGCTTAGCTAGAATACTAATTAAACCACCTTGTAACGCACTAATAGCTCCTTTACTATAGATAGGGAGTAAATATATAAGGTTAACTGGCTAAAATAAGTCTACTGCTTAAGTAGTATCCGGCTCCGTAAAGGGTAGGCGTTAGGAGTGGATTATATAATGCTATTCCTGCTAGGTAAGGCATTATTAGGGGGTTATTATTGGCTTCTGGTTCTAGTTTATAACTTTATACAAACGCCTTTAAACCCTACACTATTGGGGCTATTTAAAAGCTAAGTTGCCTGTTTACCTTATCTTAACCTTAGGCTAGGCTTATTAGCTATTAATTTATTAAGGCGATAGGAAGTTACGTTAAGGCATATAATAGGGCTTAAGTAAAGCTACGTAACTAAATAGGCATTACTATGCGAAGCAACGCTCAACCAGCTGCCTCTATATCGCCGTCTTAGAATAATTAGAAAAAAGGGGTTAATATTAGCCCTTACCGTTTAATATAACCCTTCTATAGAGGTATAGTAAAGTAGAGTGTAGATAGGGAAGGATTATGCTCCTATTATAGCTATATTATAGTGCATTTATAATACTGTGCTAGTATCCCTAAGTTAGTAAATCGGCTTAACTTTTAAGGCATAGTCAAAGCGGAGCCCACCGTTAGCTCTCCTATTAGCTAAGTAGTAAAAAAGAGTAGGATATAAAAGGCCTGTATATCCTTTAACTAGACCTATATTAAGTACAGCATCCTTTAAAAAAAATCCCTCCTTTCTTATAAAGACACTCTATAACCTTACCGGTACTAGCCACTCTAAAATACTTTCGGTCTTAGCCCTAAGAGTTTAAATAAGCCTTGGTTTTAACTCCTTAAATTAAGCGAACAGTCCTTATAGTAGGAGTAATGCCTTTTAGCGTCTTCTTAATATTGGTAATAAAGGCGCTATATACCTAAGAGCGGCGTAGCGTAGTATTATAAGCGTGTAAGCAGCTAGCCTAGCCGTCCTATTATAATAATTATAGTATTATTAACCAGCTAGTTATCTTAGCCGTAGTTATAGTCTCTACAGCCATATACCGCTAGGGCGAGTGGTAGTGACTTATACCTTACTTAGCCGCTTCTTGCCCCCCTTTTCTTTATCGCCTACGTTAAAAGTCTATTACCGCTTCTAGCCCTTCTACTGTGCTATATTTAGTATAGCATCTTCTATAGTAGCGGAGACTTTTTAAATAAAGCTAACGTGCTTCTTAATAGGGCGCTCTTTCTCCTCCTTATCTTCCCTAGATATCCTCCGCCGCTTCCTCCTATATAGTATAACTAAAGGGCTTTTAGCGGATAGCGGTGGTATTAAAAGCTAGTTTACTTAGCGTGGCCTCTACGGCCTCTAGGGCCGGTTTAGTGCTGCTACTAGTTTCTCTAGACCAACTCTAGCGTTAATATTATTACCGCCTTTATCTTTATTATTATTATTATTATTACTGCCATTGTTAGAGGTAGCCCCTTTAAGCTCTTCCTGCGCCTTTAATTTAGCCTTATACTTCTCTTTAACCTCTAATAGCGTATACCCTATAGGCTATTTATCGGCGGCGCTATAATATATAACACTTCTATATATCTATTTAGTAATAACCGCATTAAGGTACTATTTAAGTGCGGTAGCGAATTAGTTATTGTAGGCTTTTTAGGATACTGGTATACCCGCGTAAGGAATAAGGTAGGCACCTTAAGTAGTAATAATATTAAGGCAGTCCTATAAGTTCGCGCTACTATTAGTTTAATAGGCCGTAATGCAAAACTAAATTAAAAGGATATAGGCTTACGATAAGCAGATCTTAGCTGGCCGTGGTAGTAGGTGGGCTATCTAGCCGCGATGTTATGGCTAGCGATAGCTATATATAGGACGTTACAAGTTAGGCTGTTTTAGGTAGAGGTTAAGGAGGTAAGCCTTTAAATAAGGTCGGATATCTATAAGTTAGCACAGGCGCGAGGAGGCGTTATTATATAATCTAATATATAGGGCACAATAAGGGGGTAGCATAAACTCTAGGCCTAAGTATAGTTAGAAGCGACAGAATACAGGGCAGCGGTATTATCGTTAAGAGAAGTAGGAATTTAATTGCTATAGGCACTGGATATAGTATATATACTAGTACTACCAGTCTCTCCCTTATATAACTATAATATACTAGCTAGGCGGCCTTCTAAATAACACTTACTTATACCTCCCTATCTTTAAGGCTATACTTTAACCGTTATCTCTTCGCCTATAGAGATTTGGGTAGCAGTGGGCCCTAAGCTAAGTGCTAGAGAACCTCGTTGATATTAGGGCGCTGCGTATAGTTATTTACTGCCTACTAGTATCTTACTATCTTAATAAAAAGACCGCCGACTGTAAGTTTAAATTAGCCCGTCTACTACCAGAAGCTATTAAAGCTCTATAATATAAAATACTTATAATATATATAGCCTCTAGCCGGCGACGCGCATGCACTCTTATAATCCCTAGCTATTTTATTAATGGCATTCTAATAACTCTTCCGGAAGGAAGGGCGTAGCTTCTTATTATCCTTACTATCGCGCTATAGGTTAATAAAGAACTTCTACGGGTAGTAGTTGTATATTAGCTCGAATAAGATAATACCTATAAACTAAATATTAATAAAGTGGTTATAGTCCTCTAGCTTAAGCTTAGGAGCGAGATAGCTAATTATACTAACTATGCCTAGCTTAGGCCGTAACAACCTACCTACCTAGATATGCCTAGATATGCTAACATCTAGTAGAACAAAATAGAGCGGCTTACCAGTAAGGCCGATATTAGTCGGCTTTAGGTTGTAGTATAGCTAGCGTCCATTATATATAACTTTAACACCTAATAGTACGGCGCGGAATACAGTCGCCGCCTCTATTATTATGCCCTTATACCCTCTATCGAGCTTATACGTTAGCTATATTTTTTTAAACTATAATTTTAAGAATATAAGAGGCTTACCCCTTACTCTAAGTCCCTACTAAGTCACTAAAGGTTTAGGGCGTTATTGGCTTTAGGACAATAGCAATATTATTAAAGGCTATCTTAGAGGAGAACTCCTTACTATTAAAGTAGATTACCTCTGCCATAAAATTCGCTTACTATTATCTAACTTCTATATAAGATTAGTCACTTCCTAAAGTATCTTAATCTCTTTATCCACACTGTAATAATTTTAAGAAGTCCGCTCTACCACTTTAGTAGCGGCTACATTAGCTAACTAATTTAAAGCAAAGAATACTCTTCTATAGCCGCCCGTACCTAAAGCATCTCCTAATATCTACCTACCCATCGTTCTTTTATTTAGGAGTAGGGTCGGTATTTTAATATTAATATTAGCAGCCGCTAGCCCGCTAAGAGCGCGAGCTATATAGCGTCTGCGCGCTTCCTTAAAGTTATCTTTAGTAGCAAATTCCGTCCACTAGAAGTAGTATTTAAGCTTATTAAGCAGTATCTTTATACTATACTAGTTTAAGTAATACGGCCGCCGCGTGGCTGCGTTGCTATTAACCGTTAGCTACGCTAATAGAGACCTAAAGCAGCCTATAATATAGAGGCCCTTACTTTTAGGAAAGAAGTTAAACCGCGTATAGGGGTTCCGGAGGTTAATATTATATAACTTTATAAAAGACTTAGTGTAGAGGAGTAGGTTAATAGGCATATTTTATAAGGGGCCCTTTCCCGCCACCTATCCCCTCTCTAGTATAATTAGTAAAGACTATAGCCCTAGCAGATAACAGCCGACTTAGACCATACTAAGCTTTTAAAGCTGCTCCTTAGTGTTAGTATTTAGCTCTATAAGGGTTTCGCTCACTTTACCATTAGTATTATACTTAGTACGTTCTATTTTACGTTAAAGGCAAACTATCTTATTATTGTATATCTGCTTAGGCTTAATAAGTATATAGTAGAGGGCGGCTTAAGCGCTATCTGCCTAGTTATTCTAGCGCTAAAATATAAGGGCGTTATAGACGTCACTAAATGCTAGCTTAGTAAGGGTATTCGCGGGTATAAAGGACGCAAAGGCGCGGTCTAATATTTAATAATAGATAGGGTGCTTACGGCAAACTCTAATAAGGGATATAAGCTTTAAAATGCCGTGTGAAATATATACCTTTTTAAATGCAACTGCTAATTATAGAACCCCTTTTTAGTGGTTCCGTAACCTAGAGACAGCTAAACTATAACTACTTAATCTTGCTTTCTCTAGTAGGTATAAGATATAGAACGTCTATATATAGTATCTTTAGCGTATCGCGGTTATCTTACCTCCTACTAAAGTAAGGTAAGCTAATACTAGGGATATACCCTACCTTAGGTACTATAAAAGGTAGGGTTTAAGCTTAACGTTTTAGGATCTACCTAGTAGAGAAGGATCTTTAAATTCTTAGGGCCTTCGCTAGCTAGCTTCTCGGTCTATTATCATAGCTAAAACGTATAAGGCTAAAGCTAGATATTACTAATTCGTTAATAATATAGGTCCCCACCTTACTTTACTTTTACTTCACTTCACTTTACTTTATATACTTACACTTTACTTTACTTCTCCTATCCCCTGCAGTACGGTATATACCCCTTTCTTCCCCCTACGCTACTACTTTCCTTCTCCTATACTCTACTTTACTTTACTCTACTTTACTTTACCTAACCGACCTAATTATACCTTTGGTATTACGCCTGTCCAGTATATATATCGCCCTACTTAGTAGAGTAAAAGTTTGCTATAGGTAGCTATATAAGTAGTTACCTTTCCGTTAGGACTTCTTAAAAAGTGCCCGTCTTACTAGTAAAACTATATTTAAAACTTTTAATCTTTATAGGTTATAGTCGCTTTAGGGTTTATCTCTATATATAAAATACTACTAACTAACTAAGTTATTTTAGGGCTATAGACCTATAGTGGCGGCTATTAAGACTCTAATAATAAGATTTGCTTTTATATCCTAGTATAGATAAAAAGACACTAGTTATAAATAACGTTACGCGGGATAATACGGCGCTTTAGTAGCTAATTTAAGACAAGGTAAGTCTTATCTTAAACCCCTATTCTCTATACACCCCTCCCCCTTATAAGAGCACTAATAATTAGTACGCTAGTTCCTGTCTACCGACCCTATAATGCTTAAAAACTAAAAGGTTAGAATAAGTTAGTTTTCCTTCCCCTAAAAGGGCCTGCCGTAGGGGCGGAAGCTTTATAGCGTAGTGGTTAGGGTATATAGTGAGAACAGCGCGGTGTAAGTAGGCGGCAAAATATATAGCAACGTTAAAACGGAAAACGTGGAGACGGGGCGGCATCTTAAGGATAAGCATTTCCTCCTTATTATAGACGCTAGCAATTAGTGTATAATACTAGGTAGGCTAACGTATTGTTTTATATTAATATAATAAAACATACTACTAGCTTTATTCCGCTGGCTAAATATAAGTAGCCTCCCTCTATATACTATACTTTACGATCGCCTTTATAATGCCTAGGCCGAACTCTATCCTTATACCCTATTCCGCTAGTTTAAACTTAATAAAAGGTAGAAAGCACTTATTAAATAGGCAGTTAATTTGCACTAGTGCATTTATATATTTGTCCTTTAAAAAATCCAGTAGGTTATATAGGGGCATTACTAAAAACACCCCTCCCTGCGGCATCGCCCTATAGGGTAGATTATCGCGGTGTTCTATCTCCTAGTTTAGGCTTTTTAGCTAGTCTAGCAGTGTAGGGAGCTAAGCGGCGTAGTGCTTAATTGCCTAAGCTAGGCCCTCTAGCTTGGCCACAATACGCCACTAATTAGAGATAGCATTAGCGTAGATATTAGTAGTTATAGCGTGTGCCCGTTTGCCGTGTAGGTTTTAGTATAGTTTACTAAGCGCATCTAGGGTAGTGCTGATAGCGTATAGGAAGAAGACTTTAAGGGAAATGGATAAGAGCTTAACGAGGATTATCTTGGCTTTTTTATGGTAATTATTACTAATAATTGTGTCTGGGTTCTCCCTAATAATAGCTACTGCCTTTAATAACCTATTTTCCTTAAGATCTTCTAAGGGGGAGAATCCGCTTAAAACCCTCTAAATCCTATTATTAAGCACGGCGATAAGGCTAGTATAGTCTATAAGCATAGGGGTAGGAGCTATAGAGCTATCTATAGAAAGGCTTAAATAGCAGGGAGAAGAAAAGTAAGTAAAGTAAAGTAAGGTAGATAAAGTGAGGTAAAGTAGGTAGGTACGTAAAGTAAAGTAAAGTGGAGCGGAGTGGAGTAATAATGCAACGCTATATAGCTGTGTATTGGTCTATACCCCCTATTAGGAGGGCTAGTATCCCTTAACCCGCCAACGTCCTACCGGAATTTAGTCCGTGCTTAAGCACTAATGAAAATAACGCGTATAGCTATATAGGATTAATCTAATTAGCTGATTCTTATCGATAACAGTAGGACAAATTCTAGCGGGTTAAGGGATAGCCGAACCAGCTATAAGTTCTAAAGGAACCACCCCGTCTAAAAGAGATTAGAATTCTAAGTTTTTTATTATATAATTACTTATAAATCGGACTCCGATTTTTGTGTATACTATGGCAGATTTTCGCACTTTGGGCTAATGACTAATATAGGGTCCTGGAAGAGATTGTGTAGAAGTACAGTATAAAGTTTTACTAGGCTTGCCAAGAACTATAAGGATCGTACGGCGCCAACCATTTATAATAGGGCGGGCAGTATAAGTACCGGAAACGCCAATAAGCTATTACCTTTAGTTATAACAAAGGGTAAGTTTACTTAAGACTTAGGGGCTAGAACCTAGAGCCTAGCAGCCTTAAAGGGCCCGGAACTAGGTAGAACCCTACAAAAATAGGACTAAAAACTGGGTCCTAATTAGCTTAGGCTCGCTTAATTTTACACTACTATAGCTTATATTCGCTTAGTTATAGCTTAGTTTAAAATCCCGTATGCTTAGGTTTAAAAGCGAAAATAGACTTTAAAGGCAAATCTAAAGAACTCTACATTTATACGTGCCTAAGGGCGTAGAGGTAAGTATTAAAGATAAGTACTTAGTCACTTATTGTATTCCCCTATAAGTAATAGTATTATATTAAAATAGCGAGGATATTAAACAAGGTGCTGCTTTCTTTTTTAAATATAAGATATAAGTGCCTAATAAACCTATAGAACGTCGCTATTGAGAACAACCTCGTTCTATAAATATCCTAATAGCTTTTTATCCAAAGGACATTACAAGCCAAGAATTAATTAATGCTCTAAACGCACTTGGTATGTAAATTTTTATACTAATCCCAATAGCCTATAAAGAAAGGGCTAAGTAGTTTGGGTTATATAATAGGGGCGTAGAGCAGGGGATTATGCGTTCTGTGGCTTAATTAAGGCTATGCACTTTTTCTATGTCTTATTAAAAGCCGCATAAGGTAAAGCGGCTGCTAACGCCTAAGCCGTAAATATAGCATTTTTAATCGGATTAGACAATTAATTGGCTCGGCATTGCCTTAGGCGCAAAGGTCTTCTTTTACTTTTGAAAATTCTTATTTATAGCTCGCTTTAACCTTAATAGTAATCTTTACCTTAGATATATAACTATAATACTAATAGCCTAGCTCTTTAGCGTTTTTGTAGGTAACTAGGGTGCGGGTTAACTCTAAATTTTATATTAATAAGGTGGGAATATTAAGAATAAATACAGGATATCTGTCTTAATATAGGCCCAAGTTGCAACTCTAAAATTACGGTGAATTACTAAGGGGAGTGCTATTTAGACACCCCCTAATTGCTAAGTGGACACCCCTAATTGCTAGGTAGACACCCCCCAAATTGGGTTTAGTGCCTGCCTTAGTAAGTTAAAATATTACGTATATTTAACTTTTTTGCATCTGCATTACAAAAATCAAATCCTTATCAAAATCTTAACACCATCTTGTTAATAGCCCTTACTACTACCGCCATAGCTCTTAACGCCGCGCCTATAGCAAATTACGACTTGGTGGAGGCAGCAATCGAAAACCTTAATGCCTAAGCAAAGTTATAAGGCGTTGCGATAATTACAAAGCAATCTAAAAAGGATAGACTTTGGCGACTGTACGTAAGCTATAGCTTATATGCGATTGAGGAAAATACTATACTAGATCCGCGCAGAGCACTATATAGTCTAATTAGTCGACTTAGGAACAGGTTAAGGTCAATTTAGGTAGCGGACATGGGTGGAAGTCAAAATACTACTGCAGATGCCTTGCCACCTATTGGCAGCAATATTTAACAGGCTTTAAGCAGTTAGAGGGTTTGCCCTTTTAGGCAGACTTTACTAAGGGGTCCTTTAGCGCATTCTAGCTTTAATTTAAACTCTACTATATACTATTATTAAAATTAAGACTTAATTAAGGTGTTGCAGTTATAAAAGTTACATTTTAAAAGTTTGATTTTTGTAATGTAGATGCAAACAAGTTAAACGTACGTAATATTCTAACTTACTAAGGTAGGCACTAAACCCAATTTGGGGGGTGTCTACTTAGCAATTGGGGGTGTCCACCTAGTAATTAGGGGGTGTTTAAATGGCACTCCCTATTACTAATAGATGTTTAATTAGCCTTTTTCCTAAGCTAGTTTAGTTTTTACTTAGCCCTCCTACGCGGCTGCTTATATTAGCAGCTAAGGGTATATAGATGCACCCTCTCCAGAGGGTCTAGGATTTACGAAGGTAGATAATTCCAATTCGCACTTAATGGGAGGCCTTGATATCCGCTTGGCGGATATATTTACTAATATCGACGCGGGCGTCTAAGGGTCGATTGGCGTTGTATTTATGCTAGGAGCAGGCGGTTCAATCGCAGACTCTTATAAGGTTCTCCGTAGTTAATCTAAGCTTATACGTAATAAGGGCTAGGAGAAGAGAGCGGTAGAGAAGAGGGTTTGATTTTGGGGGGGTGTAATTTTTAATAGTAGTTATTTTTGATGGTCTCTAAAAGGGTCCCATTTAGAATGTTTTTAACTTTATAATAAAATTAGGTGCTCTATTTTTAGTTTTCTAAAAGCCTTAAGCTCCTAGGATTAATTCTTTAAGAAGCCTTTAAGTCTGAGTAGCTAAGTCCTAGTAACGGTCTCCTAGTAGTCCTAGACCTAGAATTAAGCTTTTAAAAACCCAAGACTTTTAGAAGAATTAGTCTTTTAGGAGCCTTAAGTTTTTAGGGAATATATTGTTAGGAATTCTACAGCACCCTATAACGGAATAATTATTTTTCTTAGGATTACATCCCTCTTAGGATCGGCCCTTTTGGACTAAGAGCCCTCCTAAGATTAAACCTCTTAGACATTAAGCCCTCCTAGAAGCTCTACCTAGATAACTAGAAGCTAAGTATTAGTAATAGCAGCCTATAAAAATTATATGGCTAAAGAAATATGCTGCCTATAGAAAGTGTGCGGCTACAGCGCCTAGGAGCAACTTATAGCCTAGAAGTATTACCCTAAGAGTAATTTATTTCTAGTGGCCTTTCCTATTATATAGCCCTATTATTTTTAGCAAAATATTTAATAGTATTTAAGCTCTTAGCCGGGGCATCCGGAGGGGAAATATCCTCTTAGGATACTTACTAACTAAACCTATAGTAGAATAGCCTGCTTGGCGCTATGCCCTATTATTTATAACGGATAAGACAGTATCCTAGTATACGTTTGGATTTAAGGTCGCTTATATATATCTATATACCCCCTAATAATATAAGTATTCCGTTTATTTATATTATACTAAAGCTATATAACGTAAATTTATTGGAATGTATATATATTACTAGCCAATAGACAGTGTAGTTAAGCGCACCGCCACTAACTATTAATAAGAATAAATATAAAGAAAGAGAAAGGGTAGCTGAATTCTAAATGTATATTTGCCCATATACTAAAAGGGCGTGCGTTCTGTAGAGCTAAGTATAGGACTACAAATTATCAAACTAACCTCCTCCCATAAAACTATAATGAAATTCTATATTCGTAGTACTATAATAACTGTTAATTAGGCTTAGTTAATTGGGTTAACTAGTTAATAGGTTTAACTAATAGGCTAACTGGTTAATAGGTTTAACTAGTAAATAGGCTGACTATACAGTAGGCCGTAAAATTCCGATTAACTTCCTTAGTAAACTTATTATCCTCGTTTATCTTACCCTTTTTTATTTCTATAAATTTTTGTGTTTAGAACATACTCTAAAGGCACCTATAAGCAAAGATTAAACACGCGAACTCTAATAGGAGAATGAAGTAAATATATAGAAGAATAAACAATTAAAGGAAACTAAGGGAGCTCGGATAAAACAACTATACTCTTATATTAAAGGCTAGTCTATAATAAGTAATGTTTAAGAGCGGATTATAGGCAGCCCTAGAACCCTAGCTACGAGCGCGCTACGCATTTAGTAATTCTATAATTATCGCTTTAAGACGTAAAAGTTATTTTTTAACAGTAGATCCTTCTATAGCTAGATTAGTAGCCTATAGAGGAGGTTAATAGTTATTATCTGGTAGGGGAGTTGCGTAGGAAGGCAGAGGAGTTATATAGGTAGGCTGAGGAGCTTAACAGATTATAGATTTTATGTTATACTTACCTTTAGAGGCGCTTTATAAACTTCTTCTTAAGGCTATATTAATAAAAGTACCGCGTTTAAATCCATAGTAATGAGATATATTAGGCGCGGTGGAAAGAAGGCAAAACAGGTAAGATTTAGACTAGTTATAACTTTCTGCAGACTATTATTCTCTAGATGTAACCGTTTGTCAGACTAGTTATTCTCTAGACGTAGCTGCTCCAGACGTGGCTATTTCAGATATAGCTATTAGACGTAACGTTCTTGCTCTCTAGACGTGACTATTCTCTAAACGTAGCTATTCTCTAAACGTGGCTGTTAGCTGTTCTCTAGTGGCTGTTCTCTAGTAGCTGTTCTCCAGTAGCTATTCTCTAGTAGCTATTCTCTAGTAGCTGTTCTCTAGTGGCTGTTCTCTAGACATAGCTGTTCTCTAGACATAGCTATTCTCTAAACGTGGCTGTTCTCTAGACGTAGCTGTTCTCCAGACATAGCTATTCTCTAGACATAGCTATTCTCTAGATATAGCTGTTCTCTAAATATAGTTCTCCTATTTGGCGCTGCTAAGAGGACTAATTATTTTAGGCTAATTAAGCATCCAATAATTCTCTAGATGTGGCTATTCTCTAGACGTGACTAGGATCCCCTAACTACGGTTAGCTAAAAATAGAGGGTTTTAGAATTAGGTTTAGTAATACTAATAATCTATAGGGGTCCTTTCTAGGACGCAAGGTGGCGTTCTTGCGACAATTACAGCGTTTTAGCGTAATGTCTAATACGTATAGCTTCTTCTATATGGCACAATTATTATATAGGGTGTTATCCATTTAACTAAAGCCTCTTTTCTTACCTAAAGAACGGTAGCCGCTGTAAAGTTGGCGGCTATAATTATAGGAGATAGGTTTGTTTAGGATTTTAAATATATAACCTAGAGTAATGATTGTTAATAGAGCTATTACCCTGCAAGGCTCGATCTACCTTTTAATTATATTCTGTTGCTTAATATATTCGGGCGATTAATAAGCTAAGACCTATACGTTAGTCTCTATAGGTTCTGCCGCCTTCCGCTTACGCGCGTAAGCGCATTGTCTGCCTTTAAACTATAATCCCCTTACTTATAACAAACCAACTTAAGGCATATTAATAGATACTATTAGTACTGAGATAGAAAATATATGCCTTCTTTACTTCCCCTTCGCGTTTAATTTTTATAACTAATATAGCTATTATAGAAACTTACGATCCTTTAATATAATGTCTACTTTAAGCTTAACTAGCTCTTAGATATAAATCTAAAGTATTCCTAGCTAATCTGTAATTAGGCGCTTATACTTTTCACAGCTATTAATTTTATAGCTATATGCCATATTGCCACTAGAGACTTATTTAAAAAAGATTTATAGAATTATAATAGTAATTTTATTAATTTTAGTAAGCTCCTTTTAGCTTTTAAATTATCCCCTTTACCTATAGGCGAGCTAGCTAAACAGATCAAGGCAGGCACTGCTAATTAGTTTTCCTCTTATAATGGTAATTCAACACTACCTTAAGGCGTTAACACGAGCCCCTAAAAGTCTCCTACGCCTTCTCTTTAACACCCTTTATTCTATATAGAAAACTAGTTCCCCTTTATAACTATAAACTTATTAATCTAAAGTGCGGAGACATTATAGTAAAGTCCTAGTAGTTAACCCTATAATTATACGGATAACTAAAAAGAAGAGAAAGAATAGTTGCTGTCTTAGGTAGATAAGCAACACCGTAAAGAGCCTTAACAATTAATTAACTATAATCTCTAATATATAAGGTAGGATGGCTAAATATAGGCGCGCAAAGAGGGGTAGGATAAGGTAGAGTTGGATAATATTTACGGACGGGATAATATAATAGAAAAACATACAAAAGATATCTCTTTTGTTAGATGCGATCCTAAACCGTAAAGTAAAACATACTAGAGGGAAGGAGCACAATTGCTTGCGAATAAAAAGTAACTATAGCGAGCTAAACCTACTAAAATACTAAACGTAGCGATTACCAGGCCTAGAAGGACAATATTAAAGCGGCTTTAGAGCAAATAAAAAGCTAATAATTAGCACTCCTATAAAGTTAAAAGGCTACAAAAACAAACTCTAAAGGAGATTCCACCTATTTATAACTGCAAATTTCCGTTAATAGAGATATATTAAACCTTTGCTAACTATAGCTTATTAGACAATTCTAATAGGTTCTGGCTTCTTACTTACTTATTCTTCGTGGCTGCTAGCTAGAACGCTTTTATATAGCTATAGAATTTCTATCTTACTATTTAGGAGAGTATAAGCATAGTTATTCTTTCTTTTAGTAATACAGTATCCGTAAATATAGAGTCTTTAGATTAATTGGATATCTTACTTACTATAGCTTTTATTATAAAGCGATTCCACCTAATTAGATTAGTGGAAGCTCGTATATAGCTAAAATAGAATTACCAGCTTTAACCGGTCTAGTAGACTAAACGTTAGCGGAATAAAAAGTAAATATTAGAACTAGGTTATTACGGCTAGGCTACTTCCCACGCTCTAGATAATATACTATCTTAGGTATATCCTAAACTTACAAGGTATATAGTTAAGTATAATAAACGACTAACCACCCTAAAAAATATACTTAGTTAGGGACGTAACTGGCATATACTAATAGCTTAATTTAGCACTAGTATCCCTAAAGTAGAGGAAACACGGCTCCTCTAAGAGTTAGCTTTATTTATAAAAATATAATTTCTCTAACTGTTTCCCCTTAAAATGCTATTATTTCTATTTTTAAATACCTATAAGGTTAACTTTTAGCTCCAGTTCTTTAAAGTAATTAACTATAAAATCCCCACCATTATAAAGGAGATCTTAAAAAGCTCTCTTAAAGACTAATTTATGTATATAATTAGCTATAGTGTTAACTACTATAGACCGTATTATATGGTCCTACTTATATATAGATGTATAGACCTCCTAAATATATTTAGGGAACAAATCGCTTATATAAAGGCTCTTTAATTTCTACTTAAGCTTCTCTAAGGCAAGCGCCTTAAGATCCTTTAAAAAGAATATATTAGCTAATATATATACTTATAAATCTTTATATAATTTAGGGTTATCTATACGCTGTTAGTCCGTAATATTAGTAAAGTAATAGTAGTTCTTGCCTTCGAAGTCTTTATTTAGTTAGTTATTAGAGTAATTACCTATATATAAGTACTTAAAAACCCTCTAGTAGGCAATACTACTCCCTTCTTAAAATTCTATTTTCCCCGTACTACCTTTAACAAAAGTTACTTAGAGCGCTTTTATAAAGTATAGACTTTATAGGTATAAAATAAGTTAATAAGCATAGAGCGTAACGCCGTAGATTTAGATAGTAGTGTTAGAGTACTTCTCTTTATTAAATATACTAGATATAGAATTAGTTAACGTTGCTAAGGCTATAGATATATATACCTTGCTATACCGCCTAGAAACTTATTAGAATAATTCCCCGTTTTCTTTATTTTAGCAGCCTACCTCACTAGTAAAGTTCCTTATAGGAAAGACGGAGTATAGGAGCCTAAGATAGCCGAATTAAGTACCTAGTTCTGTTTTATATTAATTATAGATACTAGCGCTTCCGTTTAGCTTACTCTACCTTATATTAGTATTTAGCCTTATCTCTTTTTAATTATACTTGCTAGTAATTAAGCTTGGCTTTAGTATTAACTAATCTATCTTTAAATAGTAGGCTTAAAGGCAAAGTAGTATAGATCTTAATTACGGTTATCTAATATATCTTTTAGTATAAATATTCTTAAAAGATGCGGTGACTAGGGGAGCTTAGGTTAAAGCTTTCGCGTCCATTAAGGGAGGCGTTAAAGGCGTGATAAAGCTTAAAGTTAGCATAACGTGTTCTTTTAAAGGAGTCTGCGATATAGATATAGCCGTATATTAGGCTATATTAGGAAGTTAAGCGGTTATAGGGACTCGCGAGAACTAGCTGAGGTTTGGGGTTGGTTTAGCGATTCAGCGCTAGCCAGTTGACTTAGTAACCGCGTCACGCTAGACCGCTAAGCATAGGCATTTGGTGGGGACTGCGGCCAGTGGCAATGCCTTACTGCCACAACGCCACAACCATAACAGTTCCAAGGCCAACCAGAGTTGCCCATTTTCTCTACTTTCTCTAACGTACTTCACAAGCGAGTCGCGAATACAAGCGAGCCGCGAACCTTAAAACTTACCAAAAAATGGAAAAATCGCACCTTAATATCTCGACAACCATTTAATAATAATTAATGCAAATTTAATAGCGGCCTATCAATATAATAACTAACCTATATAGGAAGTATTGGAAATCCTATATAAGCGGAAGTAGGTTAAATAGGAAAGTGGGGGCGGAATTACCTTAACTTTTCTATTTAACCTACTTCCGCTTATATAGGATTTCCAATACTTCCTATATAGGTTAGTTATTATATTAATAGGCCGCTATTAAATTTGCATTAATTATTATTAAGTGGTTGTCGAGATATTAAGGTGCGATTTTTCTATTTTTTAGTGAGTTTTGAGGTTCGCGGCTCGCTTATATTCGTGACTCGCTTATAAAGTACGTTATCCTTTATCCTTAAAGTAGATCCTTACGTATATATATATATATATATATATTCTATTATAGCTATGCACTATTTAGGGTATAGGCCGTTATAGAGCGCTAACTAAATACTTTCTACTATTAATATACTTGCTCTAGTTTAGAAGCCAACTATAAAAACTATATATCTATTACCTAATACTATACTTAACTAAGGAAAAAATAAAGGAAAGTAATGTGTTACTATTAGAAGAAAGTTAGAGTTTAGAGGCAAGCCTAAGTAGTTTTTAACGCCTTATGTCCGTAGGGCTATTCCAGCATTATGCGCTTTTTAATTAGCGACGTACTAGTAGAGGCACGTGTAGAGGAGGCTCGCGGTATATTTGGTTAGATAATTAGAGGAATTCTTAAGAGTTTTTACTTATTAACGTTAACTTTTATACTTTCTATATCTTATACGCTTAAGTGTAAATATTTAGTCTCTTTTATAAATTTAATTATAACTTTAATTACGCTAATGTCTGGCTTCTAGCGCTTAATTAGGCCATTAATATTCCTACTTCCTTTTTATCTGCGTAAGTAGCCTCCTAATGCATATAATAGATCCCTAAATCGATCTTTATATTACTCTCTTAGTTTAATCCTCTACTATACCCACCTCCTATAAGAGAAGAGGAAGTGCTATATTAATTCTATAAGCCTATAGTCGTATAACACCGTCTCTAATGCATTAATTTTATAGAGATATTCCTTTAGAAATAACTTGCCGGTTTATAGCTGTATAAAGATAGTAGCTTTTAAGCTATTTAGCTGCTAGTATAATCCTACAGCCTTTTTAAGGTGGAGTGCTGCGTTAATCTTTCTTATAAACTTGCCTATATTAAATCTTCTTACTAAAAGCGGTTTTATTATTATTATAGCTTTTTTTAAGGCTTGCGTTATAAGGTATTATAAGAGGCCGTCTCTCTATAGTAGCTCCTTACTCTCTAGTCTTATTACTACTTTAGTAAGCTTATTAGCCTTCTTATTTCCTATAAATCCTAAATAGCCTAGAATCTAGTATAGTATAATATTGTTTAGCTAAAGCTTCTTTAAGATCTCTATAACTACTTCCTAGCAGGCTCTAGCCCTTTAGCTCTATACTAATAGCAACGCTAATTATAAGTTAGAGAATATTCTTATACTAAAAGCTGGTATTAAAAAACCTATTTAGTTAATAGTTATATATATAGGGTTTTATAGCTAGTTAGCTGCTTTACTAATTGCTAGAAGCTCTATAAAGTAAGCATTAGCCTAATTAGAGCTTACTACCGTTTTTAAAAGCGTTACTTTAGATAGTGTAGTATATACGCTAACTTCTACCCTATTATTGCGTATTAATATATTAACGTATATATTAACCTACCCTAGCTTATAGTCTTTAATAATAACCTAAGTATACTCTTCGTCCTTATATATTACTACGTTAGGCTTAGTTACCTATAGTAGGTATAAATATAGTTTAACCTCTAGCACCCTATTTACCTAGATATCCTTATATATCTCTACTATCCTCTAAAGTAGCGATTAGTGCTATTTATAGAGCCTTTATCTTTAAATCATCTAATAAGGGTGTAATTTACCTAGTTTATAGATTAATACCTAGAACGCGATAGCTTAGTTATATAGCCTTTACTTAAGAGGGAGCAAGCCAGCTTCTACCTCCGCTATTAGTAGAGTAATAGTGCGGAACCCCCTAATAATAGCTTATGCTATAATCCTCTACGCCTACTAGAGGAGCTACTTTAACTCTTATATTATAAGTAGGTACTATATTAGTAACGTATAGTCTACTACTAGTAGGATTAAGCTCTTAGCTAGCTGCTTAACGCTTTTAAACTATAGTCCCTTTAATCTACATAACGCTAGCGCTACCTTAGTAGCCTTACCTGCCTTATTTATTAGGTATGCCTTAAACCGTAGCTCCTTATTAAGAATTACGCTAAGGATTTTAACTTCCTATATTGGGGGGATTCCTTTTCCTTTAAATTAGAGGAGCGTAGTAGTATTCCTACCCGCTTTTTTATATTTAGTAAGGTAGATAAATAACATTTTCTTTACTTTAAATTAAGCTTTACTGGTCCTCTTCTATTTCTTAAGCATTAATATAATCTTGCCCTAGATAATCTGCGCGTTTTTCTCCGCTATAGGGCCTATAATCTATACTAAGTAGTTGTCTATAAAGGCTATAGAGCTACTATTTTTAGGTGCGCTTTATATAAAATCCGCGTTAAAGAATAGAAAAAGTATTAGGGCTAATGCTAATCCCTATAGAAGACTTACCTATAGGAGCGCCTATACCTTTAATATATATCTATTAACTAGGATATAGGCTTAACGGTTTATATAAAAGTCCTATACCTATTATATAATTATCTAAGGTATCTAACACTACCGTAGTCTCCTAATTTTTAGCTCTATAGCTATATTATTATACGCACCCTTAATATTAAATAATACTAGGGATAGTGTTTTCTTTCCTCTTTATGCTCTAAATACGTCCTTATAGAGATATAATAGTATATATATTATTAACCTTTGCTTCCTAGCTCTAAAGTATATTTTAGGTAGTAGGCTGTACTCCTCTACTAGGTATGCTATCCTCTCTATTACTAGCAATTTAAGTGCTTTTCCTAGTATTAGGAGGAGGGAGATTGGCCTATAATTGTTAGCGACTCAGTCAATCGAGGCATGAGTACGGTATGAGGGACGTGCAAGCCTGTACAATTGGATTGTCTATAAACGAGAATATAAAGCTAGAGAAAAGGAAAGGAAAGGACAAGCAGCAACGCGAGGAGTTATATACGATCCCTAATCACGTGAGAGTCACGTGAGCCCAGCGTCTACCATAACGTCTACCATAGCTGCCGCTTTCTGCCAGTGCCGTAACAATAATTATTTACTACCGTATAGTCCCCCCACTTTAGCTTTTATAGTAGTATAATTTTTACTACCTTTTATTCCTATAGTACTTTTCCTATCTTAAGTAATTTGGTAAAAAATAAAATAGAGACTACGTA
Organism: Cenococcum geophilum 1.58; assembly: GCF_001692895.1. NCBI lineage: Eukaryota > Fungi > Ascomycota > Dothideomycetes > Gloniales > Gloniaceae > Cenococcum > Cenococcum geophilum. The sequence goes on from NW_027137561.1 coordinate 4,770,514, forward strand.
TTAGGAAATGGAGGTTCCTTTACGGGCAAGGCGCCCTCGCTTCCCTACCCTAGTTTGGCCAAGACCTAACCTTAACCTTGACCATAAAAGGCCTTCTCCCTTACTGCTTTTGCCCTTATACTCTATCTCCTCTTTTCTTCCCCACTACCGTACTACCTTAGACTCTTTTTTATTTTTATTTTTTTTATATCCGATTGTATTATACTACGTACAATACTGCGCATGTAGCCTCTAAGCTATAGCGCTATAGTTCTATATACATGAATCCTTCCTAGGCAGCTTAACATATAACTAATAATTATTTATTGCTTAATGTCCGATTTGGATCCCTGTTGGGCCTACGCGGACTACTCTTTATAATAATAATAATGTTATATTTATAATAGGGGTAGCTAATTTAATTATTAATATATTACCTCTTTGGTGGCGCTTTCTACTTAATATTATAGGGGCTAATAAGGTAGAGATATTTATTAATTATAAAACTGCTTCTATAGATTAATTTAATAGTATATTTAAGATAATAGCTACTCTAGGAGTACAGATTAATTTTATTAAAGAAGATAACTACTCTATATATAAAATAAGTCGCGTCGCTTAATTAAGTTTAGACAAGTCCCTTAGACTATAGAATCAACTTTTTGACTAAAAAGGTTAGCGATATCCGCTTGCGGATATACGTATGTCCACTAATTGATTCTACAGTCTGAGCTTGCTGAGGGAGGCCTCACTTGTTAGCGTAAGTTTCTCTCAGACGGCGGATGGAACCTAGAGTATTCAGGGGAGAGTGACGGTTTGATTGGTCGGTGTTAAGGTGGCGGTAAGCCACTCCCTAGTAAGGTCTAGGTTCCAGTCGTCGTCTGAGCTTGCTGAGATAACGCTAAGGGATCGTTACAGGGACGGATGTGAATTTTGCATAAAGGATATGAAGGAGTTTCGTGCGTGAGTTTGCTTTATTACAGCATTATTTTTGTATTTCAGATTACATGATATTAGGGCCCGGGTTTTTATAATTAGGTTATAAGTATACATGATATCAAGCGGTACCGTTTATCGATGTACTTCCAACAAATACGACTTCCACGGCAGCAAAAGCCGCGGTCGCGGAGAAGATTTCTACCTTTCTTGCCTCTGTGAGTAACGAAAGAGTAAGCGAGAAGACGGCTGTGAACACGATTACCAGGCCAATTCTGACGAGCATCCGCTTGACGAAGAAAAGGACGAGGATTACGAGTGTGGGTAAAAGGGAGGACAGCGTAGCCCCGATGACTTTGCTGACCCGCAGGATATGCTCGTCGTTGTACCGTCTGATATTTCGACCAAGCTTCTCCGATTGATTGTGCTGTGAAGGAAAAGGTGGTCAGTTTACCGGTACTCATCTAGGCTTATTGCATTTAAACCTAACTTACCTTCCGCTGCTGACCCCATATCCGGTGATAGATGTCTAAAAGAAACCCATTCAGCACTGATGTGAATGGATCATTCTCAGATTCTTGCGAACGAAGAGTTATGAAGTCCCCATCGTTGGACTTGCTCCAGATGGTGTCCTCAGGATGGTTCTGGAAATTCGCTCCCAACGAGGGTCTAATGAGCCAACTCCTTAAGAAGTCGACCTCTCGCTTTGTCGGTGATCGTGCCTTGCTTACTTCCAAAGCTTGAGTTAGAGCAGCATCTGGAGTCTTGTAAGAGTAATTCGGACATCATAACGGTAAGAAATGGAAGAGGTACGATACTCCTGAAGCTTTGTTCCGATGCTATCCAATAAATCATGTTGCAAAGAATCCCCATCCTCAGCCCAGTCCCTCATTAGTCTGAAATCAGAGGCGTACTTCGTTCGGACAGGGTCATTTGACCTGGCGTCCTCGTCGCGGACTTCTTCCAGCTGATGCTCAAGATCATGCAACTCTGCTTGTAGGCGCAACAGGTTCGAAATAGTCAGGTCACCGAATCGACGGAAGATGGCTGTCTCAGGTTCCGAGTCCATCAGTCTTGCCAATTTCGGATACCCATCCAACGTCAACATTTTGGTTGTTTTCGTTTTTCCTTTCTGGTGTCTCAGTATTTCTCAATTGAATTTTTGTACTCAGTATTTTCGGCGATTGAGGTTACTACGGCTGCAATAGAATAGGCATCTAGAGCGGGGTAAGGCTGAGGATGCTTGCGGCTGATCGCGTTTGCTTTTTCCATCATTTCGTGCTTTTACACTTTTTCAGATAGACTACAACACCTATATACGACCGCGCTCTGTCCATATATCTCATCCTGTCTTTGAATAAGTCCATTCGCATTTGCTTCGAGGTAGGGATATTCTTTGGTTGGGAATGGAGGGCCTCTCAATTGCCTCAACCATTATTGAGCTGATTGAGTTTTCAACTACTCTCTTATCACGTCTCAATGAATTTCAACGGTCAGCAAAATGGAGTCACGGACCGAGCAACTTGGGGATATATCACGTATATGTCGAGATTCTCGAAGAGATGGTCAAGTCGCTACCCTCAATCCCACAAGCTTTACCACGCGGTGCTGCGCTGTGTTTGGAACTTTGCAGAGATCGCTTATACGACACGAGACGTATTTTAGACGAATTCCAGCGAAAAGTGGAGAAAGTTCTGGGAAGCAAGACGAAACAAGCCTTCAGCACCGCACTAAGCAAAGAAGCGATATCGAAGATAGAAGGACAGCTTGAGGCATTCATGAGTCACGTGCGGACGCTTAGGGAGATTCTGACAGAGTACGATCTGATCCGGCGGATGAAAAATATTGTGAGTTTGCTGATGGTACCATAGTGCTACCGTAAATAGAATGGCCTATGAGTTGCAGGCATTCCTCGGGTCACAAGCACGGTTTGAGGAAGAACTGATCACTACTCTAATAGCTAAACTAAGAGAAGCGGCTATGAAAGACAACGAAGAGTATACTTACAATCTCACCCCTTCTCCATCCTCCACTGCTGACGTTAGAGTTAGAAATTCCACTTCCGAATCCCATGACTACCGGCAGAATTTGCAGCGGCTAGAGGAGCAATTACGGGCCAATGCCCAAAGATTTCAACAGGACCCCGTTCTTCCCCTAGAGCCATATTCTTTTTCCGCCAAGATCATTCATGACCGGAAAGACGAGTCCGATTACGCTGTCATTCGGGGTATTCTCGATACAGGATGTCACGAGAATTGGGTTTCTTTAGAAGCTGTCCAACGAGCCGAGATCGAACACCAAATGGGAGAACCTGAGAGAGAAAGCCTCTACACGGCTTTCGGAGGCCAGCCCTTTCAAGCTAGAGGAAAGATCGATATCACATGGTTCACTGTCAACCCGGCAATGTCCAGGAAGACTACCTTCCTTGTTCATGAAGCGCCTCCATTTGATATGGTTCTTGGAAAGCTGTTCATTCAAGCAAACAACGTTCTGATGTTCAACGAGCCTGCTTTAGCGTTACGACATGCGAACCTTACAGAAGGTGAGTTCAGTTTATACTCGCAGAAAACAGATGTCCGCCGTCAATCCCTGAGTTCCGTATGCTAACACCTCCACACAGAGGAACTCCTTGAGATGGAGAAGCAGGCAAGAGAGAATGCAGACTCACAAAAACAAATCTCCGCCATTCGACAAGCTAAAAATGCTGCAGCAAGAGAGCGAATGAGACAAGAGAAGGCAGCTTCCAGAATCTCGACACCGGGAACTCTCCGATCACAAAAGACGTCATTTTTGTATCCTCGACTGGATCCTTTGCAGTCAGGAGCATCGAGTCTCTCAAGGAGGCTCAGCATGCTCTCGGTTCAGAGTTCCGCATCGGTACCACACCAGGTTGAGGACAGCAGATCAGATAGGCCAGTCTCGGAAGAAGAGGAAGGGCCTCACGCCCAGGCTTCTCCTTCCGGCTCAGCTGATGGGAACGACTATCCGAACTCTTCTTAGTCCTTTCTCTTCAATAGATCCTATTATCAATCTTAGCCGCTTAATTGATTAATTCTCTTATATTAGCCGCATCTTCTATAAGTATTATTATATCCTAGACTCTTAGCTTTAGCCTCTAGCGATACTATACTATTAACGCCTTATAGTTCTATTCGATCTACGTTACTAACGTTTAGAATTACGTTATATATAGTGTTATCGATATTTTTGTTCATTGCTTTATAACGATATATTTATTTATAAGGAGTAATAATAATTAAATATTTTGCCAGCCCTTATAAATAAATATATATAGAGGCTTATTACTTAGAGGAGCTCTTACTATACCTAGCCTAAACAGACCAAATCTAACCAAAAGAACTCCGAAAAACTCCTAAAGAATCCCCCTAAGATGTATATATCGCAGGGGAGGCACACGTTAAACGACGGTGGTTTGCACTTGCGCACGACCGCCAGAACTACGCCTAGCAATAGCCCTCTATAATAAAGACGGGCGAATACCACACTATAAAGCGGAAATACCTCTATTAAGAAGGTAGCTAATAAAATATAAAGCCTATTAGACGTATCTAGTATCTAGAATTATAGGGAAGTAACTATTAGCTATAATAAACTGATATAGCTAGTAGATTAGCTCCGCTAGTCTAGTAAACCTTAGGCGCCCTTCTAGTAAACCCTTAACTAAATCCTCTAATAGCTAAGTAAAATTAAGAATAAATAAAAACCCTCCTTACTAGTAAACCGCACCTAGGCTACTATAGCTGCGCTTTTATAGTATAGAGAACCTACCCCACTTAAGATAATAACTAATATAATATTCTCTATTTATAGGGCCCCTTTAACCCTAGGGTTATATATATTAATAATTTATACCGGTCCCCTATATATCTGGATTATTATAACTATAATATCTAGGTTAACTGCCTGCTATAACTATAAGGATACGCTAATAGCCTTACTAATTATAAAGCACACGTATATAGCTACTTTTAGTTTATATAGGAGCTAGAATCCTTAGGGGCAGTATATTAATTATATATAGGTATTATAATACGGCTCTTATATAACAAGGATATAGTATTTCTCTAGGTCTAGACTATTTAGTAAGGGCCTTATAAGACGGTAGTTTATATTACTATAGTTATACTATATAATAGATAGGTAGCGGACCCCCAACAAGGGTCTTTCGTCTCTTCTTTATTCCTTACTTCTTCTATTTCTACTTTCTTTAGAATTTTTAGAACTTCTATCTCTTATATCTATACCCTAGTTACTACTTATTTTATATAGAGCTTTTTATTCCTATATCTTATATTCCTACTAGCGCTTTTATATCTAAATCTATTATTATCTCTAGTTTTTCCCCTAATCTTACTAGTTAGCTATACGCCCTTTATAGGTCGGCTGCGAATATTATATTTACCGCGTTAAGTCTAATTCTTAATTATCCTAGTTTTAAGCTTACTACAGCTATCTATAGAGGTCTTCCTATAGGGTATCCTCTCCCTTATATCCCCTATAACCCTTATATTCCTATTTAGTCTAGTAATACTATATAGCGTTGCTTCTAGCCCATTAGGGCTTAGGATAGCTAGCCTAGCCCCCTAGTATTAAAGGTAGGAAATACTAGGAAGGCACCTATATCCCCCTAGCTTATCGCCTATTATTTCTATTTATATAACCTAGCGTATAGTTATTCCCGTAGCTATTAAGCCCCTACCTACTTCTTTAAGTCCTTCTATAGCCGTCTTATAACACCTAATTTAATACTAGCACTAATAAGCTCCTTAATAGGATTAGCACTATTAGATTTATTACGTAGGAGCTTTAAGTCCCACCTTAAATTATGGACGACTTTGTGCATAGCTTCGAAATCAGCCTCCTAGTTAAGATCGCTAGCTATAATCTACCTCTAATACTTAAAGAACTCCTCTAGATCCTTTACGCGGTTAATACCTTATAGCTAGTATATTAGTAATATAGGTAAGGATAATAAGGGTAGTTAGCTTGCTAGTATAGGAGTAATTTACTAATCTAATATTAAGCCTATAGAGCTAACGTAAAAGTAATTAATAACGCCTAGGCTATTAACTATAGAGCTCTCGCTTAAGGCGGATTGGCGTACTCTTCTACTACCTTTTCCTCTTATTACTACTCTCTTAGTAAGCCGAGTAGCAAGCTTATAAGGTGGATTCTTAATATTTACAATACCTTATTAAATACCAGTTACCTACTCCCGTAAGTCCTTATCTATTAATTTAATATCTACCTAGCTAAGTATATAATACTAATTAGCGTTAGAATAGTACTTTTTATAGCGCTAATACCTAGTAAGCTTAACTTATAAGCCTATTAAATTTATAATACTACTAGTAGGTACGTAAGGCGTTATATTAAGCTCTAAGCTCTATAAGGGCGTTAGAAGTTTATTATAGAGTTAATTAATTATTAATAGGCGAGAGCTACCTCCGGAGCGAGAGGCTGCTGGCTAATTTCTATCCGGAGTATATACTATTAAGAGGTTAACAGTTAGAGCCTTAATCTCGCCACGTCTATTAGTATATTAAGCCTATATAATAAGTTACGTGTTAATCTTCTACTACTAATCTATAACTTTAGAATCTATATTAAACCTAATATTACAAACGCCTATATACTAAGTGTTAACCTTTACCTTAATTAGCCGAAGCTTAACGTAAATACCTTACTCTTAATAATATAGCTTCCTCTTATAAATGGGAAAGACTTAAAGTCGCTAAAGATTATAATATTAAAGGCTTGCATTAACGAGAGTTTTAGTAAACGCTAGCTCCTTTAGATATTAAATTAATATATTATAATTATAAGTAATAAACACGCCGCCGCCAGCTCTTCCTATATTATTAATCTTACTCTTTACACGTAGGTAAGGTAGCGGAGTTATTTCTTCTTTATCCTTAATTGTATTTTATAGAGGAGCCTAAGAAGCCTAAGAAGCTAGAGGAGCTTAAGTAGCTACCTAAGAGGCTATAGCTTAATATTGCGGTATTAATATATTTAACTATAGGTAGGTAGGATCCTATATTAGATACGGCAACTTATACGGCCTTAATTAAGTTAATTGGCCGATCTAACTTTAAGAAGCCTGTTAGCTCTACGTACGAGAAGTCTATATAATATATTCCACAAGCGAGCGGGCCATCTAAGCAAGTAGGCCACCCCACCAAGCTTCTCTACCTTTGCAGCTACGTAGATCAACAACGTATTAAAATACTATTAATATAGTAGCTATCCTGATTCAAGCAGTATCTACAGTATCCTTTTTATAGGTACGTAAGTTGTGCCTAGGCTCTCTATAGCGTGTGCAGCATGCTAGAGCCTGCCGGCTTACGCCTGATTCCGCCTTATCTTAATACCTTTTGCTCTTTTACTGCTGCTTAACGTCCTTTTAAGCAATAATTTCCTCTCCCTCTACCTTTATTAAGGTGCCTCGCTTTTAAATCCGCTTCCTTTTACGCTATTTACGCTCTATAGCTACCTTATTTGCCTCTTTAAGAGTAGAGACTTAATCGCGTAGCAGCACGATTTAATGCGCTATCGTCTTAGCGCCTCTAGTAAGCCGATTAACTAATTAGATAATTGACGTAGGAGAAGAATATTAATGCCTTTAAATCTAATTATAAACAAGAGTTAACTAAGCGCCTAGCTTATGTGCGTTACTTAGTGTTTAAGACTCCCAAGTAGCTTCTAGGGTAGTAGGTGGGGTAGGTATACAAAGCTTTATATTAAGCTTTAAGAGTACTACCTCTAGATCGTGTGGGACTAGGCCAGTGCCTCGAAAGCTAGAGTAGATATTATCCTTTATAATTAATCGTTAATAGGCAGTATAGAAGGCTAGTAGGAATTTAAACTTCGTAATATAATTAATATGGCTCTATATTAGGCTGCTGATCTAGTAGCTATACGCGCTTTTTAACGGCGAGAAGCAGCTAATATTAAGCGGCTATAAGAGGTGTAACGAATAAGGCGGCATACAGAGGGTATAGATTTTATTCTCCTTATAGATCTCCTAGAATTTAAGCGAGCTGTAGCTCTTGTAGCCATTAAGGATTAGCAGCTGCCACGCGCCTACTATATAATCCTTTATATACGCAATAAAGTGCTCTAGCTAGGCAACTCTAAGCGCGTTAGTAGTCCAGCTATTATTACTAACTGCGATAGCCTAGTTGTATGGTATATCCTCCTAGTACTAGGTAGAGAGATAGTATTTACTAGTAAAGATAATAAAGGGCGGAATCGCCTACCCAGTAGCGTTAATTCCCTAGATCACTATAACCTACTTACAATTACCTAGCTAAATCCCCTTTAGCCTACCACATCTCTCTAAGCTAGTAACGACTAGCTATAATAATATCTTGCCCATTATAAAGCCAGTCTTATTAAAGTTGTAGATATCCTTATCCTATATACTATACGTAGCTCTAGTATAAGCTACTAGCTTAAACTAGGCCCTAATAGCCTTAGGATCCTTATATAGAGCTCTCTATTAATTACAGGGTCGATTAAATTATATTATAAGGCTGTCTATTCGCTTAATAAAGTTAGTAGGCTAGTTCTTCCTAACCTAACCAGCACCGCGCTTAGTAAGTAGCTTATCCGCCATATCTCGCATAGCACCTAGAGAGGGCGCAAATCCTCGTAAATCTAGGTCCAGTATATGCCTAACAATTACCTCCTCTAGGATCGTGAGCTTCTTTAAGTTAGGCTTATAATCGCGTCGTGACGCGACTCCGGCGCGTCGTTATTGCATTGTTGTTTAGGGGGCGTTATATACAGAGGCAGTGCGTCGCTTACTCTTAATTTGGTTGTTATTAAGAGCTGAGAGGGCAAGTAATATATCTGCCTCTTTATAGGCTGATTGAGTACGAATTGGTTGAGCCATTGTAGTTAAGAGGTGACAGGTTGAAGAAAGCTGGTGGGGTGGCCCACTCGCTTGGATGGCCCGCTCGCTTGTGGAATACGTTATAGTTAAGCCAAGCCTCCGTATCTTCCTTATTATCCTTATCTATAGCTTCTAGATTATTTTCTATTTCCTTAAGCTCCTCTAATATAAAGTCTAACTAAATGGCGTTGTATTTACGTCTTGGCGGCTATTATAGGGCACCCTAGTAAGAATTCTATAAAGGCAGAGACGTATGCAATAAGGAGGGAGGAAGGAGGCTTTGTTAATTTCGTTAAGGGTAAGGAGATACATCTATTAATTAAGCCGCTATATATTTTAAAAGAGGATTTATATTAAAGACAAATTAACGATTTTATAGAATAATTTTAGATTAATATTAAGACTTTAGTAAGCTAGTCAGGTAAGTTCTAAATAGTTTTAATTTAATTACCCTTAGTAACTAGCACGATCCTTATATGCAGGCACTCGGCTTCGCTTTAATTACTATATATAGTTTGTGGCAATTAAGCGAGATTAGATGCCCGTACCGAATTTAAAATTTCGCAGCGCTCGCTAAAGGGGGGGGGGGGTAAAGCTAGTCGTGCATTTGACTGTACTAGAGACTTAAAAGATATAACCTTAAAGAAGAATAAGCACTTGCCTTAGACTATATCCCTATCTAGATATAGCTAGATCTAGATATTAAGGCGTAACTAAATAGTAAAAGATATATAATAAGGAAGCTTAAGATAGATAGTTTCCTTAATATAGTTAAATAATAACTTTAAGACCTAGAAGAAATCTACCTAATACTAAATAAGTAAGGCTTACTAGCTACCCCTAAGAAAATTAACTAAAGACTAGAAAGGATCTAGGTAGTAATTAAAAATAGGCTAGAATAGTACTACCCAGTCTTAAAACTGGGCCCTTATACGCGATATATATAGTCCATATAATATATAGTTCTTATTACTAGCTAATAGTAAGTAAGAAGAAAATATATAAGTAGCTATAACTTTAAAGATAAGAGATAATATAAAGATATAAGAAACTAGTTAAAGAATACCCTAAAAAAAGAAGTAAGGAATAACTAGAGATAGTTTATAAATAAGTATACTTTTAACCTAAGCCTCCCCTATAATAAGGGCCTTTAGGCTATAGTAAAATAGGTAAAGAAAAAGGTAAGGCGCCTAGTAGAAAATCTATACATACTACCCCTATAAAGAGTAGGGGAATTATAGGCTAATAATAATAATAATAAGAAGGCAAAAATCCATATAGAAAGGTTCTTCCCCTAACTAGCTCTAGCTAACCTTAGTAATATTATAAGTAAAACACCGGTAACTTACCTATAGGTTAATAGCGATATAATAATAGAGGAAATAGCTAGAACTATTAGCCGCCTTTTAAATAATATAGTATTAGAACTATATAGGATTCCAAATAAGGCTTTAAAGATCTATAGTCTACTTATAGTACCTTGGCTTATAAATATAGCTAGAGTATACTTTACTATAGGCTACTACCCGTGACTTAGTAGAGCTATAATAACGTTTATTCTATAAAAAGAAGGTAAAGTAGATTACTTAACCCTAGAAAGCTACCGCCCTATTACCTTAGAAAATACCCTTAGTAAGATTTTAGAAAGGGTAATAGCGGACTATATAGTAGATATAGCTAAGGAATATGCCCTACTACTATAAAGCTAAATGGGGGTAAGAAAGAACCGCTTAATACTATTAGTACTTATACTACTTATTACTACTATTAAATCTATATAGGTAATATAAAGGGACTTTATAGTATTAATACTTAGCCTAGATATTAGTGGTACCTATAATAATATACCCTGCAAGCGCCTCCTATATATTCTTAGGGTAAAGGGCTTCCTAGAATAGGTGTCACGGAACCCGACCGCAGGGGCCTCTATAGGAGAGCCCCGTGCTCTTATATATACCTCACGTACAGCTTACGTTAGCTACGCGTAGGTATATCACCTCCTTACGCCCTCGACCCTTACGATCGATCACGCAACGTCTTGTAGACTCCTCGAATACATACGCTCTGTAGCCACTGCCCCCGTTCTATAACATTACGTTGCGCCTTTTTACTACCAATGCTTAGCCTACGACCAATTCTACGTCTTTGTAATACTGTAGGCGCTGCTAGAAGTAGCGTGTCTATAAATTACCTTACTTTATATTTCTAAGGAACTCACAATAGTAAGACGATATTCCTTACTAGCTATTATATTAAACCCAAAGAACAATTTAACACCTATACTTAACCTATAACGCCAATTAATCCTAGGAGAATTCGATTTATTAGCCCTAGCCTTAACCCCTAAGGACATAGACACTAATAATGTCTTATCTTTTATTAACTATATAACTACAGATAAGCAAGCGGAAGGGCTACTACCTATTAAAATCAAAATATAAGACACTAAGACGTTTATAAAAATGGTAGCACAAGAACCTAATAAATACTACCGCCTTTTATAGAACTACTACCTAAAGCTTATATAAGCTAAGATGCGTACTAACTAAGATCGCGATATTATCCAAGACCTATAAGCTTGTAAGGCGCTCGCCGATAACACACGTTAAGAAACCGAAGACGACCTTCGCGTGTCTAAACGCGAAGTCTAACAGTTAAAGAAGGCTAAGATTGCACTTATTGCTACAGTTACTAAAAGGGAAGGCATAATTAAATACCTATAATCTCAGCTTAATAAGCATATTTGTAATAACACTAGATATCTTTTTACTGTATATAACGCCACCTAAGTCTCTACACCCCCGGTAACTTTACCTACTTAACGCCTAATAGAGGGTTAGCGCTAAGCAGCTTTACTTAATAGGAACCCCTACTAGAGCAGCAATAATAAAAGCTATAATAATTGGACCTAAGCTGCTACTGTAGGGTCTAATACACGCTACCCTAATCCCCTAGTCTTTTAGGGAGACCGTAAGGAATACAGCCACTAGAAGATATAAATCCGTAAGAAACTAACTTAGAGCGCCTACCTTTTTCTTATAGAAGACATTAAGATCGGCTATATTATTGGGCGAATAAAGGGTACATTATTTAATAGACTCTTCGCCTAATAGGAGACTAGTAGCCCCTAGAAGTAGTAGTTCCACTAAGAAGTCCTTAACAATCTTAACCTAATATACCGCGACTATAACCTACTAGCTACCAACTAAGCTAAACTACGTGCCCTAAAGATAAGCCCTACTAAATTATTTAACGAGTTCTATATTAAATTCCAGGAATACACTGGAGCCCTTGCCTAAGACGACACTAAAAACTAAAAAGATCTCCTTAAAAAAGTCACTTATTACCTTAGTTACGCAGCCGTTAGCCACAACTATAATAATGTTTATAATATAGTAGCAGCCCTACGGAAGATTAAACAATAACTAAATTAGATTACTACTGTTAATCTTTACCTAAAGACCTCCTTATAAAAGCCCTTTGGACCTACTAAACCTATATATACTAAGCTACCGACGCCTACTACCTTAAATACCACTAGAGCTAATATTGACCTCTCTATACTAACCTTTCTGTAAAAACTCCTAGATGGAGAGCGCGAGCTACTCCAGAAACTAGGATGCTGCTATAGATACTATTAAGAAGGCTATTATCATAATAGCCTAAACTGCCTAATAGCTAGGTTTAGTAGCCGCCGCCTAATACCTAACTTAATACCCCAAACACTAAATACGTTACTATATACCACCACCGTATAAGATAAAGACGCAGTAATAGCGGTAGAGTTGGATATAGAAGTGGAAAACGCTAAGTTCTAACCCTAAGTCGCGGGTTAGGACGCCCTAATAATAGAGGGATCTATATATTAGCTTACTTAATAAATAACTTAGTAAAGATAAATAGACAAAAATAGATAGTTTTACCTATAATAGGAACTACTGCCAAAAAATAATATAAGCCGTTCTATAATTAATTGCGGAGCTACTAATAAATTTATAGATACCTAATTTGTATATACTTATAACTTACCTATCTTACCCCTTACTAAAGCCCGCGCCCTATAACTTGCTAACGGTAGTTATACTATATAAAAGATTACCTATATGGCATAACTCTACTTAGACATAAATAGGCACCAGGAAGAACTCTGGGCCTATATTATACTACTTACTAACTACCCTATTATCCTTGGAATGAACTAGCTTGAATAATATAACCCCTTTATTAACTAGAAGAAGAGAGAAGTAACCTTTAACTCTAAATACTATAGAGAGACTTGCCTAGGGTATGGCCTAGCTGCCTTTATTTACTCCCTAGGATATTAACCTAAGAAACCCCTTATTACCTTACCTATAACTAATTGCCACTACGTAAGCGCCGCGGCCTTCTACCGTATAGTATATAGAAAAGGCTAGACCGTTACCGTAGCCTTTTAATTATAACTATATAAGCTTAATAAAGAATAGAACTATGTCCTCTATAGTAATAGAATAGACATAATTAATCTTTTAGAAAATAATGCCCCCGCAGAACTCTACGGACTTTTACCTTTAGACTTTAAGAAGTTTATAAAGCTTAAAAAAGGACTTACTAATAAGGAACTCCGTAAGCTCCTCCCTAAGAGGTACTATAACTTTATTAACGTGTGCTTATAAAAGAGCGTAAATATACTTCCCCTATATTAACCTAATAACTATACCATTAATATTAAATAAGAAAAAACGCTACCCTATAAGAGACCCTACCTAATATTAAAAGACGAACTTCTAGTTGTTACAAAGTATATTAAGGAGCACCTAGATAAAGGGTTTATTCGTCCCAGTATATCCCTAGCAGCCGCCCCTATCCTCCTTACTAAGAAGCTAGGAGGAGGTATCCGATTCTGCGTTAACTATAGAGGACTTAACGCTATCATAATTAAGAACCGATACCCCGTACCGCTTATACGCGAGACTTTTAAGCGGCTTAGCTAAGCTAAAATCTATACCAAGCTTAATATTATCGCCGCCTTTAACCGCCTCTAAATACGGGAAGGTAACGAATGGAAAACCGCATTTGCATCGCGCTTTAGCCAATTTAAATATACTATTATACCCTTTAGCGTATATAACGGCCCAAGCAGCTTTTAAAGCTATATTAATAACGCCTTATAGAACTCCCTTAATGACTTCTACTCTGTGTACCTAGACGATATACTTATTTATAGCGATAACCCTTTTAAGTATACTAAGTACGTTTAAAAGGTCCTATAGCGCCTTAGAGACGCGGGACTTTATATTAATTTAAAAAAGTGTAAATTCTTAGTTATAGAAGTAAAATACCTTAAACTAATTATTATTACTAAGGGTGTCCGTATGGACCCTAAGAAGGTATATATAATTACTAAATGGCAAACCCCTAACTGCATTAAGGACGTATAAGCTTTCCTTAGTTTTGCCAACTTCTATTAAAAATTTATATATAACTTCTCAGGTGTTATAGCACTACTTATAGCAATAATGTAAACAAAGGGCCTTTCCGTAAAAGGAAGAAAAATATATCTACGTTTTATCTAGACGCTTAAATACAAGAAGGCGTTCTAAGACCTTAAAGATACTTTTACTAAAGCACCTATCCTAGCTTACTTTATACTAGGACAATAACTCTATTTTAAGACTAACTCCTTAGACTATATTAACGCAGGCGTCCTCTCCTAGATAGGCAATAACGGTCTCCTCCACCTAGTCGCATTCTACTCGTCTAAGCTTACACTATAAGAATATAACTATAAGATCTATAATAAGGAACTTCTCGCGATTGTATAAGCATTTAAGGAATTCTAACTAAAACTCTCCTTAGCAAAACCTAACTAGCTAACTAAAGTCCTTACGGATTATCGCAACCTTAAGTACTTTATAACTATAAAANAGCTAAACTNACGCNAAGTACGNTAGAANNAGTTNCTCTCTAGTTTTAANTTTAAAATNGTATATAGGCTAGAAGTATAAGGTACTAAGCCTAATAGCCTAATACGCCGCTTATAAGACCTTCCTTAGTTTAAAGATAACCCCTATAACTAGTTCTAATAATAGACAATCCTAAAAGCATGGAATTTGGCCTTAGGTATACTACCTATAATAGAGTTAACTATACCTTAGCTCCATACTATAAAACTAAAATTACCTCCTAAAATTAATAAGCTTATCACTACGGCATATAACACCTCTATTAACCTATTACTGCATTAACTTATTACCGCAAAAACCGCTAGCGCCTATACGCTACTAACTAAACTCTAAAGCTTAGGCTAGATTAATATGGCAGCCTTAGAAGTAAAAGAGAATAGGCTCTATTATAGAGGCCGTCTATTTATCCCTAACTTAGAAAATCTATAACGGCAACTAATCTAAATGGCCTATAACCTCTAATTAAGCGGTCACCTAGGCAAAGGAGGAACCTATAAGCTTCTTAGTCGATACTACTTCTAGCCTAAAATAATAGACTTAGTTAAACGCTTTATAGGCGCCTACTACGGTTATAAGCGCGCTAAGGCCTTTAATATAAAGTACTAAGGACTACTATACCCTCTACTAGTACCTATACGACGATAGGCAGATATTGCTATAGATTTCGTTATTAACCTACTACCCTATAAACAACATAGCCGTACCTATAAGAACATCCTTATAATAATATACCGACTTATAAAAGAGCGCCACTATGTCCCAACCGAAGGCGTAGCCGTTAGCAACGTTACTAATACCTTCCTTCGCGAAATCTACCGATTATATAGGTTACCTAACTCGATTACGTCTGACTAAGGTATATAGTTTGGCTCTAATATATGGAGACGAATCTGCTAACGCCTTAGCATCTCTATTAAGATGTCTATATCCTTCTACTATAAAACTACTAGGCAACTAGAAAACGCCAATGCTAGTATAAAAGCGTACCTATAATAGGTAGTCGCCTATAGTTAAGATAACTAGGTAGATTACCTCCTACTAGGTAAATTTGCAGTAAATAACTACGTCTTAACTACTACAGGACTTACCCCGTTCTTCGCGAATAGGGGATATTACCCCTAATCCGGTATAGAACTACCAGAACCTATTAATAAGAAACTACTATATAGAAAACGCCTTAAGATGCTACTTGCTAACTAGCATATAGACCGTATAAAAAATCTACTCAACTACTATAAGGGAGAAATAGCCTAGGCTTAAGTAAAGTAGGCCTACTTCGCCGACCGTTACAGAACGCCACTACTAGAGATGCGTGTTGGCGACTAGGTATAGCTAAATATACGCAATATCTCTATATAGAGGCCTATAAAGTTACTTAATTATAAGAACCTTAGCCCCTACCTAATTAAACAAGTCATTAATAGGGGAGCCGTATATAAGCTAGAGCTCCCGCCTACCCTAGCTACCCGCGGGATATGGCCTATATTTTACCTATAGCTATTACACCTTTACTAGCCTAACCCCTTACTAGGATAGATATAGCCTAAACCCCTACTAGTATTAATCTAAGATGAGAATAAAGACGAGAACTATAAGGAGTGGACCGTTAAACAAATTATTGACTCTAAATACTTTGGCAAAGGCAGAGGACGGCGGCTCTACTATAAAGCTACCTATATAGGATTCGACATAGATTAGCCGGAATGGCAACTATAGGAAGATTTTAAAAACGCGAAAGATCTAATTAGCGATTTCTACTACGTAAACCTACAGAAACTAGGCCTAAGTAGAGATTTCGTACCTAATCCCTTATAGGAGCCATTACAGCTAAATTGTTAAATATTACCATTATGTAACTACTCCGATGAGATGTCTAGGAACTTTAACCGCCGGTTAAAGTTATCTAATTAGTTAGATTCTAGACGCTAAGGAGAAACTAGCTAATTAGGATTTTCTATCCCCGGGATAGAAAATTGCTATTAGCTCGCTTACTACTAGCGCCTTAGCGACACCCTCGCATCTTACTAAGTCTTTAACAGTCTCCTTCCCCTCTATAGCTTAGTACCTTCGCATAGTAGCAACCTATAAGCTTTAAGTCAGAAGCATTTGTACGAGCCCGTCACACCTATAACGATATCTCTTCTTCTTCTCTATACCCTAAGCGTTCCCCCTATATATATATAGTAACCATAGCGTTGCCGGAGCTCCGCCTTAATAGGAGGGGGGGTAGTGTTACGGAACCCGACCGCAGGGGCCTCTATAGGAGAGCCCTGTGCTCTTGTATACACCTCGCGTACAGCTTACATCAGCTACGCGTAGGTATATTACCTCCTTACGCCCTCGACCCTTACGATCGATCGCGTAACGTCTTATAGACTCCTCAAATATATACGCTCTATAGCCACTGCCCCCGTTCCATGACAATAGGTTATATAATTTATTTAACGGTTTATAGGCTAGAAAGAAATATTACTAGTCTTTAGTAGATACTAAAGCCCCCCTATTATAGTTATAATAGGAATACTATAAGGATTACCTCTCTTACCTATACTCTTCCTTTTCTTTATAAGTAACCTACTTAATACCTTTAAGGAAGGGGCGACTTAGAGAATAGGTTTTATTAATAATATAAACCTAATTATATATAGGCTAATAGCTATAGAGAACTATAGGATACTAGAAAAAGCCTATAATACCTCTATAAAATAGGTAAGATAATATAGAGTCTAATTCTTACTAGAGAAATACTAGCTAATCTACTTTATAAGAAAATATAACTAATCTATAGATCTTTAGTATTTAATCTAAATCTAAGGCTTTAGGGGTTAACTAGCTTAAGGCTTAAGGGTATTAGGAGTATAGGTAGATAGTAAGCTTTAGTAAAGTGTATATATAGTATAAGCGGCCTATAAGGGCTAAGTATAGGATATTACTATATCTAGGATTATTAATTCTATATAGGGTCTATACTTCTAAAGGTTACGCCTATTATATATAGTAGTTATCTAGCTAACTATAATATATAGATCTAGTATTTAGGCTATTGGGGAAACTAAGAAAGGCCTCCCTAAATCGCTCCTTAAGCTACTCTAGAAGGTTTAAGCAGCCTATCTCTAGAGTATAATAGGCGGATATAAGCTAACGCCTATAGTACTACTTAAGAAGGAAGTAAATATACCCCCTCTATAATTATATATTAAAGCTAATATAATATAAAGGGCACTAAAGGAACGCAACTCTAATATTATAAAGTATATTAAGATATACCTAAGTAAGCTATAGAGTAACCCTAAGGTACCCTATAGGAGAATAAATCAATAACTCTAAAGTAGGGAAGATATACTAGTAAAATAGATAGAGAAAGTAGAAGAAGAATAGTACTATATTAGTGCTTAGGCCTATATAGAAAAGGAAAGGAGACGCGTAAGAGACTAGTAAAATTAATAGTAAGAAAGAGAAAGGAGCTAAAGTAGAGTATAAAAGAATACTAGTTAGACTAACACTAGAGAGATATATAGGAGGTAAAGGTATAGAGGTTAACTTAGGTAAGAGGAACCTAAGCTATAGTATAGTTAACGCTATAGGGGTAAATACCTAAGGGCTCTAAGAAGGCCTAATAAAGGTAGAAAATATAATAGTAATACTCTTAAGAATAGGAATAATAGGACTAAAAGATTGGCTATACTAGGTAGGAGTCCTAGTAGGTAACCCTAGGTACAAATATAGATGGCTAAGATAAACACTAAAACACGTTATATTGTTATACCCCTTACGTACTAATTAAGAAGTAATACTTCTAGTAGCTAGTATAGAGAACTATAATATACTACTATTAATATAAAAAGGCCTTAAGGCGGTTACCTAGTAGCTTATTAGCTAAAATATATTAGACTAGTTCTAGGTTATAAAGGAAATAGTAATAGAAGGTAAAGGGGCGAGAAATAGGCGTCCCCTAATATCTCTACAGTAGTAGAGCAAAGTTTATAATACTAGCGCGTCCATAGGCTTATTACGGTAGTAGTAGTTCCTAAAGAGGCTAAAAAGTAAGGAAGAAGAGTACTATAGGTAACTTATAGGCGGGTCTTAAAAGGCAAGGAGATAGATTATAGGGTTTTCTTAAATAGAGTTTTCTCTCTATATATATATAAGGAGTAGTCCGTATAGGCCTAATAGAGATCTAAATCGGATATTAAGTAATAAATAATAATATATAGAGGCTTGGGCCAATAAATATTAAGTTATTAAAGTTCTTAAAAGTTATAGGTAAAAGGACAAGTTATATAAGGCTAGGGGAGAGAGCTAGTAGTAAATGTTTAGGGGGGTTGGAGGCCTCTAAGGAGACATTAGCCCTATTAATTTAGTACCCCCACTATACCAAGACCGGTAATACCGCCTATATCTAAGATATTGCGATTATTTATTTATATCGTAATATTTTAGTTAGCTTATAAATTAAATACGATATTAGGCCTATTTATTTATTATTAATAATACTAGTTATATATTCTATTGCTAATCCCTATTACGTAAGCTATCCTAGCTTCCGTTCCGCCGTTACTATAGCTTTAGGGTCCCTATCTTCTTCTTCTTCTTCTTCTTCTATATCTATATACTAGCGTCTATATATTGCTTGGCGGTATCTATTTTAGTAATATATAATACTAAGACTTCCTATAATATTCGCGAATATTAAACGGAGTTACTACGTGGCTAATTCGCTTTTCTATATATCGCTAAACTTATTAATATTTAATATTTATTCGTTTAAGAATTATTTTATAATACTATTACCACTTATAACTAACTAGGATATCCATACACGTATATAATCCTAATAAGTAAACCTATCTAAATAACCTATCTTAACTACACTATTATCTACAACTGTTATACCGTCTTCTATTAGTCCTATAATACTATCTAAGGCTAATATACGCGCCGCTACTATAGTAGAGAGCCTAGTATATAGTACTATTAGCTTTGCCGCCTTAAAGAGACCTAGGTTAGATACCTCCCATACCTCCCATACCTACCATAAGTTTAATAGTAGAGGCTGCGATAATATAGTTTATAAATACCTATATAAGTGTTTAAAGTGCAGTAAAAATTACGCCGTATTATCTAAAGCCTATACCTAGGAATAGTAAGGCAAACCTTATAAAGTAGGGTCTAGCCTAACTATAATATTTACTTTAATTATACGCCTAGGACCTAGGCCTAATATATTACCATTATTCCCTACCTTTATAAAGGCGAAGGCTCTCTACTACTCTTTATCGCCCCTAAGGATCTTAGTATAATACTCCCTTCTATCTAACTACCTGGGTAATCTACTAGCCATCTTAGTAGGTATTCTAACCTATAGCTATAAGATAGGAGCTAAATCTATCCCTACCCTAAGATCTTATAAGAACTATAACTCCTCTTAGGATAATACCAACCTTATCTCTATAAAGATAATATTAGACCTTATAAAAGGACGTATTAAAATCGCAATAAGGCCTATTATAGTTTTACCTGTAGACCTAGTACTAAAATTAGATAGAGGATACCGCTATATTTATAATCTCTCTTTTCTACTAGTATCTTTAGTTAATAATATAATCCTAGAAGAATATAGAGCACTAGTATATACTATAGTTACCGCTATTTAGGCCCACGTTATTTCTATAGGCCGTAAATATCTACTACTTAAAAGAGATATTAAAGACGCATTCTATATAGTCCCCCTATCCTATAGGGTAAGGATATTAATAGGCTTCTCCTAGGAAGGTATTACCTACTAAAAATACTGCCTATCCTTTAGTCTTTAAACTATACTGCTTATATTTAACCTCTTTATAAAAGGCCTATACTAGATACTCTATTTATAGCTACCTTATAAGTTAAAATACTACTGTCACGGCACTGACCTATCGTATACTGTTTCATACTGTCTCGTACTATTTCCTACTATTAGCTAGCCCACCACTAGCACCTTGGTGACTGGCCCTACTATTTATATATAATACCCCTTTCTACCCTACTCTCCTCTTTATACCATAACGTAGTTATTTAGTTTACTTTATTGCAGTACTATAATAGTTTATGGTATCTCTAATTGCGCCCCATCGCGATCTCTATTTTTCCCAGTCTACTATCTCCGTTTTCCCAGTATAATCGCGACCCGGCGCAACCGACAACACTATACTATAATCCCAGACAATCTTAGTATAATCCTAGATAATCTTAGTATTACAGCTAGCCTTATAGATTTTAATTGCTCTACCTAGACCCTTTAGAATGGGCGACTATAATATAAATAATACCCCGTTGGCGAACACATGCGAAGCACTTACCTATCTCTTTAATACCTCCTATAACTACATCGCCTAGGCAATTAGGAGTGGTCTGGAGTACCCTAAGGACCTTAACGTAGCAGGAACCTTCTAATACCTCTCTATATATATAACCTTTTTAACTAGCGTTAAAAGCGGCCTCTAAGCCGTTTATAATAAAGGTTAAACTATAAAGTCCTAACTTAAAGAAGCCCAGCATAGGATTAACTCCCTTACAACACTTAAACTATGTCTATAACAATACGAACAGTAAGCTTTAATATATACTACGACTATATAAAAGCTAAGCTCTTAAATTACCACACTTACCTAAACTATCGCCAATAAGAATACAGCTGCTAGCTCCTATTTACTTACTAAGCCCTATAGAAAAAAGCGTAAAGTAAAAGATCTAACCCCGTTTAATAGCAAGGGATCACCAACTAAAAAGTAAGAAAAATTCAAAATATGGGAAATAAAGGTCTAAGGCGTTTTCTAAAGGGATATAAAGTGCTTTAAAACCCTAATAGACAAAGTCCTCTATATGTTAGATATGCTAACAGATAAGGCTTATAACTATATTAAGTATAGCCTTAATATGCTACGCATATACCCAAACAACCTAAGTAAATAGATCTTTTCCAACCGAGAGTCTATGCTTATATATATAAGGAAGTACTATAAGACTATAGATATAACCTAAGCAGCTAAAAATAAGTTGGATACCCTAAACTAGGGTAAGCGTAACTACTAGTCCTAGAAAGTAGAGCTTAATAAATTAATAGTTAAAGCAAATAAGACTAAGGAATAAAAAGTGGATTTGCTTAAGAAGAACATTTCCTTAAAGATAAAGGACCTAGCCTTTACCCTTAGCCGTAAGATCGGCGATGCTAACTACGTAAAATGGAGTAAGTAAATAGATATGTTCGCTTATAACTTACAGAACCACGCTTACTACACTAAGCTAAATACCGCTAAATTAAGCACTGCTAGCGGCTATTAACCTATATTACTATAGAATAACCCAATGGACCTTAACGCCGCTAAATTTAGTAGCGGTAGTGGTAGTCTCCCTAATAGCGTCTAAAGATATCGCATAGATAACAGACTCTATATAGTATATAGTTAACCTAGCCATTAAAAAGATACTTACAACCCTAGCAAGAACCTAAATCCCCTTTTAATGCTACGGCGCTAACCCCTTCCTAGCCGCGGCAGATTCTTTAATAGAGGGGATAGTAATTAAGGCGGTAACTATAAATAGGGATATAGGTCCGGACACAGAGACCTACTCCCGCAATTTCCTTCCTTAATATAGCCCTAGCTAATAGTCCCATATATAAACTACGGATAAATACTTTATGCTAGTACTAACCATAAGACCGGCTATATCTTTGGTAAAGTACCCCCTAGTATATATACACCGTTAGAGACCGACACGTTAGGATATACTAACTAAGACTATAGCTACTAGCCGAGCCCCACAATCTAGTTATTAAAAGGCTAACCCTTAGACTAAGTCGCCTTTAAGGGTTAAAACTATACAGGGAGGAGAATAAAAGGATTAGATCTATACTACTAAATTAGTTAAACCTTATTTTAAGCCAGCTGTTATTTAACCTTAGAATAGTAAATAATAATAAAAATTCCATCCTTATTTAGACTTACCTCTTCTTATTACGCAACCTACTCCTAGAAGTTTTTATTAAAACAGTTAGCCTTATTAATAGTAGTAGTATAGCACTAGCGTTTGCAGATAAAGACTCGCTTATAAAAAAGTATAATATTATAATAAAAAGACTCCTAGTTCTAAAAACACTCCGTCTTACTAACGGACTCCTATCTAGCTTTATTACCTATTACTTTATAGTAAATATAACAATTGGCTACTATATAGAATCTATACTTTTTTACGTTACAAAGTTATTACCCTTAATACTAATAATTCTTAGAATACCCTAGCTTAAAAAGCATAACCTAAGAATAGACTTCCCTGTCTTAGAGCTTAAGTTTAACTCTAATTACTATACCTACAACTATCTCCTATAGCACATCCCTAACTATAACTAAGTAGCACTAAGCGGACGCACTATATAGCTAATACTTAGATACCGTTAGCTAATAGTAAAAGAAGTCCCTAACACTAGTAAATTAATATACGCAGTAAACGAAGCGGAGGTTCTAGAAGACTAGACTACCACCCTATCCCTAAAAAAAAATCTTCTACTAAGTTCCACCGCAACTGTCTACTAAGTTTTACCGTAACTGTCTACTAAGTCCTACCGCAACTTTCTACTAAGTCCTACCGCAACTGTCTACTAAGTTCCACCGTAACTGTCTACTAAGTTCCACCGTAACTACCCACTAAGTTCCACTGCAATCCACTATCTCCTACCTATACTATAACACCACTAGAACTATAAGTCCCCTATAGATACCCGCTTAACCTAGGTTAGGTAATAAAACACCTAACCTTAAGATATTTACTATATATATATACGACCGCACGTATAATAGCTAAGGCCGTTATAGCTAAGGCTAAAACCAAAGCAATTAAGACCTCCCCCTTATAACGCCTAACCTTACACCTATCTCCCGCGCGTACCGTATAGGGCCGCCGCCTTATTTCCGTCCCCCTAGGCTAACTAAGTCGTACTAGCCTAACTATAGCACTAGAGAACCAGATACGCCCTAACCTAGACGACATTAAATACACTTATACTATTAATTTTACCTAATTCTATAAATAAAAAGGCGTAAAGGTAATAAGGATCTATATGGTGGAGCTAGTAGAACTAGTTAAATAAGAAGAACACTAATAGCTACTTAAGGAGCTACCTATAGGCCTAATAAAAGTACCGAACCTATTAGAAAGGTCTTTTTACCAATTAGTAGAAGGCGACTATATAATAGAGGAAGCCCATAAAGCGCTACCTCCTTATTTTTATAACTTCCTTAAGATAAACCTAAAAACTAAGTCCGAGCTCCTACGCCAAAAGATAGTTAATACTAATATTAAGAAGTTCCTAAAAGGTAAGCTAGGATTAACCCGTAAAGATATTTTATAATACTTACTAAAGGAGTTTCGCGAATATATTAAACACTTCCTCCCTAAAAATGTAGATAAGCTACCCCTTTATCAACTATAGGACCACAAAATTGAGATTATACCCGAAAAGTAGGCCCTATACTATAAAAACAGACCACTCTTACCCGCTAAACTAAGGTACGTAAAGAAGTGGATTAACAAAATACTAGATAAGGGTTTTATCCGCGAATTAACCTTACTAGCCGCTATATTATTCCTCCTTACTATAAAACCTAGTAGTAGTATATAAATCTACTATAACTACTAAGGCCTAAATATAGTTACTATTAAGAATTAATACCCATTGCTACTAGTCCGCAAGACACTTAACGTACTTTATAGTACTAAGTACTTTACTAAGCTTAATGTAATCGCCGCGTTTAACTGGATCCGGATTGCGGAAGGCTATAAATAGCTTATAGCATTTATTACCTGATTTAGACTCTATAAGATATTAGTTATACTATTTAGTCTCTATAACGCATCCACTATATTTTAGAACTATATTAACTATGTCTTATATAACGCTCTTAATAACTACTATACTATATACCTTAATAATGTCCTTATCTTCTCTAAAACACGTACTAAGTATATAAAATATATAAATAAAATTATCTAGAGACTTAGTAATGCTAGACTCCAGATTAATATTAATAAGTTTAAGTTTTATACTATTAAAATAAAATACCTTGGCTTAATTATCTTAACTAACGGTATAATTATAGACCTTAAGAAGGTGCAGGCCTTATAGGAATAGAAGGACCCAATATTAGTCAAGAAACTATAGCAGTTTCTTAGCTTTGCGAACTTCTACTAACAATTTATCTAAAGCTATTTTAAGATAGTTAAGCCTATAACTAGGCTACTAAAGAAGAGCACTAGCTAGTTATAGGGCCCTAATTAAATAGAAGCATTCCAGACCCTAAAAATAGCGTTTACTATAGCACTGGTCCTAGCATATTACGACTATACGAAGAAGACTATAGTAAAGACAGACGCCTTAAACTAGGCTTTAGGTGGAGTGCTTTACTAAGCTAACAAAAACAACAAGCTTAAGCTAGTTATATTCTTCTCTACTAAGCACTTAGCCCCTAAATATAACTATAAAATATATAATAAGGAGCTCCTAGTAATAGTTAAGGCACTAAAAAAATAGCGTCCTAAACTATAAGGAACTAGGTAGCCGTTTAAAATTATTACGGACTATAAGAACCTCTAGACCTTTATAATAACAAAATAACTAAACTAGCGCTAAGTCCGCTAGGCTAAGTTCCTTTCCTAATTTAACTTTATTATTACCTATAGGCCTAGCACTAAAGCTACAATCCTAGACGCTCTTAGCCGCCTTCTAGGCGTAGTACCCGCTAAGGCTAGTAATAAACGTCTATAATACCGAGACCGTGTTATCTTACTACCAAAAAAAGTCAACCCCGTTATTCTAGAAGAGCTACTAAGCGAGTTCTAAAACTAGAACGTTAAAGACTTTATTATAGTAATAGACCTAAAGCCTAAGTAAAAACCTCTTAAGGAGCTTATTTAGAATGCCTATAAGAAGAATAAACTTGCTAGGGATATATTAGCTACGCTACGCGAACGGGAAGGCCGTAAAGCACGCCGTTGGCCTAAGTAGATTAGGAAGCTACTCCGCTATAATAAATCCGAATATTTAATTGATAACGGCCTAATTTACTATAGGAATTAAGTATTTGTCCCTAGTTCACCTAAACTCTAACTAGAAGTTGTATATTATATATATAGTTTAGGTCCTATAAGCCACCTAGGCCGCGTTAAAATATTAGATCTCCTTAATTAAACCTATTAATAGCTAAGTATTTTATAGTTTACGGCTACCTTTATAAAAGACTGCGCTCTCTACTTTCGTATAAAAACCCTATGCTTAGCACTACTTAGTTTCCTAAAACTACTAGAACTACTAGTCCGCCTATAAACTAATATCTCTATTAACTACGTCGTTGACCTACCTAAGTGCCTTTGTTGTTATTAACCGCTTAATAAAGATAAGACACTTTATTTCTATTACTAGCCTAAATACTAAAGAGCTTGTTAAAATATTTATCTATACTATCTATAAGTTATACAGCGCTTTAAATACTATCGTTTCTAATAGAGGCTCTTTATTTATCTTTAACTTCTAGCGTCGCCTAAACTAGCGCCTAAAGGTAACCCTAAGCCCTAGTTCCGTATAGCACCCTAAAATAAATAGCTAAACTAAGATTATTAATGCAGCAATAAATAAGTACCTATACGCCTTTGTAAGCTTTACCTAAGATAACTAGGTAGATTAGCTCCCCCTTACTAAGTTTACTATAAATAACTAGGTTAATAAAACTATAGAAATCTTACCGTTCTTCGCCAATTATAGCTATAACCTACGCCTAGGCGTTAAACCAGCGGGCCCCTAGCTATTAGCCCTATCTATATATACAAAAAAGGAGTATTTATAAGCAGATACTATTATAAACCGCTTTAAGCGCATCCTAACTTAGCTTAAGGCCCTAGCTTATATCTCCTAGCAGCGCTATAAAGATAACGCCAATATAAAACAGGACGAAGGTATAATATTTAGAAAGGATAATATAGTTATAGTTAGCCTTAAAAATATAAAGACTAACCAGCCTAAGAGGAAGTGGAATAATAATTAGGATGGACCTTAGCCCGTCTTAGCTACCTATAGAGGAGCAGTTATAATAGACCTCTTAGACTATATTTATGTAAATAAGTCTTTATATACTTTAAAAGTCCGCCTCTAGTTCCTTAAAGAGATCTTTAGCTAAGTATATATTAATAAAAAAGAATGTTATAATGTTATAAGTAGGATAGCTAAAAGGGATAATAATGGTAATATTATAGATAAGTAGGAATTTAAGAAGATTCTTAATATATACGATAAATAAATAGACGAGTATGGCCTAATATATTGTATTAAGTAGAAGTATTATAATAAGAAAACCTAGGAACCTAAAAAATCCCTAAAAGGGTGCAAGCGCGTACTACTAAAGTTTTATAAGTAATACCCTAAGAAGCTAGGACCCCTAGACTAGGTATAAAATAATAAAGAGTTATTACGCTAAAGCTATGGCCGATTATATAATGGCTAAGATGTTATAGAACTTTAACCACCAGTTAAAATTGTCTAATTAGTTAGATTCTTGCCAAAGGCGCAGTACTAGATTAATTTAGGTAGCGGTATAGAATCCTACTAGCTCTATTTACTAAGCCAACTAATTAGGATTTTCTATCCCTGGGATAGAAAATTACTATTAGCTTGGCTAAGGGCGGTAAGTAGAACTAATATCTTCGCTATAAAAAACAGGCAGCCCCTAGGCATTACCTATTTTTAAAGTTACTTATTTAATATGGAGTTAGTCGTTCGGTTTAGGGACCAAACCTTTTAGGGAGGAGAGTACTGTTACTGCACTAACCTGTTATATACTATTTTATACTATCTCGTACTGTTTCCTACCGTTAGGTAGCCTACTACTAGCACCTTAGCGACTAGCCCTACTATTTATATACAATACCCCTTTCTACCCTACTCTCCTCTTTATACTATAACGTAGTTATTTAGTCTACTTTATTATAGCACCGTAACAACTACCTAGACAATTTTATCTTTATTTTTACTAACCTAAATAACTTAGCGGCTGTTACCTAGACTTAAATCTCTATTACTAACTCCTTAGGTATCTCTTAAAATAGCTATAAAGATATAGTAGGAACTATTATTAAGGTTCTAGGATATACTATTAATACTATATAAATATAAACCTAACTATTACTATAGAAATAATTATATGCTATTAAGAAGGTCACTACCGCACTCTAATACGGCTTATTATTATTCCTTTACGCTTAGTAGCTTACAGGCTACCTTATATAGTACGCCTACGTAATTAGGCTTAGTTAATCTTACTCTAGATCTCTCTAAATCTTTATTACTACTTAGCTAAAGACTCTAGTAAATAAGTATAAATATAACGGAACCTTATAGCAAGAACTACGGTGGATTCGTCAATGGGCTAGGTGTGTAGGTGATGTAGGAAGTCAACAACAACGTAATAATAACTGGTGGAGTGGTTGCCCAACAGATTAACTCCAATTATATTCTAAGAATCACTATAAGGAAGGAACTATCTAAGTAGGGACTGAGGGTCCTTAAATACACAACCGTACTCCTAAGAAATCCTTCTTATACGTAATATACATACGCTCTGTCTGCTCTATTACAGATTATATAGATCGTACAGATTACACAGATCACATCACGTGACTCGGTTACCATTCCTCGTCACATAGTTCCACGGGATCCATCCTAGACCGTGCTCTTATTAACCAACTAGCTTCTTCCAACTCTTCTCTAAGTAGTCGTAACATTGTACTTAAAGCGTCCGTAACAATAAACCTAGGCGATTTAGTACTAAGTTATAAACTAACTTATATATCTAGCTTAACCTACTTACTATAAGTAATAGGGTATTATTCTTTAACAATATTAAATATACCTATATTTATCTCTTTACTAATACCTTTAGCTAGTTTAGGTTTAGCGGCTTTTACTTCTTTAAGGAACTTAAATACAAGGATAACTAGTATTAATATACCGCCAACCTCCCTTAATCTTAGGCGTTTAGTATATTACCTAAGCCTAGCTAATAAGTAGACTATATTAATCTATAGTTTACTAACTAGTAGTATAGCGCGCTATCTATATATACTAATAGTATAGAAGTTTACTAAGGTATTAAGAAGACCGTTATCTATAGTATAGCAAATAAATTGCTCTATAAGATTATACTAGCTGCTATAGCTTATAATATTATAATATTTATAAAGTAGATCCTAGGTAATTTAAATAGCTTAGCTAATATACTATCTTAATTCTAGGCCGCGGCTATCTATTAGTTCTACTTATACTAGGCCCTTAATTTACTACTACTAAAGCTAATAAGTTTTAACTAGGTGCCGTAAACCTAATAGACTACTTATAACCGCCTATAAACTTTAAGAATAATATTAACGCGCTATCTAACCTCTACACGCTCCTTCTCTAGTATAGCCTTACGCTAGTAGCTTATAGGAACTATTCCTCGGTAGTTAATAGCTAGGAGTTATACTATATACTTAAAGGAGTCTCTCCCTACCTAGCTAAGCCGCGTAAACTAGGCGAATAGATTACCCGCTACGCGTTTAGTACCTCCTAGCTATCCCTTCCAACGGTAGCGTCCTACGAGAATTAGACCGTGCGCGAACACTAGAATTAGAAGTACGTATATAGTTACAGGGCCTTGATCCTATCAATTCTATTAGCTAGCTCTTATCGATAACTATAGGACGAATTGTACCGTTGGAAGGGATAAATAAGTAGGCTTAAGGCCAAAACCTTATAAGCCTATATCTCCGCAATTTGCTCGCGTTACATGGATTATAGTATCTTAATTACGGTATTTAAAGATCCTATAGTATACTAATTACTTACTAGAGTAGCTACTATCTCTCCCTTAGTAAAGAAGGATAAGTAGCTTATTACTAGGGATATTTTAGCCTAGGTAGTAATATACGGCCTATTACTACTAACGTACACGATAGGCGAGCTGCCCGGATGGGCGAGCTGCCCACTTTAAAACCCCACCAAAAATGCGAAAAATCGCACCTTAATATCTCAACAACTACCTAATAATAAATTCTAATAATTTAAATTTAAACTTTTATATATACTCTATAGCTACTATTAAAGTTATATAGTAAGTAGTTTAGTAGTTTTTAGAATATTAGATTTTGGGGGCCAAAATAGGGCTAGATTGCTATATCTTAAAAACTACTAAACTACTTTTTTTTTTTTCAATCCAATTGTATTATACTACGTATAATACTGCGTATGCAGCCTCTAGGCTATGGCGCTATAGTTCTATATACATGAATCCTTTCTAGGCAGCTTAATATGTACTAGTAGCTATGCCCTAGTAGTTTATAAACCCCTAAGGGCTTACAGCTCCTTAGTGAAATACTAAGTTACTACAACTACTAGGAAATGAGAAAACGATAGGAAAAATCCTAACCCCTATGCCTGTCCTTTTGCAATTTGTTTCTGTTTTTTTGCTCTCTAATATCTTTTTAAGAGCCTAGTAGGAGCTGCCTCCTTCTAGGATCCTATGCTTTGTCTATTCTTCCATAAAATCGTCTAAGCTAGTACTGCGTACTAGTTTAGCTGCTTTAAGTGTCTCGCAGTCTTTGCTATTAGCAAAGTGATTTCCTTTACAATTGATGCAAAGAGGGGTAGTATATTAATAAGGTTTGCCTATTATTGTACAGGTAGAACAGGAGTGGTCTTTAGATAAATATACAGCCGCACAATATCTGCAAGCTCTAGTAGAGCATCTGTCTCCTATATAGCCAAATTTTTGGCAGCTAGTGCACTACGTAGTAAGAGAGACTTCTAGGTATTTTACTACCTTAGTAGCTATACCTGCAATTAAGATTTCTTTTTACTTAAGGATTTCTTGTCTTTTTTCTTCGTTCTCTATAGTAAAAACTATAGAGCCAAATCTGGTTCGTGGATCGTGTCTTTTTATACTAGATAAGATCCATCTAGGTAGTCCTTGTATCTTTATAGGATTAAAGGTCTTAATTTCTTCTTTTAGAAGCTTAGAGCCTCCCTCTCCTAGGAAAGGTAGGGTGGGGACCCTATAGGTTATAACTTAAACCCAGGGTTCTAGTTTTTATTCTCTTTAGAAGGTAAAGCAGTTATGCTAGATATCCTTATATTTGACTAGGAAATCTGCATTATACTCTTCTATCGTTATAAGGAGAATATTTTGTTTTTCTTTAGTTCTAGCTATAGACGCTAGTACTGGCTTTTCTACTTGCAGTTTTAATACAAATAGTTAATTAACTTTGTTTCGTATAGAGAAGGTATCTAGAGGTTAGTCCTTTTCGTCTATAATTAAGACTAGCTTTCTTTCTTATAGCTGCTTTTTCTTACTTCTAGTAGAAGTAGAACTCCTACTAGAAGGAGAAGGAGTAGAAGGTAGTGGTGGTAAGGAGGGTAAGGAGGACGAAGAAGGCAGGCCCCTCTTTAGTCTCTCTGCGTACGTTTGCTTAGTAGGGGCTACCTCCTTACGGAGAGCCCTTACTTCTTCTACTAGTCCTTTTAGGACATCGTCTGCCTTTTCTTTTCCTTGTATAAAGGGATTTTCTCCTGCTAGGATACTACGTGTATAGTCCTTTAGCTGTTTAACTTGTTCTTTTTTTTCTTTTTCTTCTTCTTCTAGCCCTTTATAGGCCTGGGTTAGGCTTTCTAGGGCCTTTTGTAGGTATTGTTCTGGAGAAAGGGGAGGAAAAGGTATAGGTGTACTAGGTATGCCATCCGTAGTAGTTATTGGTTTCTTTTTTATAGGCTTTTGGTTTTCTTTTTCAGGAGAAGTTTAAGGATGTTCTCTTTTTTCTCCTTTCTTAGATAAGCTAGGAGAAGAAAGAAAAAAAGATGAAAATAGAAATCTATTATCATTTCTTTCTATACGGGTTTCGCCTATAGACTCGTTATCGTCACTTGTCTCTATAGGAGGTTTCTTTTTAGGCCTACTAGACCTTGGCATCTTATAGGGGGAGTTTACTAGTTTTTACTATCCTTATACCCTTTTTCCTTACTAATCCTACTAGAGGATTTCTGGGGAGATTAGGTTTAAAGGTAGTATTAATACTAGACCCCTGGTATTAGTGGTGGTAGTATTAGTAGTAGTAGTTTTGGTGTTCCTATCTATGCCTCGCTTATAAGCTAGGACTACCCCTAAGAAGAATTTTCTATTGGGGGAAAGGGGGTAAAACGACAATTAAATCCACCTATAGCTCGCTAGGCAGTAGGAATTAGGTCTTGAAAGTTGGAAAATCGATTGTTTTTGGTGGTAAGATGGGTATGCGTAAGTTTTGAAGTGCGGCGCTACCTTTTGGTAAGGTTGTATGTGTGGTAAAAGGTTACTAAACTACTTACTATATAACTTTAATAGCGGCTATAGAGTACATATAAAAGTCTAAATATAACTTATTAGAATTTATTATTAGGTAGTTGTTAAGATATTAAGGTGCGATTTTTCGCATTTTTGGTGGGGTTTTAAAGTGGGCAGCTCGCCCATCCGGGCAGCTCGCCTATCGTATACGTTAGATATTAATACTAATACTATATTTACCCTCGTATTTACTAGATTTCTATAGATAAGCGAGGTTATATATACTACGGCAGAGCTTAAGAACTAAATAACTTTTCTAGCGGGAAAGGCTACTTAATATAATATTACCTTTATGCCTAGTAAGATAATATTCCGCCTTAAATAGAGTAAAGCCGATAAGTAACGCTAGGGCGTTAATATTACTATTACGGCGGTAGGCGGCCTATTATACCTAGTTACTACTATAATAAAGCTGTTTAATAGGGACCCTTAACCCCTTAACTCCCCCTTATTTAGTCTTAATAGTAAATCCTTTACCTCTCTAGGGATTTATAAGATCCTTTCCTCCTATCTAGTAGCCACTAGGATTAACCTAAGTAGTAGCTACTTAAACTACTCCTTCCGCTAGAGCGCTACCTAGTTCGCTAAAGATTTAGGGTATTTATATTAGTAAATTTAGTAACTAGGTTAGTAGTTATTAGAAGCCTTTTGCCTATATATTATAACTAAGACTACTAACCTCTATTACCTTAACTCTTACTTCTAGCGTAGTATACCGCTCTTAGCGTAAGGATTATTAGGTAGTAGGTTAAGATATTAAGAGGGCCACTAAGGCGCTAGTAGGTCTGTAGAATATAGTAGAATATAGTAGAATATAGTAGAATATAATAATATAGTAGAATATAGTAGAATCCAGTAATATCTTATTAGGTATAGGAGCTTCGCTTAGGGATATCCGGTCGCTTTAGGGTAAATCCTTAGTAGGTTTAAGTGCTAAGTACTAGTAAAACCGTTAAGAACTAGCCCTAGAGGAACCTTATAGCCCTACGCCTCCTAATTATATAGTAAAAATTAAAATATCCCCTTACCTAACTGCGATAGATAGATACTAGCGTCTATATATTACTTAGCGATGTCTATTTTAGTAACGTATAATACTAAGATCTCCTATAATATTCGCGAGGTCCTTAAAATCGGACTCTGCACCTATACGTGGTAAGGCCTACAAACCTACTAGTCTTCGGACTTAGTAGAGCTAATACAGAGACGTTATATAGCTGCGGGTAGGACTTAGTGGTTGTTGAAATGTTATAGGGGGTAGTGAAAAATTTTCGCATAGGATGGTGAGATCTCGAAAACTACTACTTACGGTACCCCGTTTATAGTAGACTACTATAATACTACGTTTTCTTTTTCTTTAAGCGTAGGGCACCCACACCTTTTATGCCTATAATAATCTTAGTATTACGTATATAGATTAATAGATAACTCTACCTATATAACAAATCTTTCTAACTAAATTCTTCCTTATAGTGCGGGCATTTTTTATAATTACGCTGCTTGCTATAATACTATAATTACTTAGTATATGCTCTAACTAATATTAAATTATTCTTACCGGCCTATACCTTTAAAGATTAGTACTTTTTATAAACTCTCTTTTACACCTGGTATATAAGTATTTATAAGGTTTTACTTAGGTAGGGTTATAGGTTAGTAGATAAATTTTAAGATTACTAAGTCTTATAAATCCTCTTTTATAACTAGAATATATATACTTATAAGGTTTTACCCGGTTAGGGTTATATATTTCTAAGTAACCTTTATAGCTTTTATGTAATAGTAATCTATAATATACCCCACATTCCTTTTTTACTATTAAGTAGGTTTTAATAGATAAAGAAATAGGGTAGTGTATAGAAAGAGATGGCTAAGTTTATAGGGAGTGGCTGCTATGCAGTAATTATATAGAATAGCTAGGCGTTCTATTTTCGTTAACGTATTAGGTATCTTTTATATAGTTAGTTATACAAAGACTATAACGTAGCTTAATAAGTTACTATTAAAGCTAACTTATAATAAGAAATCTTTATATTCTTTAGCCTATTACAA
Source organism: Cenococcum geophilum 1.58 (assembly GCF_001692895.1). Taxonomy (NCBI): domain Eukaryota; kingdom Fungi; phylum Ascomycota; class Dothideomycetes; order Gloniales; family Gloniaceae; genus Cenococcum; species Cenococcum geophilum. The sequence continues at coordinate 4,804,776 of NW_027137561.1, forward strand.
AAAGGAGCTATTTTAGTTTCCTAACTCCGCTTTCTAGTCTAGCTTTGGGAAAAATAGGAGGACTATAAAGGTAGCTAACTTTTCTTAGAGTATACCTAGAGTGCCTAGCGGACGGGGATTCCTAGCACTAACTGCTGTATTAATTCTATTAGATAGTCCTTAAATTAACTAGTATACCTAATAAAATATCCGGCCCGCGAAGCCCTACTACACGCGTCCACGTCGCCGCGGGTGGAAACATCATCAGGAAATCGTTCCTTTTGATGGCCAAGTGCAGAGGCGATGGTAGAGAGCCGTCGCAGCGCGTTGCAGCGCGCTGTCGCTGCGGTTCTGTGGTGTTGAGCTCGCGACGCGTACGCATCGCCCTCAACAACACCAGGAGCCTTACTGCCTCCGCTTAAGGCTCCTGCTCTACCACCTAGGGAGGCCTACCAAGGGAAACTGGGATACGAAAACCACCCGATGTACGACTACCTGGCTCGTAGCTAGGCCCGAAACTGGCCTTATTATCAGCCAGTTAACGTAGACGCGTCCTAGCCGTATAATAGGACACCCTTAGGCTTGCACTAACTCTGAGATCGCAAAGGAACGCGGCGAGGGCGTAGGAAACCTCTTCTTATAAGAACTTGTTAAGGTTAACGCGTTGTAGGTACCTTGTACGAAACTTATTAAGGCCCTAAGGCCACCGCGAAGAACTTGTTAAGGCCCTGCCTAGAGAACTCGTTAAAGCCCCTCCACAAGGGCCTATCTGGTATCCAACACCTAGGTGACTTAGAAGAGGGTCTTAATAGGCGTAGTGCGCGCGACCTGGTCAACAGACGCGATAGTAACGCGACGGCGACGCGACGGCGACGCGACGGCGACCAGACGGCTTAACGAGGTAGAAACACGGGCAAAGCTCTAGGCAGCGGAAACACAGGCCAGCTTTGACGGCTTTATGGCGTTCGACCTACGGTCGTGCAGGTGACTCACAGGAGGGTCTTAATAGGCGTGATGCACGCAACCTGATGTATGTATACAAGGCGACTTACAAGAGAGTCTTAATAGGCGTGGTGCACGCAACCTAATATGTATATATATAGGGGAGGCTCTAAGGAAACATAGGCCAGTTGGACGAGGACTCAATAGTTAGAGACACAGGCATAGCTTATAGAAAGGGGGGACACAAGCTTAGTTAGTAGGAGAGGGGGGAGTAGGTCGCCTGGCATGGGACCTGCTCTATAGCCCCCTCCTATAAAATACGGTCGGCCTGTTATAAGGAGACTTTTATAGGCAACGTAAAACGGGGACTTGGCAGTAGTATAAGGTGTTACACCCCTATGCTACTACTAGCCTCCCACAGGGCGTAGTGCGTAGTAGCTACTGCTAGCTCTAAGGACCTCACCCCTTAGCTAGGCTCTAACCCCTAGTATACCTAATAGGCAGGCAGGATCACGTCCTAGCTAGAGAGACTACTACGTGACTTAAGAGAACGGATACGCGTGTCAGTGTACTAATAGATAGGACTGCTCGCTAGGGTAGTACGCTAGTGAGGTACGCTTAAGGAGTAAATAGGAGTTACTTAGGCGGGAGAGGTTTTGGCCTAGCCTTAACCGTAAAGGTAGTAACGCCTAAAGGTAGGAATAAGCTACTAAAAACTAGGGTAGAGGCCTAGATAAGTAGGCATGTTAAACTCTACTATATTATAGCTAATATATAACTACCTGCCAGAACATAGTAGAGGATAGGCTTAGGCGTATTAAGGATGCTATAAAATTATAAAGAACACCAATAGCATAAGCAGCAAAGCCAACATAGGCTAACATCACCGCAAGCGCCTAACCGGTAACTCCCCAGCGTATACCCAGCATAGCACCGGTCAGAGCTATAGTTAGGGTCTAAACACCAGAGGTATTAGGGGCGGACCTAGAATAGATTCTTACATTAATTAAAACATACATACCAAAGGTAGTAGCAGTAAGAGTCCTACGCAGCGGCGATATAAAGGTTATGCTTTCTAACCAGCAGGCAAAGGACCAGACTATCACCTAGGGAGACACCCCTAAGTGTAAGATCCTCTACCAAAACTACCCAGTTAAAGTAATAGGAGTACCACTTAGTATATAAGTAGAAAGCGGATGAGGCGCTATAAATGTATAGCTTATCCAGAGGATTATAGAGGCTACTAAAAAACTAGCCCCCGGAATTACTATAACTAAAGTTATATAGCTCCACAAAGAACGCATAACGTATATAAGAGAATCACCAGGGTTCCAAAAGGTCAAAACGCGCGGTACTTTAATAATTAACCTACCAACCCAAAAAATGCAGGCAACAGTAGCCTATAAAGGAGTAGTTATAAATAGCCTTTAGTATAAAGCCTGGCTATACTACTATAGAGTCTAAGTCCAATAATGCTTTAGATACCAATAATAGAGACACACCTAGAACGTATACGGGAAGTAAGTAAGGTACGGAGAGTACACCAACAACTATAATATTAGGGACTGCCCTAAGGACAAGGGAGTTAGATACGTAAATTATGGAAAAGAATATAGAGTAAGGTAGAAGGCGGAATGCAGAACCTACTAGGTATACCTAAAAGCCACTAGGACAAGATAAGCCTAACTACACCAAATCACAGCCACGCTCCGGGGAAACGTATATAAGGAGAAGGAGATAAGTAGGGTAAATAACAGTGGCTAGATAATTGAACAGCGGAAGAGAACTAGAATACCTACCCTAATAAAAGCAGCCTCTGCCCAACTAGTAGCAAAATGAGCCATAGGATGCCTGTAAGGCAGCACTAACGCCGCCAGAGACCCATCCTAATAAAGAATCCCAATTATAGCGGCCCTAAGTAAAACGCCCTAGATATAAATAGAAAACGCCTATAAGTCACTAGACGAACTATAAAAGGATTAATAATAATATAATACAACTATAGACACTTAAACTACAGAGTAACATGCCCTCTATTCAACAGCCTAGACCTAGAAGAACACTAAATAATAGCCCTATAGGAGCCAGCGTATAACAAATAAACCCGTAAAACGTACTAACTAAAAGGATACTACCTCCTATATAAACCAAACCCATCTACCTATATATGCTTTCTAATTAGCCAACGCATTAATATACAGGCCTAGAGCTATCACACTATTAGCCCTAATATAGCTAAACTACAAATAGCTATAAATAGGGGCTAAATTAGTATAATTAATGTCTATAATTTAAGCGACAACAGGCCCCAGATAACTATATAGGGGCTACTCTAACAAACAATTAACATAGCAGAAGGCGAGATAATAGTCCTAGGGGACTTTAATACACACTATATAGCATAGGGAGGACAGCAGGCCACAGTAGAAGCACAGGTAACTTACCTACTCAATAAACTAGAAACGTAAGGCCTCGCCCTAACCACCCTAATAAGCAAACCTACCTAAAAAAGAGGAACCTAAGAAAGTATAATTAACCTTATATTTATATATAAAGCACTAGTAGACCAGCTAGCTTTTTACGGGCTAGAGAATATATAGGCAATAACTGCAGACCACATACCTATACGGATAACCCTTAACATTAACGCACCAGCGCAATAAACCTGCTAGAGATACGCCATCCAGAAACTTAATCAGGAAAAATATACCCAGGAAATTACTAATAGGCTAGCAATAATACCTTAGGCAACGCTAAAGGATATCTAAAAGGCTATAAGTAACTACCTAGATAAGCACTACCCAATAGCCTAGCCTAGCAAACACGCCTAACGCGAATAGTCACTAGAGGCAGCGCAGATACTCACAGGCTTAAGGAGGGTAAGGCGACAGTATAGTAAGACAGGCGAGGTCTACTACTAATAGAGTTATAAAGCCCTAAAGAATAGGCTTAAGAAGATAATATAGAAGGAGAGCAGAAATAGCTGGCGCCGGTTCCTTAAGGAAATTACTTTAAACCCTACTAAGCTACACAACCAGGGACTCTGGCGAATATTAAAGTGGAGTAGGTAAGCCGCAGGGGAAACACCAGGGGACCCCCACCTACCCGCACTACGTCAGATAGCATATAACCAGTACACAAATAATAACGGGGAAAAAACAAGAATACTAGTAAAAAGGTTCTTCTTAGGCGTAGGCCAAGCAGACTTATAGGACACCAGCAACTAAAACTACCCCCTACCCCTAGAGATAAGCCAAATAGTCTTAATAAAGGACATAAAAGAAGCTATTCGGAAGCTTTTTATAGGCAAAGCGGCAGGACTAAATAGGATCCCAAATAAGGTAATTAAGGCTACGTTAAAAGCCCTAGCAATACCACTAGCGAACGCTATATCTACCTGCCTATATAAAGGCAATCTACCAAACTACTGTAAAGTAACAACTACAGTCGTCTTAAGAAAGCTAAATAAAAAGGACTACTTTTTTTCAGGAAGCTACTAACCAATTACCCTTAAAAATACGCTAGGAAAGCTTTTAGAAAAGATAGTTACAGAGCGTATATAAGACGCCGCAAAGGAGCAAGGACTACTACTATAGACATAAATAGGCGCAAGAAAGAAGCGATTAACCCTCTTAGCCCTCTCCCTAATTACCTCTAGTGTTTAGGCGGCGTAGTAAGCCCGCCTAGGATGCGTAGTATCTATACTCAGCTTAGACCTAAGTAGAGCCTTCAACAACATATTGTATAAGAGACCCCTATAGATCCTAAGAAAGAAGGGTCTACTAAAATAGATAGTTAAGTTTACACAAGCCTTTCTAACAGGGCGTACTACTAAGATAGTGTTTAAGGGCTATAAAAGCGAATTAATACTAATACCTACAGGCATCCTATAGGGGTCGCCCCTATCGCTAATCCTGTTCTTATTCTTTATATCTAAGCTACTAAAGATATTTAAAAGCAACTAGGAAACAATAGCCTTAAGATTTGTAAACAACACAAACCTAATTATATGGGGAAATATAGTAGCAGAAAACTGCACTAGACTAAACCAGGCGTACGACAGGTGCGTTATATAGGTAAAACGGCATGGCGCTAAATTTGCACCAGATAAATACTAGCTTATCCATTTTATAAGGAAAAGGAGGGCGAATAACGACCTAGCGTTAATAGTAAGCATCTAGGGCTGCGAAGCAAAACTAGAAGCCACCCTTAAGGTCCTAGGGGTATAGGTAGACGCTANACTAAACTNGAATGNGTATATNACANAGGCAACTTATANGGGAGCAGCAGCATTCGNAGCGATATNGNNTATCGCAGCCTTAACNTAGGGACCCTTATTTAGACGCACACGACTACTATACACAGCTATAGTAAGGCCAATAATGCTATACGGCGCCTAGATCTGGGGCGTAGACCTAAAAGGCAAGCCACTAGCAAAAAGCTCCCTAGAGCCACTAGTTAAACTACAAAACCAATACCTACGTAAAATCACAGGGGCCTATAAGAGGACACCACGTGCCGCACTAGAACGCGAAGTAGTAGTACCTCCACTAGATATATATACAGATATAATTACTATATAAAGAGCAGCTATAGTACAAGACTACCTAGTAGAGAAGGATATACGCCAAACACTTAATTATATATGAGGAGTAAGGGCCCTTTAGAGGGGCAACGCGCCCAAGCTCACAAGCCAGGAAGCCCTCCGCCTACGTATGGTAGAGAAAAAATAGAAAATACAGGAGCTACTATAACACCAAGCGGAGACCTGGCGCTATGCCGGCGGAGCGCCACCACGGCAGTAAAGGATAGAAGGCCACTAGTATAAGTGGAGATCCACTATATGCATCGCAAGATGGGCAGATATTAAGTGGAACCAACGATAAAAGAAGGCGGTAAAAACACAGAGGGCAGCCATATAGATCACCCTATAGATAACACTAACTCTCCCCCTATATAAAGGACAGACAAAGGTAAAATCTACGGCCGCCTTTCTACTAAGGACAAAGGTCCTAGGGCTAAATGCATAGCTAGTAAGCATCTATGTCCCAAACATTACGCCATACTATATGTGCGGATGGCCTATATAGTTAGTACGCTACGTATTACTATTCTGCAACTAACGCATTATAAGAGACCAGTTGTTCGCTAAAGCAGGCACAAATAATATTACTTAAATACTCTCTATAAGCAGGGGTCTACACAAAGCAGTACAATGGCTTATAAGCTAAGGAGTCCTTTAGCAGTTCTAAACAGCAAATAAGATCCAGCAGGAGGACACTAAAGGATACGCCCCCTTTTAGTTTCTTAAAGACTGGACACCCCCTACCTAGTTAAAGGTGGCACGCTGGCAAATTACTAAACCCTTTTACTACCCCCTAGATCTTCTAAGACACCTTAGAAGTATGGTACGTAAGGCAAATATTATATAAAGGTACACAGGCTAGGCGAAGGCGGAGCGCGTAAGACTAGCTAAAAGGATATACCTAGGTTTTCCCCCCTAGGGGGTTTTTCCTATATATAGAAGGTAGAAGCCTATATAGACCTAAAAAAAAAGGGGACCGAATCGGGCGATAAATAGAATTAATAATAATAATAATAAAATATCCGTTTCGCCTTAATATATAGGATTTTCCAGCGTGGAATTTTGCGATTTAGATATATAGATAAGCATTCTAGCACTCTTTAGTCCCTTAAATTTTTTATATAATTTTCCCCACTTAGTTAATTATATCTAGTTTATGCGCCTTCTTTTTACAAACACTTACCCTCTCGCTTAACTAGTAATGGTAATAACTATATAACTATAATCAGCCCTATAATTCCGATTATTATATAATTAAAGAAAGTAATTCTAATTCTAATTATATAGTTATATTAATTATATCTTTTAGGCACGGGCCTCTACGTAATGTTATCTATACGTAAGCTATTATATATAGATAGCGCACTTACCCTAGAGCTTTACCTAGAGCTCCTCCTTAAAGCTCTACCTCTCTCTCTTTTTATTTCCACTATTTCTATAGTTAATTATATAGTTATATCTACGTAATATAATTAGTAGGTGCAATTATAATTAGATTGGTTATGTTCCTATATAATATAATATAATCGTAACTAACTAACTAATTATTGCCATTACTGCGCTTAACTAACTAACCGTCTATTACGCTAGCACATGGGCTAGTCTATAAGTACTTACAGCAGGTTTAAAAAGGGAATAATATCTAATAAAACGATATACTGCAGCAGTCTAGATTAATTACGCTATATTTTATGCGGATTATTAGATAAAAAAACTCCTATTAATTAGTGATAAAATCCAGCTGTCTGTTAGTAAAAGGCCGCTTATATTCCAAGCCGTGCTATATTAGCGGCACTCCGCTAAGGGGTCTTAATTGGTTTTTAGGGTCTACATAATTCCAACGCCCGCTTCTTAATTATTCGCATCTATATCTCTCTAATCCCCTCCTAAAAAGGACTTATAAAACTACTATTTACTAACGCCCTATAAATTAAGAAAGTAAAAGTAAATTATAAAGGAGCTTTAATCTAGTTATCTACCCTACTCTATACGTAAAGGACCGAAGATTATCGCCGTACCTATATAGACTACTACTAAGCTTAGAGCGTCCTTATAGAGTACCGTAGGAAAATTAACTCTATAATTAAAATTCTTAATTATATTAATAACTATTAATATTCGCGCTTACAAAAACAGCTTATATAAGAATATTTTATAATATAGATAAGGAAAGTAAAGATAGAGCTATTAGGGAGTATAGGCTTTGTAGTATATAAGAATTAAATAAGCGACTTAATTGTAAATATAGCTCTAGAGCCTCTATATATATATAAGAAAGGTATAAATAGTAACGGAGTAATTAATTAAACTAGTAACTAAGTCGGTGACCAAGTTAAGGTGTAGGTAATTTAATAGTATACTAGTAGTTGGTTATAGGGAGTAATCTAGGGTTCCTAGGGTTAAAGTACGCTAGGGCTTACGCTACTAGAATTTTTTTATAGTAATTGGATATTATAAACGGTTAAATAAAATTAAATAGTATATCTACTTAAGGAATTAATAAGAGGGGTACTAGCCTAATATATAGGAATCTTACTTTATTTTTTTTATAGATAAGAAGTAGTATTAGGCTATAATACGACATAATTCCGCGCTCTTCCAACGTTAGTAGAAGATAAGCTATTAAGGAAATTATTTCTAGAAGTAATATTAAGTAGCTCCTTACCCTTTACCCTTATCTATCTTTAGGGTATCCTCTAAGCGCTTAAATACGTCCTTATCTCCTAGCTTAGTCTTATCTTCCACCCTCTCTCCCTTAATATCCCCTAGTAATTCTAAGGCTGCTATATAAGATAATAGTAAAATCTGCGTCACTATTCGATTAATATACGCATTAAGCCTTCTATATCCGCAATTCGCATAAGAGAGTAGATTATTCTTAAGCAATAGAACCTACCCTCCTAGTATCGCAATATAGGATCTTAGATACACTCGGACAGCTATAAGTTTGTATACTTATATTTCTAGGCCCTTAACCTACTCTTTCTTCTTCTATTAGCACTTATACGCTATAATACGGTTCTTTTTAAGATGGCTTTCGTGCTTAGCTAAGAAGGTAGGGTTAGCGGTACTATCTTCCTTAGAAACACCAAGAGGTTTACGGCCGTGGCGTGTTTTCTTTTCTGGTATGGTTATAGTGCTAGTAGTAGCTTTTAGAGATGCCTTATATTGTTTTAGGGGGGATTACTAAGCTTATAATTGGGGGTAAACGGTTTCTTATTTCCTAAGGCGAGACTCTTATTTATTTAAGTGGAATTAAATTAGTTCTAGAGCTCTAAAATCCGTAATACAGCTTAGGTAATAGGTTGTTAGGTTATATAGTTTAGCTATAAATTTTTAAGATAGTGGGGGGGCTTTCTTATTATTAGCGGGGGTAGGACTACGCTAGTAACTAGAGTCTTTCTAGCGTTGTTCGTCTACTTATAGATTTATAGAGGTAATAATAGTATATTTTCTAGAGCTATTAAAGTATTACTTACCTAGTTATCTATCTTAGGCGGAGAAGGATAATTATTAATATCAAATCCTCTATTCTGCTTAAAGCTAAAGCTAGTAGTATAGAGGGAGTTATAATCCTTAAATGGTAATAACTTACTTTAGGGAGGAGTATAAAGGATATTCCTAATATAAATGCTATTATACTAATTGCTCCTATATAGGTCTGGAAAGCTCTAGAAAACGTTTACTTACTCTATTACTATAACAATAAAGCCTTAATATATATACTATTGTAGTATAATAGATAGTAAAAGACTGGTCTTCGTTAGAATATGGCTTATATTTCCAATTCCTCCTATATAGACTAGAGTTTAAGGGTAATTTAGTTAATAAAAAGTGTCTTAAGTGTAGGGGTGTATATTTATAAATTCGAATATAGATTAATTAGAATTGATTAAGTAAGGGAACGCCACTCCTTTTAAGGTATAGCTGCTCGTAATATAAGGGTGAGATTAGGTTGTAATGTATTTAGTATATATTTATTAAGAACTAAAACCCTAGCTACTGCTATACTTTAAACTAAGGCCCTATAAAATAGGGGTATAATATATTACTTGTAACGGGATTAGCCCAGTTATAGTAGGAATGTCTTAGTAAAACACTTGATAGATAAATTCCAACGCTTTAACCAAATTCTGCCGAATTCTACCGGCTTAATTAAGTTCTGCTAAATTCTACTAGATCAATCAAATTCTACCAAAGTCCGTTAAAGACCGCGTGTATATATACGCACGCGTTAACCACCAAGCCCCTAACTATTTAATTATATAATTCTCTTGTTATTCCCTTCTCTTCTTTACGCAACATCTTATTCTTAGTAAGAGCTATATACCCTTAGATTTAGATAGAATTTATATTATTCCTTTAAATTTTCCCTAAAGTCTCTCTGCGCCCTTATATTACATTACGTTAAAATAACTACTATTAAAATAGTAAACGAACTTAAACCCTCCGCGTTAACTATAAGTATTATAGCCCTAGTTAGGGAATAGTTAACTATAATATAACAGTCCTTTACGGATACTTTAGCCCAACAGCGAGCGATATTAGAAGCTTAGTACCAGCAATTAATAGGAGTAATCTATAAAGAACTCTATAACCTTAAAGCACTTACGTTTAAGACCCTAATAGCAATACCTATAAATAAAATTAAAATAACTATATACGAACCTAACCTATTAAATATAAACCCTAAACTAGTAATAGCAGCTTAACCTATACCTATAATAAACCTAGTACCTACCACAAAATCTAAAAAGCTCCTTATCCCTTTAATGTTTAATAGAAATTAAAATAACCTACATTCCTTTATAACTAAGCTTTATCTTAAACTTTTTATAAACTATAACCGATACCCTACTAAAGCTAGCAAGATTAGCTATAAAATATCTTATTTAAGTAAAGACGCTGCATAAACTATAGACCTATTCTTTTGTAATAATACCTTTATTAATTTTAAAATCTTTATCTCTCTACTAGAATAAATATATAATAACACTAGCCGCGAACATATAGCTATTACTAAACTTAAAAACCTATAATAATGGAACCAAGACTTTACCAGCTTCTTTTTAGAATTTTTAAGCCTTATTAGTAAACTAGATTAGAATAAAGCCGCTAGAGTTACTACTCTCCGTTAAGCTATTTTAGATAAAATTAGAGTATAGTTAGTAGGTAAAGAACTACTAAAGGACTTACCTAAATTTACTATAATATATTAACAAATTAATAAGGACCTTTAATATAATAAATAGACTTATTCTCTAAAGCTAACTATATCTTACGTTTAAAACTTTATAAAACTAGTATATACCTTAAAGCGCGATCCGTCTTTAAGACCTAAAAGCCCTATATATAACCCTATAGACCTTAACGCCACTTAATTTTATATACCCTTAAGAACCAATAAACAAAGAATATAAGCCGTAAATAGAGAATATTTTGGATATAGAAAAAAGGGATATATTTAAAGGGATTGCCAAACTTACCCTTTTAAAAAGGTCTGCCGTAGCTCCTCTTAATCCTTAAGTTGCACTTATTTCACAAATTATACTTATTCTATAAATTATACTTAGTCGCTATAAAGCATCTTACTTTTAGTTAATTTAGAAAATAAGTTATCCTAGGGCTAAGTCGCGCCTTAGGATAAAAAGTAGAAGAGTATAAGTGTCTAGGCTCTTTTAGCGCTAATATATAATACAACTCCCTTAATATACTTAGTAAAATTTAAATACTTAAAAAATAAAAGGAAGTATAAATCCTTATAGATAGCGGAGCCACTAGTATAGGCTTTATTAATATAAACTACGCAAAAACTTAACGCTTAAATTTAAAGAAACTTAATAAGCCCTAAGGCCTATAAGGCTTTAATAGTAAGCCTTTAATATACGGCGAACTAATATACTACGCTCTTATAAAGATGCGGATAGGCGAATACCTTAAATATATTTCCCTATTTATAACACCCTTAAAGCATTATAAGGTAATACTTAGACATAAATAGCTAAAATAACACGACCCTTTAATTAGCTGGGTTAAAGAAATACTAAAAATCCATATAACCTACTGCTAAAGTTATTATTTAAAATACTACTTACCCTATAAATATATACATAACTATTTAAATTTAATATAATATAAATTACCCTTACTATAAACCCTAAACTAATATAAAAAAGTTATAACTACTAATTATAGTAAAAAATGCGAAGATAATATATTAAAACCCCTTAAAATTTATATAATATAAGCTGCACCCTTTTATTTATTAGTAAGAAAACGAGACTATAAGATCTTTACTCTAACACTAGAAGATATTAAGAAAGCGTTAAAACTAAAGCAATATACTAACCCCTAACCTCTTATACTTAAAGAATATTATAATCTAATTAATACATTTAAGAAATAATTCGCAAATTAACTACCCCTATATTATAATAAGCACGATTTTAAAATAGAACTTAAACCTAGTATAACGCTAAAGTTCGGCCTATTATATAGTATATTATAAGAAGAGCTACTAGTAATATAATAATACCTTAAAGAGCACCTAGAGAAAGGATTTATTCGCCCTAATTAATTACTATTTACCTTACCTATACTATTTATTAAAAAACTTAGAGAAGGCTTAAAGTTCTATATTAATTATTAAGCCCTAAATATAATTATAATTTAAAACTAATATCCAATTCCTCTACTTTAAGAAACGCTTAACCGCTTAGTAAAAGTATAATACTTTATAAAACTTAACGTAGTTACTACCTTTAATTAAATCTATGTTTATAAAGGAGATAAAAAGTATATAGCTTTCTATATATAATAGGGACTTTTTAAATACCTAATAATGCCGTTTAGTGTAAAGAACGGTTTTAGTACGTTTTAGTAATATATTAATAATACGCTTCGCAAATTCCTTAATATATTTATTACCGCGTATATTAATAATATCTTAATCTATTTATCTTCGCTTTTTAAGCATTAGAAGTATATCTAAATAGTTTTTAAACGCCTATAAGACGCGGGCTTATAATATAATATTAAGAAGTGCAAGTTCTATATATCTAAAGTTATATACTTAGGCCTAATTATATCCTATAACGGAATTAAAATAGACCCTAAGAAAATTGCTGTAATTATAAACTAGGAAAGTCCTAGTAGTATATAAGATATCTAAGGATTTCTAGAATTCGCAAATTTTTACTATTAATTTATTAATCACTTTTTAAAAATTATTTAGCTATTAGTAAACTTAATAAGGAAGAATATAAGATTTAAATAAACTACTAAATATAAATAAGCTTTTAATAACCTAAAATATTATTTTATAACTACTCTAATTCTTACCTACTTTAATCTAGACCTTAAATGCATTGTTAAAATAGACTTATCTAATTATATATTAGGAGGAGCATTATTATAATATAATAAAAACGGCAAGCTGCGCCTAGTAGCCTTTCTCTCCTAGAAACTTACCCCTACTAAATTAAATTATAAGATATATAATAAGGAACTACTTATAATTATTAAATGCTTTAAATAATAGCGTCTAAAACTTAAAGGATTATTATTCCTAATATACGTATTAACGGACTATAAAAGCCTATAGTACTTTATAACTATAAAGCAATTAATATAGCGCCAAATTCGTTAGGCCGAATACCTCTTATAATTTAACTTTAAGATTACGTACTAACCTAGTAAACTTAATTAAAAGCCTAACTTATTAATATAACAATTATAAAACTTACCTATAAACGCCTCTAATAAATAGATTACAAATTAATTACGAATTCTATTGCCCCCTAAATACTTTAAGAAACTATACCCTATATTTTTAAACGCGGAGCTTAATAGAAATAAATTAGAAATTAATAAGTAGAATATAGAAATTAATAAATTAACAAAGTATAAATATAAGAACGACCCCTAGATAGTAGATATAATAAAAGCAATTTAAATAGAGAAACGGTAATATAAGGATATTACACTCGCTAAATATAAAATCTATAATAATTGGTTATACTATTAACAGAAGATAGTAGTCCTAAATTCTAAACCCTTATAATTTAAGATACTTGAATTTATATACGATTCCCCTATAGTAGGGCACCCTAGCTATATAAAGACCTATAAGATTATTTAATAAGTATATTACTAGCCTATAATACACAACTATATATAAAAATACATTTAAGTATATAGAATGTGCGTACGTAAAAAGACCTCTTATATAAAGAAGTAAGGAGTACTTTAACCATTGCTAATTCTAATGCAAAGATAGTAAGATATCTTAATTAACTTCGTAGTTAACCTGCCTAATAGTAATAGGTTTACGAATATTATAGTAGTTATTAACCGTCTTATAAAAATACAATATATAATTCCTATAGACTTAATTAATATAATATTAGTAGCTAAATATTTTATTAAGTATATTTTTAAGCTATACAGACTTTCTAATTTAATAATATCCGACTATAGAAGCCAGTTTATTTTAGACTTCTAGTAAGCCCTATATAAATAATTAAGTATATAAACACAACTCTTAACTATATTTTATTTAAAAATAGATAGTTAAACTAAAATTGTAAACGCAATTATAGAATAATACCTATAAATATACTGCTCCTACCTACAAGACAACTAGAAAAAGTGGCTACCTTTAGCTAAGTTTACTACGAATAATATAAGAAATAAATTAATAGGCGTAACGCTGTTCTATACAACCTATAGACAAAACCCTTAACTTAAATTTAAACTATAACCCAAAATTAATATAACAGGACCTATAATTAAGAGGATTTAACTAATTAACGTATATAACTTTATTAATTAAATAAAGCAGTTAACGGAACTATTATAAAGTAAATTAGCGTACGCTTAAATAGTATAAAAATGGCATATAAATAAAGAACGAGCTCTCGCGTGGGACTTTAAGGAAGGTAATATAGTTTACCTAAATATACGAAACCTAAAGACTTAACGACCCTTAAAGAAACTAGACTAGAAGTTCACGGGCCTATACCAAATTAAGAAAAAACTAAGCCTATATACTTATAAGCTTAAACTACTAACTAAAATAAAAATACATCTAACCTTTTATGTAAACTTACTATAACCCTTAAAAAGTAAACCTATAACTTATAAAGTACTACCGCCACCTCCTATAATTGTTAATAATGGTAACAGTTCTTACTTTATTAACTTAATTAATAATATATAATAGAAAACATAATTTAAACAATTTAAACTTCTTATTAAGTAAAAAGGATATTGTTGGGAATAAAGGCAAGTGGTCACTATATAAGGCAAATTGCCATTACGGGTGGCAAGTTGCCGTTACGTGCGGCAAGTTGCCGTCACGTGTCGCCGCGGCAGTAGCGTGGCGAGGAGCCTTAAGCTCCTCGCCCTCCCTGACATATACAAGAACAACAATCATTATACTATCTACGAACCGTAGCTACGTGATATCCCCTTGTGTAACCAACAGATATAAAATATAAACTTAGGAAACCTATAACTAGATTAAGACCAACGCGCCTTCCCTAGTAAAAGAATTCTATAAAGACTATCCTTTGCGGCCTACTTTAGCTAAATAGATATAATATAAAGGTAAATAACTGCTACCTAATATAAATATATAAAATATAATAGCAGAAAGCTTAAAATTAAAAAGAACTTAAAATACGTTATAACGTTTATAATATAATTACGTAATATATAAGATATTAAGGAACTTTAACTAGCGGTTAAAGTTATTTAATTAATTAGATTTACCTTACTAAGACTTACTATAAAGATATTAGTTTGGCTTACCGCCTTAACTAAGCTAATAGTAATTTTCTATACCGGGTATAAAAAATCCTAATTAGCCTACTTAACAATTAGAACTAGTAAAACCCTATACCGCTACCTAACGCGAAAATATAATACGCGATAAGTTATAAGTCTTAACTAAATTTAAATTATTTAAATTATTTAGACCTTTAGCTAAAATGGGGGGTACTATAACGGGACTAGCCTAGTTATAGTAGGAACATCTTGATAAAACACTTAATAGATAAATTCCGACGCTTTAACCAAATTCTGCCAAATTCTATTAGCTTAATTAACTTCTACCAAATTCTGCTAGATTAATTGAATTTTACTAAAGTCCATTAAAGACTATGTGTGTATATACGCACGTATTAACCACCAAGCCCCTAACTATTTAATTATATAATTCTCTTGCTATTCCCTTCTCTTCTTTACGTAACGTCTTATTCTTAGCGAGAGCTATATACCCTTAGATTTAGATAGAATTTATATTATTCCTTTAAATCTTTCCCAGAGTCTCTTTGTGCCCTTACATTACTATAGAATTCTAAAATTTAACTATACTAACTTATAAGTTAAAATGGTTAGGCGTAGTGTATATTAATACCAGTGGCATATTTATATAGCTAAACACGTAACTTCCTAGCTAATCGACGATTAGCTAAGCCTCGAATATTATAATTTATAAGGATTGTTAAATAAAGAACTCTTATTAATTAGTAATAAATTTAGCTACCTATTAGTAAAAAGCCGCTTATATTTTAAGCTATACTATAATAGTAGCACTCCGCTAAGGGGCCTTAACTAGTTTTTAGGGTCTATATAATTCCTACGCCCTCTTCTTCTTAACTATTTATATTTATATCTCTTTAATCCCTTCCTAAAAAAAGGCTTATAAAACTATTATTTACTAATGCCTTAGAAGTAAAAGTAAATTAAAAGAAAACCACGTAATTAAGAAGGTCTATATAGAAGAGGTTAATAAAGATAGGGAAAAACTAGCAGCTAGTACTAGCTCTAATTCTAGCCCTAAAAACTCTACTATAAAGCACCTCTTATAGCCAAAAACACAGCTACTATCTCTTATCTCTAGAGTTCAGCAGCTAACTTAAAATTGGAAAATAGAGAGAACCTCTCTAAATTGGCAAAAACCGTGATCTCCTCCTATTTCTGCATCCTTTTCTATCTTAAAAAGTAGTAAGGAAGAAGCTGTATAAGAACACCTAAGACTAGTAGAAAATCTATAAGATTACCTAGAGTGGGATTTTATAGATATATACTATATAAATAGCTCTAAAGATAGCAAATTAAGTGCTGCAGCTGTATGCGAAATAGGAGAGAGAAATAGGATTAAATATGCAACAAACTAGAACCTAGGACCCTATATGGAAATTATAAACGCGGAACTCTATATAGTCTATAGGGCCTTAAAACACCTAAAGCAACAAAGATTAAAAGAGAAAAAGGTTTATATCTTTATAGATAGCTAAGCAGCTATTAAAAGATTATAACTAAATGCTCTTACGGGAGGGCAAGAATTAGTCTTTAAAATTACGCAAAGCTGTTCCTATCTAGCTAGTAGGAATATCTCTATTAACTTCTATTAGGTCCCTAGCCACCTAGGAATCTATAGAAATAAAGTAGCAAATAAGCTAGCTAAAATAGGCCTCTCTAGAAGAAAAATAAAATCTTCTTATACGTCTTTATCCTATATAGGGAGAGTAGTAAGAGAAAAGATACTAGAATAGTTGCAAAACAATTGGCAACAGAGTAAGAGTAAAGGAAAACACTATACTAGGATCTGTAAAGGAAGCTATTCCTTCTCTCTTAAAGCACCTAAGGATAGATATCCTAAAAAGCTACAATCTGCCTTCTTCCAGCTAAAACTAGGAAAAGGCTATTTTAGATCCTTTACTAGAATGGTAAAGACAAATAAAAAAGGCAGATGCTTTAGGGAATATATTGCTATACAAACCCCTAAGCACCTACTACTAGACTGTAGCCTATATAAGGAAGAGAGAAAGAAAATGCAAAGATAACTAGGCTCCTCTCTCTCTCTAAAAAAGTTATTTTATACAAAAAAAGGAAGAGAAGCGCTTTTCCTATTTCTAGATAGGACAGAAATAGCTACTAGAAAGTGGCTAAGAGCAGTAAGATCTCTAGAAGGAGGTAACTCCTACTAGGATTCTAGTAGATAGATATTAGAAAGCAAAAGGACAAAAGTAAACTACAAAAGGATAGGGACAGGCGTTAGGATTTCTTATTTCTTAATTTTTTCTACCGTTTTCTTATTACCTAATAGTTATTAGCAAACTAGTATTCTTACTAGAGAGCTATAAGCTAATAGGACATAGTTACTAGTATATGTTAAGCTGCCCGAGAGGAATTTATATATATAGAGCTATAGCGCCATAGCCTAGAGGCTGCATGCGTAGTATTGTACGTAGTATAATACAATCGGATATAAATAAAAAAAAATATAAAAAAAAGTAAATTAAGATAAGATGGGTTTTATTAGGATCTTAGTTAATATTACTTAGAAGAGCCTTAATCTAGTTCTCTACCCTACTCTATACGTAAAGGACTGAAGATTATCGCCGTACCTAGAATATCTACTTTAAATACCCGTATAAATTTAAGCAATAGTTAATACGGGCTCTCTCTATAGATTACGCATCTAGAATTATATAAATTACTTCTATTTAGGTGGAATAAAATATATAATAAACTATATGCTAAAGCTTTACTCTATTATAAATAGGACATATACTTTAAACAAAGATTACTGCTTCTCTTCGCACCTAGGCCGACTCCCGGGCTTCTAGCGCCCGAATTACCTAAACCCCCCCCCCTTTAAGATATATAAATAGCTAAGGGGAATTCCTTTTCTTTTATGCAAATATAATCAATACCTTACGTAAAAAGGGCTAGTATTAGCAAATGCTTAAACCTAGCTCCCACGTAAGGGCAATTATTGCTTATAACTAATCTAGCTTTACTCTATCTTTATAAATCATATTAAGTCTTAAGTTAATACTAAATATATAGAGCCAGTGTTTAATTACTTACTTATTAAGCCGGGGGTTGTATTTAATATTATAGGCTAATTATAAAGTTCGGCCTAGGCGTTAGAAGTATAGAGAGTATCTATTTTAGTAGACCGCTAAGCTAGGGTAAGATATAAATATTTAAAGAATAACATATATATAGCGCTAAGCTAAAGCTATCCAAGCTGTTTTTTAAGTTTTTCTTTATAATCTCTAGCGTATAATAGGTCTTTATTTCTATTAGAGACCTCTTTTATAAGTCTAATATTAATTTCTCTTATTTTTTTAGATTTTAAGTAAAATATAAAGGCTAGGTCTTTGTTAAGAACCTTAGAGAACTCTTTAGCCTAAAGCAGCCCTTTTTAGAAAATGACCTTATACTATAGGGTAGCGAGTTTAGTATTTTAGTTAGCGACTATTCCCTTAAGCATAACTATATACTCTTTTATGCTTTTTTATATAGTATATCTAGATCTATTACTTCTTCGCTTTCTTCCCTAGCTATAATTGATATTATAAGTAAATGGATATTCTCTAGAACCTTTTAGGGCGATAAGGTGCTTATAATCTATAATAATTTAAAGATTTATATAGCTGCTTTTAAAGAATAAAATCGAGGTTATAATAATAGGGGTTAGTATATTTAACTATATAAATAGGGATATAAGCTTTATATTATAGCCGATTACCTTTTAATAAATTTACTAATAGTCTAGATAGAAACTAAAAATATTTTAATCATCTAACAGGCGCGCGTATTATTTTTACATTTAAGACCCTATTACTGCGAATAAATAGAGTAATTAAAAGTGGGAACATCTAATTGCCTACTTAGCATATTTAAGATAAGTTATATCCCTATAAGATGGTAAATTAGTTAAGCTAATAGGCTTAGGAGTTTATTATTTAACAATTAATAACCGAGGTTTAAACTATATTCTCTCTAATATATTATCTATCTGTCCTGCTAATATGGAGTAAGTAATTCCTATTAGTAATTATATTAGACTAGGGTAATATTAGAGCTCTATATAGATCTAGGGGTTATATTAGAGCTAGATCTAGTTAAACTGGCGCTCTTAGAGCTTTAGTTCTATACCTAAATAGAAAGAGTTCTAACCTAAATCGGAAGGAGATTAAATGAGAAAGGACTAAAACGTGTTAATGCGAGTTAAGGACTAATCGTCCGTTAGCTCCAGTGGTAAGCGTCTACCCTAAAATAGCGTATTATTATTACTGCTACTTCTACCATCCTCCATTATCTACTCTTACTATTTTAGTGTTTTCCTACCTACCTCCGCTATATGGCGATTTTATCCTTAACTTCGCTATAATAAAGACTTTAACGTAATTTAATACTAGTAGGATCGCTCTACTAGCCAACCCGGCCTTACTCGATTCACCCTTAATATCCTTACTAAATATAAATGCCTATTTAGTAGCTATAAAATCCTCCTTAAAGACTAACAATCTTAACTCTAAATAGATATAATTAAGCCAAATAAGGTTCTATATACTCGTCTAGGCCTCTATAGAGAGATATATTTAATAATAATATTAGTAAGGCAGAAGACGAATCGCAGCCTTTATTAGGAATACGACCAGAAGCCGTAAAGGCTTATGCTTAGACTTGCTAATAAGCAAGCAAGTAAGCAAGTAAAACACCCCTCTACTTACTTAATTGCCCAATTTAGAGGCCCTCCGCTTACTTGCTTACTTATTAGCCTTAAAATCACGTCTACTTACTTACTTACTTATTAATTACCTGCCAAGACAGTATAGAATCTAAAGTTGTGTAGAAAATCCGCTATATCTTCGCCTAGTAGCAGTATATTACCTACTAAGCTCCTTTACTATTAATTAATTATAGTATAAGCTTGTTCGCGTAGCTTAAAGGCAGTTTATAAGGCAGATACGGTAAAGGCAGCGCATATATCACGATCTTGGCGTAGTGTAGAGGATCGAAGAAGTAAGCTACGCAAGACTTTCGATTAGCGTGGAAAAACGGTTTTAAATAGGCTTAACGGTTGCCTAAAAGGACTTATTTACACTATTTACATTACCTTAGCCATTAAAAATTAACTCTAAAACCACTAAAGGTCTATTAACTACCGCTACTACTAAATAAACTATATATAAGTAATAAACAAGCAAGCAGTAAGCAAGCCCTTACTTTACTTACTTAATTGCTTATTTATAGCTAAGATAAGTAAGTAAGTAAGCAAGTAGGGTTTTGCTTGCTTATTAGCAAGTCTACTCGTACTACTATAGATATCGCTGCAATTACTACTACGCAGACGGAACTTAGTAAGGTTAATGCGGTAGATAAGCTTAATTGGATATAATATAAGCTATTTTTATATTAAATTTAGTATATTTACTTACCTACCCGTCTTAATATCAACACTAAAATCATACTAAGATTTACTATTTATAGTATATATTTGTATTGGATTCCCTTAGAGCTCTAGGAGCCAAATTCTAAAAGAATTAGGTAGACTAGATTTAAGCTTAAATCTAGTCTAGTGTAGTCTAATACAATTACTAGTTCCTATAAATCCTACGTGCCTTAGTACTTATCCTTAAGTATATATTAAGATAAAGCGTACTATAACTACTCTACTTCTATTATCAATTTGGATAAGAATTGTATACTTTTATTACTAGAATCTTACTAGAGTTAATAGGCATAATTATAGATAAGCTAATACGAATTCCTAGGGTAATAGAATTTCAATAGTAGAACTATAAGCTGATGTGTTAGGAAGAGCGGTATACTAAGTTAATCTATACTATTGACACAGACGAAGTAGCTGTAATTTATTAAAAAGCCTTTACCAGCTAATTAGAAACCCGTATAGTTTAAACAAATAGGGACCTATTTCTATACTAGGAGATAAAAGGAAATTGGAATAAACGCTGGTTTAGCGTTGATATAGATAAACCTACCACGTGTCTAAACACTTATAAAAAGGCACGATCTAATCTTAATTTTATATTACTAATTCTAAAACTATTTTAATAGGTTCTTAAGTTAGATTTTAGACTTAATATTATATTTTACTATTTCCAAACTAAAGATAAACTTTTTATATCTACGATTGATAAGAGATAGACTAATAACTATTGGATTACTATAATAATCTATATTGTAAATACCTATTAACTCTATTATTTAAAGATGTTTTTATTTTAGGATAACGATATACTTCTTCGGCCTAATATATCTATTAATATTACTAAAGTAAACTGTTTTATTAATGGCGACCATAATATACGTATTATAATATATTAGCAATATATAGGCTAGTTAATAAATTCGCATATCTGCCGAGCTTTTCTCCAAGAAATACCGTATAATAATCGCGAGAAATTTTTTAAGAGTATAGACAAATAAGTACTTTTAAGATTACTTCCCTAGAGCTATATTTAATAGATAGAGTTCTTATTCTTAATCTCCTAATTGGCCTAAAAAGATTAGTCCTTCTAGCGAAGCCAAATAGGATATATTTTATTAGTTAATACTAGACTACTATATTAAAATATAATAGGAGATACTACCCTGGTTCTATATATATATATAAGGAAGGTATAGAAATAGGAAGAGGGAGGGGTATAGGTAATAGAGATAGGTAATAGGCAATTAGAACAAGGTGGTAAGATATAAGGTAGTAGGCAACTAAGGTAACCCAATTCTAGTCGACACCTAGTAATTAGAATAGGTTTCTTTACTATATAACCTCCGATTAGGCGCTTATAGGATTTAATAGCGAACTTGCAGGTACCTATTAAGATTTCCCACTCGTATAAGTCTTTATGGCATTTTAAGCACTTAAATTTTAAATTTGGCGTATTTAGAGGTATTAGAAATAATAAAAAGTCATAGTATAAAGCCGAACCTACGAGTTTATTTATACTAAGGTATGTCTTACCTTCTAAAGCTCCTCTAATATATATTACATTTTATTTATAAAGCCGCTGTAGATAGTTCTAGAGCGGGATTGTTATTACTATACGTAGGAGATACCTTTTTCTACCGTATAGGCGGTGCGAATAGATAGCCTTCATGCATTTCTAAATAACTATTAAGAGTTGCTAGGGGGGGTTACTATAGTTCCATCTATCTGGTTATTGTACCTAACTAGGGAAGTAAATTGCTAAATATTTCCGGAGATAAAGGGCTAGCTATCTAAAGGATCTTATTCTGTGATTAACACTCTACTAACCCTAGATGCGCTATATAGCACTCCTAAATCTCTTTAATATATATATCGTTTATCTTTAGCATTTGTATTAATAGTTTTGCATTAAACTAGGATATATTCCTAGCTTATTTAAGTAGCAATTGAAGTATTTTAAACTCTGTAGATAAATTATATTAGCATTTAATAAAAATAGTAGACGTGGTAATAATAGTAGATTAAACAAGACTTAATATATTTAACGGACGTAGGCCACGTTAAAGGTATAGGGAGAGCCACCTTCATTTATAAGGACTATAATGTTACTGCCACTTTTAGGGTATATCTGCTATATACTACGGTTATAGGGATCTGTAGTATAGCTGGTAATTGTTTTAAAGGCCTAATAGTACTGTCTATTACTTACCTAGTATTTAATATACGGGCGGTTAAGAGGGGGTGTAGAAGGGAGAGGGCGTGGATCTAATAACTTATGTCTTATTAATGCTAACTATATATTAGTAACCTAAGGAGAAATATAAATATACCGGCAATAGCGCGACGGGCATCTAAGATATATTCGGAAGACTACGCCAAGTTACTTGCTATTAGCTAAGAATTAGTATCCTAACTTATTAAACCTTATAGAGGCGCTATATAGTCTAGCTGCTGTAAGCCCTTATATAGCTTTCTAAAACTTAGATTATTTAGTCTCTACTAGAAAGGAAAGTATTAGAAGACGTTACTAGAATAAATTCCTGCATATAGGTATTAAGACTAGCGGGTAGAAGGCTAGTTAGGTATCCTGCTAACTAATTAATACTTAATATATATTAGTAACTTAAGTATACTAAGGATATATTGACTATTGTATTTAAACAGCTATATTAGAGTATCCGTCGCTAGTTAGGGATTAGAACTCGGCCCTACCAAATCTAGATTTGTCTAAGGGGGCGTTATAATATAGCTTAGGGTTAAATATAGTTTCTAGTTTATTATATAATAAGATCTACTTTAATCTAAAGAGGAAGATAAATTAAAGTTAATATAAGGAAGAACCCGACTAGCTCCCTATAAGGTACCATTGGCGTTAAGTAATTATGCTAAAAGCTTATTAAGTTTAAGGGGTTATAAAAGAGGCTTGTATTGTCTATTATTAAGGATCTCCCGTAGATCCGTTAGATAAGGTCTAATGGAGAGACTAACCTAGGGGGGGGAATAGGCTTATACTTACTATTTCTAGGGCTATAATCTATAGTATTGGGTAAGGGATAGATATAGAAGAAGGAATATTGTATCTAAGTTGGCGTTTATAGTCTATATTATAGTTAACTCCCTAATTAAACGTGTTTACCTAAATTAAGGTAGCTGGCTGTAAATATATATGGTTTATAGCCGTTTGCCTTAAAGTCCGTGGTAGGGTAATTCCTGTAATGTATATATTATAAAATAACTGCTTTTAGAGTCTCTACTAGATTAATTTCAAGGCTACGTAAAGGATTTATACTACGCTTAGGAACTATATACTTTAAGAATTTACTAAATTTATACAAATTTAGCGCGCTAATAAACTTATATGTATAGAACTAAGAAAATTGTATAATAACTATAGAGAAGCGTAGGCTTAAGTCTCTAACATTTAGTTAGGATATAGATTGTTAACTATCTCCCTATCTCTAAATTACAGACTTTATTTATTAAGAAAGTTAATAATAATTATATACGGAAATCTAATCTACTAGTAGGGTATATAAATTATCGCGCTGGTATACCGTAATCTATTAATAGCATTAAGACGAAATCTACTTTTACTATCCCTAGTTATATAGTAATACCTTAGATATAAGCTAGTCGTAATTTTCCTTTCCTAAGTAGCTTGTATCCTCTAACTTCCTAAGAGGCGGTAAAGGAGATTTATATACCCTTTCTAGGCTAAGATTTATAGGAACTAATTATTTATAGGTCGCTTTTAGGTATAGGCTTAGGTTAGTAGCTAGTTAGCCTAGCCTAAAATAGGATAAAATATATCTAGCCTATACTCTAAAAGGTAAGAAGTAAAGGTTAGAGACAGATATAAAGTAAAAATTACCCTATAACTATTAGTAATTTAAATAAGAGTAGCTAAAAAAAGTACCTAGTATATAGCTAAGCTATCCTTTAGAAGTTTTAGAAGGAGGACTAGAGATATAATAATTGTAATACTTATAAGAAATAGTAAGATGATTTATATCTAGCCCTAGATTCTAATACCTCTCCTTATTAAGTAAAATAAACCCTTTCTATATTCCTAGGCTAGGAAATAAATTAGGTAAATTTGCTTTATAATAAAAATGCTATATATTAAGTAGCGCGCCTATACTTTTATCCTAGGAGTTCTACTCTAATAAATTTAGCGTTTAGGACTTAAAGTTAAAACCTTTTACCTATATAAATACCGAAATTAATATTAAAGCTACCTTTACTATAGTAAGGAAAGACTATCTGGCCGGAACCTAGAAGGCCTACTTAGACGCTTTTACTACGCTAGTTTTAAGGAATATAGTAATTTTTAGGATCTATAAACGATATTAGCTATAGAGAAGAAGATTAGGCACTATACTTATAAATAGAAATATTACCATTTCAAGCGCGCAATCTAATACTGCCAGGGATATATTTTTAAACTTCTATTTAGTCCCGTACTGCTTTTAAGTAATTTTTAAAAATATAAATTCTAAAACTATAAAAGTAATATGTGCCCCGTAAGTAATAACTATAAAAACTTTAGTAGAGCTATAGAAGGGTATAGGTATCTAAAAAAGGATATAAATATTAATACCTATTATAAGTATATAAGCTATAGTTGCAGTAATAGCGAAGGAAAGCACTATTACGGTAATATTAAAGGAATAGGTAGAGTCTATCTTAATAAATAAGTCCTATTAGTCTAAGTAGCGCAGAAATAAGGTAAACAAGGCTATGGTTTATCTAATAACATTAAAGTAGAGCGCATTTATAGGGAATATATAAAGAGAATTAGTAAGACCTTAAGGTAATGAAGCAACTATATGGTTAACGTGCATCTCTAATATGCATCTCCAGCCGCCAGGACGTAATTGCTCTATATATTACCAAGCGTCTATTCTCCCCTTACTACGCTATTTAAGATTTAGATATATCTAAAGATTAATTAAAAACTACCCTCCCCTAAAAGCTAAAGTTAGCTTCTCTAATAAAGAGATATCGCGATAGTAATTACCTCTTTCTTTTTTTTAGGGAGCGTTAGTAGAGTATACCACGAATATAAAACTAAGATCTGAACTTAACGTCTATAAACCACTCGCCGATTCCTATTAAGGTGTTAAAATTCTAGTTTAAGAAGGCATATCCGCAGCTAATAGTTTAGCCCCTTTAATCTTATAGTATATTTTACTCTAATTAGAGAATATAGTAAAGAATAAGGTTAGTTCTCTCTACTATAGGTAGTAGAGATTAATCAACTAATGGAGGTGGCTTAGAAAAGTATATACTTATAGATTATAGATATTCTTTCTAATACTACGCCTTTAGAAATCTAGTATTATCTTCCTCTATTACGTTTAACCTCTAAAGGGCTTAATATATTGCCTTTAAAACTTACTCTACCACCTTCTAAGAATAAAAGCACTTAAGGGGATAAGGCTAACCCGCTAGCCACCTCTAGCTATAAATATATCTAATATCTTTTCCCGCTTACTCTACTATAACGGGACTAGCCCAGTTACAGTAGGAATGTCTTAGTGAAACACTCAATAGATAAATTCCAACGCTTTGACCAAATTCTGCCGAATTCTGCCAGCTTAATTAACTTCTGCTAAATTCTACCAGATTAATTAAATTCTACTAAAGTCCGTTAAAGACCGCGTGCGTATATGCGTACGCATCGACCACTAAGCCCCTAACTATTTAATTATATAATTCTCTTATTATTCCCTTCTCTTCTTTACACAACGTCTTATTCTTAGCAAGAGCTATATACCCTTAGATTTAGATAGAATTTATATTGTTCCTTTAAATCTTCCCTAAAGTCTCTTCGCGCCCTTATATTACGTTGCGTTAATACTAATACCCTTAAAATAGCAAACGAACCTAAATCCGCCACGTTAACTATTATAGCCCTAGTTAGGGAATAAATAACGATAATATAACAGTCCTTTATAGATGCCTTGGCCCAGTAATAAACTATACTAGAAGCTTAATATTAGTAATTAATTAAAGTAATACGCAAAGAACTCTATAACGCCAAAGTACTTGCGTTAGAGACCCTAATAGCAACACCTATAAATAAAATTAAAATAACTATATGCGAACTTAACCCATTAAATATAAACCCTAAACTAGTAACGGCAGCTTAACCTGTACCTATAACGAACCTAATACCTACCACAAAATCTAAAAAGCTCCCTAACCCTTTAATGTTTAATAGAAATTAAAATAACTTACGTCTCTTTATAACTAAGCTCTGTTTTAAACTTTTAATAAACTATAATTAATACCCTACTAAAGCTAGTAAGATTAGCTATAGAATATCTTAATTAAGTAAAGACGCTATATAAACTATAGACCCATTCTTTTATAATAGCACCTTTATTAATTTTAAAATCTTTATCTCTTTACTAAAATAAATATATAATAACGCTAGCCGTAAATATATAGCTGTTACTAAACTTAAAAACCTATAATAACGGAACCAAGACTTTACTAGCTTCTTTTTAGAATTTTTAGGCCTTATTAGTAAACTAGATTAGAATAAAGCCGCTAGAGTTACTACTCTCTATTAAGCTATCTCGGATAAAATTAGAGTATAGTTAGTAGGCAGAGAACTACTAAAAAACTTACCCGAATTTGCTATAATATATTAATAAATTAATAAAGACCTTTAATATAATAAGCAGACCCATTCTTTAAAGCTAACTATACCTTATATTTAAAACTCTACGAAACTAATATATACCCTAAAGCGCGATCCGTCTCTAAGACCTAAAAGCCCTATATATAACCCTATAGACCTTAACGCCACTTAATCCTATATACCCTTAGAAACTAATAAATAAAGAATATAAGCTATAAATAAAGAATATTTTGGATATAGAAAAAAGGGATATATTTAAAGGGATTACTAAACTTATTCTTTTAAAAAAGTTCGCCGTAGCTCCTCTTAGTCCTTAAGTTGCACTTATTTCACAAATTATACTTATTTTATAAATTATACTTAGTTGCTATAAAGTATCTTACCTTTAATTAATTTAGAAAACAAATCGTCCTAGGGCTAAGTTACGCCTTAAGATAAAAAATAGAAGAGTATAAGTATCTAAGCTCTTCTAGCGCTAATATATAATATAACTCCCTTAATATACTTAGCAAAATTTAAATACTTAAAAAATGAAAGGAAGTATAAATCCTTATAGATAGCGGAGCTACTAGTATAGGCTTTATTAATATAAACTACGCGAAAACTTAACGCTTAAATTTAAAGAAACTTAATAAGCCCTAAGGCCTATAAGGCTTTAATAGTAAGCCTTTAATATATAGTAAATTAACGTACTACGCTTTTATAAAGATATAAATAGGCAAATACCTTAAATACGTTTCCCTATTTATAACACCCTTAAAGTATTATAAGGTAATACTTAAATATAAATAGCTAAAACAATATAACCCTTTAATTAGCTAGGTTAAAGAAATACTAAAATTCCATATAACCTACTACTGAAGTTATTACTTAAAATACCACTTACCCTATAAATATAAATATACACGACTATTTAAATTTAATATAATATAAATTACTCTTACTATAAACCCCGTACTAATATAAGAATGTTATAACTACTAATTGCAGTAAAGAATGCAAAGATAATATATTAAAACCCCTTAAAATTTATATAATATAAGCCGCACCCTTTTATTTATTAGTAAGAAAACGAGACTATAAGATCTTTACTATAATACTAGAAGACATTAAGAAGGCGTTAAAACTAAAGTAATATATTAACCCCTAACCTCTTATACCTAAAGAATATTACGATCTAATTAATATGTTTAAGAAACGATTTATAAACTAACTACCCTTATATTAAGACGAGCACGATTTTAAGATAAAACTTAAACCTAGTATAACGCCAAAGTTTGGCCCGTTATACGGTATATTATAAGAAAAGCTACTAGTGATGTAATAATACCTTAAAGAGCACCTAAAGAAAGAATTTATTTGCCCTAGTTAATTACCATTCGCCTTATTTATACTATTTATTAAAAAACCTAAAGGAGGCTTAAGGTTCTATATTAATTATTAAGCCCTAAATATAATTATAATTTAAAACTAATATCTAATTTCTTTACTTTAAGAAACGCTTAACTACTTAGCAAAAGTATAATACTTTATAAAGCTTAATATAGTCGCTACCTTTAATTAAATCCGTGTTTGCGAAGGAAATAAAAAGTATACGGCTTTCTATATATAATAGGGACGTTTTAAATACCTAGTAATGCTGTTTAGTGTAAAAAACGGTCCTAGTATGTTTTAGTAATACGTTAATAATACGCTTCGCGAATTCCTTAATATATTTATTACCGCGTATATTAATAATATCTTAATCTATTTATCTTTGCTTTTTAAGTATTAAAAACACGTCTAAATAGTCCTTAAACGCCTGCGAGACGCGGGCTTATAATGCGATATTAAGAAATATAAGTTCTATATATCCGAAGTTATATACTTAGGCCTAATTATATCCTATAACAGAATTAAAATAGACCCTAAGAAAATCGCTATAATTATAAACTAGGAAAGTCCTAGTAGTGTATAAGATATTTAAGAATTTCTAGGATTTGCAAATTTTTACCATTAATTTATTAATTACTTCTTAAAAATTATTTAGCTATTAGTAAACTTAATAAGGAAGAATATAAGATTTAAATGGACTACTAAATATAAATAAGCTTTTAATAACCTTAAAATATTGTTTTATAACTACTTTAATTTTCGCCTACTTTAATCTAGACCTTAAATATATTATTAAAATAGACTCGTCTAATTATATACTAGAAGAAGTATTATCGCAATATAATAAGAACGGCGAGCTGCGCCTAGTAGCCTTTCTCTCCTAAAAACTTACCCCTACTAAATTAAACTATAAGATATATAATAAGGAACTACTTATAATTATTAGATGCTTTAAACAATGGCGTTTAGAATTTAAAGAATTATTGTTCTTAATACGCGTATTAACGAACTATAAAAACTTATAGTACTTTATAACTATAAAGCAATTAACGTAGCGCCAAATTCGTTAGGCTAAATACCTCCTATAATTTAACTTTAAGATTATATACCGACCTAGTAAACTTAATTAGAAGCCTAACTTATTAATATAAAAATTATAAGACTTACCTATAAATGTCTCTAATAAACAGATTATAAATTAATTATAAATTCTACTGCCCCCTAAACGCTTTAAGAAACTATACCCTATATTTCTAGATACGGAGCTTAATAGGAATAAATTGGAAATTAATAAGTAGGATATAGAAATGAATAAATTAATAGAGCATAAATATAAGAATAACCTTTAGATAGTAGATATAATAAAAGCGATTTAAATAGGGAAACGGCAATATAAGGATATTATACTCCCTAAATGCGAAATCCGTAATAATCGGTTATACTATTAATAGAAGATGGTAGTCCCGAATTCCAAACCCTTATAATTTAAGATACTCAAATTTGTATATAATTCCCCTATAGTAGGGCACCCTAGCTATATAAAGACCTATAAGATTATCTAATAAGTATATTACTGGCCTATAATATACAACTACGTATAAAAATACGTTTAAGTATATAGAATGTATATACGTGGGAAGACCTCTTATATAAAGAAGTAAGGAGTACTTTAACCGTTGCTAATTCTAATATAAAGATGGCGAGATATCTTAATTAACTTTATAGTTGACCTGCCTAACAGTAATAGGTTTGTAAATATTATGGTAGTTATTAACCGTCTTATAAAAATACAATATATAATTCCTATGGACTTAATTAATATAATATTAGTAGCTAAATATTTTATTAAGTACGTCTTTAAGCTACACAGACTTCCTTATTTAATAATATCCGATTATAAAAGCCAGTTTGTTTTAGACTTCTAGCAAGCCCTATATAAATAATTAAGTATACAAATATAACTCTTAACTATATTTTATCTAAAGACAGACAGTTAAACTAAAATTGCGAACGTAATTATAAAATAATACCTATAAATATACTGCTCCTACCTATAAGATAATTGGGAAAAGTGGCTACCTTTAGCTAAGTTTACTATAAATAATACAAGAAACGAATTAATAGGCGTAACGCTGTTCTATATAACCTATAGACAAGACCCTTAACTTAGATTTAAACTATAACCCAAAATTAATATAACAGGACCTATAATTAAGAGGATTTAACTAATTAACGTATATAACTTCGCTAATTAAATAAAGCAGTTAACGGAACTATTATAAAGTAAATTAGCGTACGCTTAAACGGTATAGGAATAGTATATAAATAAAGGATAAGCTCCTATATAGGACTTTAAGGAAGGTAATATAGTTTACCTAAATATATAAAACCTAAAGACTTAATAACCCTTAAAGAAACTAGACTAGAAGTTTGCGGGCCTATACTAAATTAAGAAGAAACTAAGCCCGTACGCTTATAAGCTTAAACTGCCAACTAAGATAAAAATATATCTAACGTTTTACGTAAACTTACTATAACCCTTAAAAAGTAAACCTATAACTTATAAAGTGCTATTACTACTTCCTATAATTATTAATAACGGTAACAGTTCTTACTTTATTAACTTAATTAATAATATATAATAGAAAACACAATCTAAATAATTTAAACTTCTTATTAAGTAGAAAGGATATAAAATATAAACTTAGAAAACCTATAACTAGATTAAAATTAACGCGCCTTCCCTAGTAAAAGAATTCTATAAAGACCATCCTTCGCGGCCTACTCTAGCTAGATGGATATAATATAAAGGTAAATAACTGCTACCTAACATAAATATATAAAACACAATAGCAGGAAGCTTAAAATTATAAAGAACTTAAAATACGTTACAACGTTTATAATATAATTACGTAATACGCAAGATATTAAGGAACTTTAACTAGCGGTTAAAGTTATCTAATTAGTTAAATTTACCTTACTAAGACCTACTACAAAAATATTAGTTTGGCTTACTGCCTTAACTAAGCTAATAGCGATTTTCTATACTGGGTATAGAAAATCCTAATTAGCCTACTTAACGATTAGAACTGGTAAAACCCTACACTACTATCTAACGCGAAAACACGATATACGATAAGTTATAAGTCTTAACGAAAATTAAATTATTTAAATTATTTAGACCTTTAGCTAAAAGGGGGGATACTATAACGGGACTAGCCTAGTTATAGTAGGAATGTCTTAGTAAAACACTTAATAGATAAATTCTGACGCTTTAACTAAATTCTGCTAAATTTTACTAGCTTAATTAACTTCTGCTAAATTCTGCTAAATTAATTAAATTCTACTAAAGTCTGTTAAAGACCGCGTGCGTATATACGCACGTATTAACCACCAAGCCCCTAACTATTTAATTATATAATTCTCTTATTATTCCCTTCTCTTCTTTACGCAACGTCTTGTTCTTAGCGAGAGCTATATACCCTTAGATTTAGATAGAATTTATATTATTCCTTTAAATCTTCCCTAAAGTCTCTCCGCGCCCTTATATCTACCTTCTTTAGAGTATAAAGGTACCTAAGAGAAAGAGACTAGTTATTTAGCTACCACTAACTATAAACCAACTATATAACTTTCCCTAACTACTCTACCTCCTTTAGGATATAAAAGCACCTAAGAGAGTAAGGCTAGTTATTTAGCTACCTCTAACTATAAACCCGCTTAACCCCCCCTATCTACTTTACGTCCTTTAGAATATAAAAGTATATAAGAGGATAAGGCTAGCTATTTAGCTACCCCTAATAGCAAACCTACTTAACCCTCCCCTCCTACTCTACCTCTACTACCTACTATTACTATTAAAGAACTAAATAAAAATACTAGTTATAGAAAATTAATCCTAAAATTATAATTAAGCCTTAAAGAAATCTGCGTATACATAAATAGAGTAGCTTTTACTTTTTTTATTAATAAAGTGGGGGAAATAAAAGATTAGAGGACTAATAATATAGTTAAATTTAACGGCTGTAATTTACCTAGAAGATATTTAAACTTACCTTACTAATTAAAACTTGGCAAATAATTTCAATTAGTGGGAAATAGCTACTTACGGTAGATTAAAACTTTAGATATTAATTAAGGATCTATCTACTTTTATAAAAAACAAACGCATAGAAGAGTTCTAGAGATTAAAAAACCTTTCTAAGGAGCTTATAGCTAAACGACGTCTTCAATTCGAGATTAAGTATCTTATTATTTAAGCTAGTCTAAAGATCTCTAGAATATTGGCTCTTATATCCTACTTTATAAGATATTTTCAATTAATAAATATAAGCGAGGTACCCCAATTTATTTAATAGCTACAGAAAAAATAATATCCTAAAATTTTAATATTTGCATAAGAGATAACAAACTAGTTTAATTAGTGTAAGTTAATCTATATAGGTAGGGTATTTAATAAGTTAGAGTTCGCTTCCCTTATAAGTATCTCTTTTTCTATATTTTAATAGGAATAGCAAGTTAATTACCCTCTAAACTATATTAATCTAGCCTAGTTAAGCTTGGCCAAACGAGTCCTCCCCTTTCCTTAGGCGGGTGGAAAATAAATCTGCTTAAACTCTAGACTTTAGTTAAGCTATTTATTAGGAGGCAGCTCTAACTAGGAAATAGATAATAAACAAGATTACTGGTTAAATTAGCTAAAAGGCTAAAATATAGGGTAGTTAGAAACACTTATAGCGGTTATAGGTTAGTAGGTAGAGAGTATATAGATATATAAGAATATAATAGTACTTCTAAATAGCAAACCTCTAATTTATTAAAGGCTATAGAATATCTTCTCTACAATTAATTAAATAATATCCTTAAACCTCTAAGCTGTTGGGTAAATCCCTTATACTACTTAGTTAAGAGCGTTTGTTATAAGATTTCCCTACCCCTTTTAATACCCGTAGCAACCTTACGCAAATTTCGCCAGCAAGCAGTAATAGTAAGGAGATAAGTTTTACTACTCTGCGATGGGCATATAAGGGCTATACCGCTACTAATATGCTACTAGCAAGCGGCAACAATATAGAGACAAGCTTTAATAATCTGAAATGGGGATATAAGGCTAATACCGCCATTAACATTCTACTAAAAAGCAGCGACAGCGAGGAGGTAAGGTTAATACTCTGTAATAGGCATATAAGGGTTATTCCTACACCTAAGTTTTAAACTCTTAATATAATATAATTATTTAACTATTTATAAAGTAGAACTAGTAGTAACGCCTAAGCTTGTAAGAGAAACCGTTACAATTGCACTAATAACGCCTCCGCTCCCTTTCTATTTAACATATCGCGGCCTAGCCTTTTGTTAGGCTTTTTGCTTTTTAACCTCCGCTAGGTAGTAAACGTGCATAGATATTAAAATCCTTGGCATCTTAAATAAGCCTTAAATATTTAACGCCCTAACGCTTAAGTAAACGTTACTATTAACGCTTAGGCTTTACCATTTTTATTAGTAAGGATTTAGTAGTAATATTTTTAATACCTTAAATATACTACTAAAGGTAAGTAACTATACAACCTACATCTCTCTACCTGCAATAGGCTGCTAACCCCTATTTTCCATAGGCATGCTTATAATACCCCTTCCCGCCCCCTATAATATTTAGCAGCCTAATTTAAACCCTACGTATACTCTAATTGGAACTATTACACCGTATAACCTTTAAACAATCTCCGCTATATATAGCATCCTATAATTAACATATATAATAGCTGCTGTGCAGGCCGCTATATATATTAGACGCCTAATATCTTATCCTACGCGAATATATTTACACCGCCCTTCTCGCCCTTTATAATATTTAGTGGCCTAGACTTTATATATAGTTACAATAAGACCTACTAACGGCACACAGCACGCGACCTTTAACCGGTCTTTATTGCACGTGGTATCCTCTAAACAATATATATATAGCTATTAATTTCGCCTACCAATTCTAATTTAATCCTAAAGGTAATACTTATAGGGTCCGTCGCCTCCCCTTTACTCCTCCGTCCGTCGTCGCGGGGGCGCCGACGGTTGTATACCCCCTAAAGACACGTCACCGCGACGCTAGCCACCACAACCAACGATTCCACCATAACCAGTCTGCCATAGAGCGGACGACCTCCTCTACAACCAGTCTGCTGCAGAGCGGACGACCTCCACTATAACCAACAACCGTCTGCTGCAGAGCAGACGACTTCTACCGCAACCAGTCTGCTGCAGAGCAGACGACCTCCTCTACAGCCATTGTGCTGCAGACGACTTCTACCGCAACTAGTCTGCTGCAGAGCAGACGACCTCCTCTATAACCAGTCTGCTGCAGAGCAGACGACCTCCTCTACAACCAGTCTGCTGCAGAGCAGACGACCTCTTCTACAACCAGTCTACAGCCATCGTGCTGCAGACGACCTCTACTGCAACCAGTCCGCGGCTGTCGCGCTACAGGCAATCAAACCATAGAGGACCGTAGGCGCACCGCAGGCGCACCGCAGGCGTACCGCAGACGATGCACTGCTAGGGTAGCTATAGTAGGGGAAGGGGGCCGGTCCGTGTTACTTTAGCACGTTAAATATAAGGTGTATAGGCGAATTGGTGTTTATACCCTATACAAGACAACCTCGTGAAAATTTTCCTATGGGAGTGGGTTTATATAACGAGGTTCGCCCTTATAAAATACTATTAGTAGTCTACTTTTAGGGAGAGTAGCTATTAATTACTAATTCCCTACCTATTTCTTTAGTAAAGAGGAGAAAGAGGGTATATTACTATAAACAGCCGCGTAGGGGTAATTAGTAGCTACTTCTAAACTAGTAAGCTATATAGTTTCTCTTATTCTTATATGCAAAACTATATTAAAATCTTTCTTTTAGAGCGCTTTTTTTACTCTAAGAACGGTAGAATACGGCAGAAATAGATAAAAGAGCTAGGATTTCCTTAGTGCGATCTCGGTGTAAACTGGATATTAGTAAGTAAAATACTAGAACGAAAAACACTAACAGCTAGAGCTCCCCTAGCATTCTAAAACGGGCCGGAGTGTCCACTTAGCTACTAGTACATATTAAGCTGCCTAGGAAGGATTCATGTATATAAAACTATAGCGCCATAGCCTAAAGGCTGCATGCGCAGTATTGTACGTAGTATAATACAACGGATTGAAAAAAAAAATTTACTTATAGGCAAGTAGCTCTATAACTAGCGTCTCTATTTAGAACAAAATACTAATATCTCGCCCTCCGCAGTCGTATATGCAAATTCTCCCTAAACTCCCTTATATTTAGTGCCTCCTAATTTATACCCTACTCTAAGAATACTATTATTAAGCAGCATACGCTTACTAAAACTAGCAGTAGAGTAAAGAACTTAAAGGTGGCGCAGAATAGGTTTCCATAGATATATTCGTAGCGTCTTCTCGTCTTATACCGTCTGGCAATCCCAATTTAAGCCTTAAACATTATTTTTAACCTTTATTAATCTTTACTACCCGTAATACTAACAGCGGCCCTATATTCTATAAGTGTCTAGAGTATAGCTAGACGCGATGCGGTATTTATATAAGTTTTCTATAGCCTTATAGTCTTCGAATATATATTAGTAGTACCTTCTATCCGTAATCTAGCCTTAACAATTCTAAGACAGACACTTACTGGTTTTTATTACCCGCCGCGTATATATATATAGGTTAGGTTAATCTTTCTAAGTCTAAGCACACCGCAATTAGCGCGCACTTCGTATCCTTTATGCGTTAGAAGCTAAGTCTTAAGTTAGTACTATAATATAAAAGGCTGCTAAGAACCCCATACCTTCTCCACTAAATCCTCCGCATTACGACCTACACCTCGCAATTTCAGTAATAGCACTAGTTACCACGTACTAATCTTAATGATTTATACGTTTCTACCTCCGACTAATATTTTATTAAGCTGATATTAATAGAAAACTATAGTTTCCTTGCTCCTATTAATATAACGATATTAGTATAATACTATTAACAATAGGCTTTAGACTAGTTCTCTATTAGTTTACCAATATTTACTTTTACTATATACTACTAATATTTTATAGCAATAGCTAAGGCTATATTTTAGGTATATAGGGATATGCAAATTAACGGTTAGGATAATGTAGTTAAAGGTTACTACTATACTATTACCGTAGTTTAGTCGTGTGGTCGTATTATCTTATCTAAAGAGTATTACTATAAATGGCGGTTAACGGGCGCTTATTGCGGCAACGGTTAGGAGGGCGTACTTAAAGTCTTATATTAAGAACTAAAAGTAAAGACGGCCTTAGAATTTAATGCTTCTAGCTAAGCTAAGCTTAAACTAAAAGTAGAGGCGGCCTTAGAATTCAATGCTTCTAGTTAAGCTACGCTAGCTAATTACTAAGCTTTCTATAGAAGCAGCGTCTTTACTACTACTAATGGATTCTTAACTACTCTCTAATAATTTATTTTATATAATATAATCCTATTATACTAATCTAATATCTAAATATATGTTTATATTTTTAAATAGACTTATATATAAAGTAATATAAAATTCAGTCTTTTGCTATTAGGATATAGTATAGGAGTTATCCTTCCTCTAGGCTAGCTAGAATCTTTTATAACTAGTAATAGTATAACGGCTATATCCTTTACGGTATATAGGAATCGTATATACGGAACGTTTAAATTAAGAGAGGAAGTCTACTTATAGCTTCTATATGCAAATGAATTATATATAGATATAAGTTTATACTAACCGTAAAAGTTTCTTTCGTAACTTAACCTCTAATATTTACATCCGCTAGGATCTAGCCTTAGGTAGTAATTGTAGAACTAAAGTTACAACTACTTATAACTATGGCTGCCCACCTTAATCCTAATATACTACCTAAGCTATAAACTTATAAGGAATTAATAATGAATTTTATTTAAATTCTAATCTAAATTTATAAATATATAATGGCATTAAAACAGTTTAGGCTTCCTAACTCTATAACTTTCCCCAAACCGATAGTTGCTTAACTAACAGTTAAGAGGTGGTACTGGCTAGAATTATTATTCGCCCCCTAGATTTAAAGCGTTTAATAAATATATTATTACTAATTATAAAATTAAATTAAATAATCTTTTAATTATAGGCGATTTCCTTATTCTAAAGGGGTACTATTTAACACTTAATAGAGCGGAAGCTATACACCACAGACGTAAAGCTTACCGCGCAACTAAGTATCTCTATTTAATAAATATATAGATAGGTTATATAAGACAAATCTTAACAAGGATTAGTCTACCACTATACCTATAAATCTATAGCGAATTATTATTAGATAAATAGATAAGGGCAGATATATGCTATAGATTGTGTAGTATTAATAGTTGTTCTTCCTCCTTTAGACTAAATAAACATTTTCTAGAAAAGAAATCTACAATACCCCTACCCTATTAGTGCTACTAAGGGCTTTTTTTTAATATCTGGAGCGCTGTAATACGTACCTCTCTGGCTATATAAGACATCCAAATATAATAGCTACTTTACTATAATATAAATACTCGTTCTTTAGCCGTTATTCTTATTAAGAATAAGACACGCTGTTTTATAATTTTTAGAAATGTGTAATTACACTTAAGTTTACTACAAGTATACCTATATCTACTATATAGTAAGAGCTTAGTATATAAAATACTAGGAGATATAGAAAAGATATCTAGTAAATATTATAGCGATATAAGAGCCAGCTCCTTTCTTATTATTTTATAATAGGTAATTAACACTCCCTATAGAGAGTACAGGCCTAATAAAAACTACGGTTAGTTTAGCCAACTACCTGTAAGCTACTGCAAGCTAATACTAACTCTTTCCTCCTAGGTAATTATAAAGATATATTATTAAAATTAAAGCCATATAGTAGCAGGGCAGGATTATCCGTATTGCTATTAAAGTGATATTTCTTTTAGCCTACGTAGCAAGAGAGCCTGGTTACGTATAATGGGGGGTTCTTATTTAGTAAATTTAAAAGCTAGTTAGGGATTTTAATATATGTAAAACTAAGACTCCTAAGACTAAAGACTTTATCTGTGTATTAGTATAAGAATACTAACTATTAAATTAGATCCTTAATATCGCTAAGTCTTAATCTACTTAATTCTTAACCTAGTGTTATTATTTATAATATACTAGCCGCACTATAACGTTTATCTAACTATAATTAAGGTATAAATGTAATATATAGCTATAAAATCAATACTAGGTAAGTTAATCTATAAGTAACCCACTAGTGTAATATAGTTGGTAAACTTAGCTGATATCTTCCTATGCCTTACTTATAACGGAGAATATCCTTAGCTCCTAATAGTGGTTATATCTAGTCCCTAGTACGTTATATATATTAGATAGCCAACTTACTTACTATATAGGAAAGCTCCAGTCTAATTATATTAGCGAAGCTACCTAGTATTATAATTACTAAGTCTCTACTTAACGGAAGGCTCGTATCTTCCAATAACGGGACCACTATAATGCGTACATGCGGATTAGCGCCCCCTTTGTCTTTTAGCATATACTAGAAGCTAAGTCTTAGATTAGAGCCATAATATTACCCCCTAATCCTACTATCCTTATCTCCTACTACTTTATAGACAAACCTAGAAGGTAGTAGAAGCGGATCCTTAAACAAATCCGTATTAGAAGCTTATGCGTAAATATCGCCCTATATCTCTAGTGCCGCTAAGTATTTAGATGCTCTATTTTATATATAGAGTGCTATATACCCCTTGTCGCTCGAATATTAAACTAAGGTATACTACGATTAGCACTATAATAAGGTATTAATAACACCTCCTATACCGTCTAACGCTTCTAATCTATTCTTAAAGCCTCCTAGAAAAATTCTATTAGTATCTAAAGTATAGCTAGAAGCGAGGCGGCATTTATTAGCTTTCTATAGCGTTTTAAATTCCTTAAATATATATTAGTAACACCCTATCCGCGATCTAGGCTCGATACCTCTTTGTTATATACTATAGGCTAATCTTTACTAGCTAAGTATATTATAATTAGCGCCCCTTAAAACGGGGAAACCTTTATATCCACTAGCCCTAGCTCCTCTTGCTTTTATAATATAGTGGATTCGATTTAAGTGCGTACGGTACTCTTACTATGGTAATTAGACTTATATAAAGCTTTATATATACTATAGTATTATTAGTAATAGCAATATAAGTTAGCTAAGATAAGAAGACATAGGTAATAGATACTAGATGCTTACCTTCTAATTAGTCTATTCTAGTAATACTAACCCTCTTCTTTTAGGCTTTTAGGTATTTGCTATAGTCTAATATCTATCCGGCCCTCGTTTCTTCTTCTACTACTCTTATTATTAAGAGAAATATTATCTTAGGCTTATAGGAGACAACCTTATAACTACTATACACTTCTTACTTATAACACTTTTAGCCCTACCCATATTCCAATTTCTCTTTAGGCTATTATTATAATGGAGATACTAAAGCAATTTACAACTCTAGCTTGGCCGCTCTTAGATAGCTTTAATATTGTAAAATACTTAGAGTTACTAAATATCGCGAACGTCGACACCAAAGTATTCCGTTTTTCGCCGGTATTTAAATTTAAGAGGCCGTTTTATAAACAATTTCCTAAGGATACACTTGCTAGTTATTATAATCTCTATCGCGACGCTATTAGAGATAAGAGAAAAGGATATTTTACTACTAAGATTAACGGTAATAGAATCGTTAGTGTTATAAGTATGACTTTACTTTTAAACTTGGAATTAAGGAGATACTATCTACCAGACGGTAATTGTTACCTTAGCATCCAATAATAAGAGTGCGCTACTTATAGTAGCTTAGATCTTAAAAAGAAAGGAGAAATATATGCGAATAAAAAATAAAACTAAAGCGATAAGGGTATAAGAATGTATAAAGAGGAGTGTATAGCATTATGTTCCTTATATTTTACTCTTTTTACTATCTTAATAGATTCTTCTCTAGTAAATTAAAACTTAACACTATAGTAATAGATCTAGATTATTGGTAATAGGGGTTTTACAGACACTTTCTAGAAATCGCTAAGCGTATTATAATATATAAAGATATTCCACTCGGCGTAAATGCTATAGATGGTAGGGAATCTTTCTATATAAATCTTAATTTTAAGTAAGAGAAAAAACTTAAGATACTACTATACGAAAACTGCTACGCAATTTCTACTTACCTTTACGCCTTTTATCTATAAGGCTAAGCTAATCTTAGAAGATAGGATAATAAGCAATAGTATAATCAGTAAGAGACTATTCTATTTCTATTGATTAAGTATTAATATATTAACCGTAACAGCTAAATATTAGCTTTAGCCTAATATTGGTTATATTAAGGATAGATAAAGGGGTACTAGTAACCCACCCACCTTATATATATATATAGCCTTATTTTTCTTCGTAGATTAATCTATATATAAGTTTTCTAAATTAATAATTTTTGTTGGAAATATAGGGTGACTTACCAATAACGACTACTCGAGTAGGGTTACAGTGATGTTGGTTAATTCTTATTGATAGGAATGAGGAAAGGGGTGAGGAACTTAAGGTTCCTCACTACGCTAGGGCCACGTCAACACATGACGGCAATATGCTTTATGCGACGGCAACTTGCCTTATTCCTAACACTAGCAACTCTTCTTTTTGTGGTTGCTATATATATATATACAAACAGATAGTATATAATAATACTAGATAATATGCAATAAAACTAGATAATATATAACAAAACTAGACGATATATAACAATGCGGCAGTTAGTAGAATTTGGTGGATAATGCAAAGATGGGTGGGCCGCTAAGACGCTAGTAGTAAGCGAGCTAATGGCAATTTTCTATGCCGGGTATAGAAAATCCTAATTGGTTAGTAGAAGTCCATACCGCCACCTAAATTAATTAGGCGCGGCGCTCTTAGCAAGGATCTAACCAATTAGACAACTTTAACCGGCGGTTAAAGTTCTATAAGATCTTAACTTCTCTAAATTTCCCTCTTAACCTAACCTTTAACTCGTATATATAGAGTATTTATATTAACAAACGTCTCTAGTGCCTTATTTGGGTTTGCCTTTATTATCGCATCTACTAGGTTATCTTAGCCATTAATTTATTAGATCTTAAAGAGTTCTTAACGCTTATAGGACTGCTAAAGTGCTATAATATTAATTATAAGACGCTTCTCCTTTATAGTACCAAGCTTAATTAAACACTCGTAGAGGGAATATAAGTTGGTGTATACGATTATAGGGATAGCGGGAAGTTTAAGCCAGTTTATAATTATTTTAAGGGTAGTTCTAATTGCAATTGCTATATTAACTCCGCCGACCATTTTATATATCTCTAACGCTAGAACGCTTTAAGTGACGCGCTTACTCTTAGTTAAGCTCTAATAGATAAGGTTACCGTAGATCGTAAAGTTATTCTCTCTAGTAAATTCGTTTGTAATAATAATCTTATATCCTAGCTAGGAGCTAAAATCTTTATTATTTATAAATAATCTATTAACAAATACGAAGAGCTTGGTGGTAGGAAGGTTAATAGGCACGTAGAGTAGTCCCCTATTAAGATGGTTCATTTACTAAAAAAGACGCTTATTTAGGGCAAGAACGTTATCCTTAGTTAGTTCCTAGTATTAAGCGGCAATAGAGAGATTAAAGGAAGCCTTAGGTTAATAGATAGAAGCCATATAAGCTCCGCGAGCGCGTTACTCCACGTATCCTTACTTTAGAGAATTAATGTTAATAACGTTGATCTTCTTGCCTTAACCCTTCTAGCGTAGAGCAATGGAGCCCTTATTTAGGGAGAGGATACATCCGTTAAAGAGTAATAGTATTACTAAGTTAAGTCTTTCCTTTAGCTTTGCTATAAGGTTTACCTTTACTAGCTTATCTTCTTTAAGAGCTAAGAATTAGTCGTCTCCTAAGATAATTATATTATCCGTTTATATGCCGATAATTCTAAATAGAGTTCCTATAGTTATAATAAGGAAGCAGGGATTAAATATGGAAGTAGTTATCAAAAGCTTCTCCTTATAGTGCTTGCTGTAGGTAGCCTACTAATAAGTTCCTACCTCTGCGATTCTATATAATGGCTTAAATACGACCATAAT
This sequence comes from Cenococcum geophilum 1.58, assembly GCF_001692895.1. Classification (NCBI taxonomy): domain Eukaryota; kingdom Fungi; phylum Ascomycota; class Dothideomycetes; order Gloniales; family Gloniaceae; genus Cenococcum; species Cenococcum geophilum. The sequence goes on from NW_027137561.1 coordinate 4,847,748, forward strand.
CGTATCCTTAGGATATTGGTAGCGAATTTACTCTGGAAGGTATGCTAGTATTAAGCGCTAAAGGCGCGTCTCTAATTAGGTATAGGCCTAAGTAATATCTTACAGGTAAACCGCTATTCTATTCTTTATTAAGGAGGGAGCTAGTATAATAATAACTTATTAACTAGCTTATTAAATTATAGGGGATTACATAAGGATTACTTCCTTACCGTTATTGTTATAACCTTAAATAACTAGCCTTGACTTCTTAAATGGGGTATTAGTAGCTTTGCCTTTAATCTTATTAACTATTCTTAACTTAAATATGCGGACTCTATCGAACTTAGTAGGGTCATATTTCTTAAATTTAAAGACTCCTCTTGCAATAAGACCGTCAATCTCCTACTTGTTAGATGCTTGGAAAGGAGCTCCTAAAGTTATAATACGGCCTTCCTTTTAGAGCTATTTTGCGAGTTTGAAGTCAGCCTTCTCTTTAGCTGTTATAAAGGCCATTAATAGTTTATCTCTATTCTTAATAGCGGTAATAAATTGCTCTTTGAAATTGACAAGATATTAGCAATTTTATAATCCCTTTAGGCGACCTCTACCGCGTTATAGTTGCGGTACGTCTACTATAATTATATTAGAATCGCCTTCGCCTTCTAAAGTACGTTAATTATAGTTCTCCTCTAGGGTATCCTCTGGGGTATCCTATAAAGGCTTAAAGCTATCATCCCTATAGTAGGGCTTAATAACGGTTAAGCGGAATTAAGTGGGTCTATGGGGCATCTAAAGAGTATAAGTTTAACCATTAATTGCAATAAGTTTATATGGGCCTAACTATCCTCCCTTTTCACGCCATACGCGTACCTCTAATTGGAGTGGCAGATCAAGCGTAGTTAAGGTATTTAGGCCATTTCTTATTCCTAGTACGTCGTTGACCTAACGCGTAGCGTAGAGACGTCGCACCTCCTTCGTTACCTTGCAAATAGCCTTAGCTCGTTGCGTAATAAAGGGAGATAGTAGAGAATTGTTAGTTATTTAAGGGTAGGCGCTAAAGACTAGCAACGTAGGTACGAGCCCATCTAGGCTAGCAATATCGTTAACAGCCTTAACAGCTATCTATAGAATAAGCTCTTCGCTAGCACCCTCTAGTTTTAAAGAAATAATCTTATATACGCGGCGTAATGGCGTATAATATCGTTCTACTTTTTTAATACTATTATATGCCTTAATGGGGACTTCCTTAACCTCAATTATTATTGCCTTTGCCTATTATTAAAACTCTGTAGATAAGAAGTTCTTTCCTATATTATAAACGATTTAATTAGGGGGTCCTAGGTAGACATTAATCTAGTATAATTAAAGAGTATCCTATGCGTTCCTAGCTAATATATCTTTTAAAAAGCGTGCGGCTTAAAAGGAGGTTAAGAAGTCAACAACTTAGAGTACTGGCTTGCCGCTAAGATATAAAACATCTATAATAATGCAAAAGTTAAAGTTGTAGTCATCTTTAAGAGTAAACTTAAATCGGCCAGGGGACTTCTGGTTCATTTAGTAGTGGTGGCAGTACTTTATAAGATATTTAATTACCTTAACCTTAACTTTATAACCTACTCGCTAAAGGACCCTAAGCAATTAGTAAACAGATGGGTGGCTAAAACAACGGTGTAGTTAACGTAACTCTGACTTAGTCAGGTGGCTCTAAGCAACGCTCCTTTCTAGCTATTAAAGGAGCAACTAAGGGTGACCCCACTTGCGTATAACGGGCACCCAATTATCTCCCTAGATAAGTATATTCTTAAGGTTATTAAGCTTAATACCCAATTTATCTATATCTTGGATATAAAATAGGAATGGGGTGTTTGCGGGGATAATGTAGAAAGTAATATATCCTAATAGGGTTTGGACCTTAATTGTGCTAAGAGAGATCGCAGTACCCTTGCCAAAGTGAATTATATATTGGCCTGCTATTAATTGGTTAATTTAAATAAAGCTATTAAGCTGCTAAAGAGCTCGAACTTAAGGCTCTCCTGCTATAGATACTCCTACGGCTTTAGTATCTGGCATAATGCTATAGAAGACGTTCGCCGAGTATCTATCGTTAAAGGAGAACGCGGAACTTTCCTTTGGCTCGTTAAAGATATTTAACTTTATAATAGAATGGAGCGTAGATTAGTCATTAAGGATAGCAACGGTTTGTGTACTATTTACCTTACTATACTCGGTAAAGTATTGGTTAGGAGAGTAGTCCTTAATTTCTATATCTATAAGGAGCTGTTCGGCCTCATTAACCTTACCCTTAAGATCTTCTTCGCCTTTATATTAAACTAGGAAGTTTTAGAAGTAGGCCATAGTAACCTCTCGGTTTCCGACGTTTTATGCGCTCTAGCGAAACCTATTATATACCTCCTTTTGTCTATTAAGAGGGTGTCTAGTTAACTAGCAATTTGGCTTCTTATAAATATAGCACTTCTTCTAATAATCGCTCCAAAGTGAACCTCTATAAGGACCTCTATAATTGCCTTATAGTCGACGTTAATCGTACCCTTTACTATATCCCCTACCATATCTACTATATATTTAATTAGTCCAGTTATAATCATATTAGTTAGCCGGGTTAATTAAGGTAGGTTGGAGTTAGGCGTTAAATTGCTATACTTTTTAAAAGCGTAGAGCGGTGCTAATAGAGGATCTTAATTAAGTATATACTCCTTCATAAGTACTTATAGGGTTAAAGAGAGCGAGATTACATTCTTTAATACCTCGGCATGCGCTAATGACTTAATCGCGTAGGCTAAGGTCCTCTTAATATGATTCGGATAAACTATGCTAAATTATCTAAAGTTAATTAAAGAGCTTTTGAAGACAATTAAGCCGAGAGACACCTAGGTTCGTAGCAATGATTCTTAGAAAGGTAGTCTCTCTCTACTCCGATATATATTGCTGCTTATTCTTTTCTATTTTAAAGTGGCATCTTATCTTATATATTATTTAGTTAAAATTATATCCTTTTCCTACCAAACAATTATAATAGAAGGTACTAGCGCGGCCCTTAAGTATAACGGAATAGGCGTTATGATATTGGTTAGGTTCTAGTCTAACCTTCTAGTAACAGTTATAGAAGATACACAGCTTCGAATTGAGGATGTTATATAGTTCCTCGCTAAACTTCTTCTCCTAGTCCGCATAGAGCTTCGTAAGCTCTATAAGCATTTTTAAGGTACCTCTAAGTAGTGTTAGACCATATTAAAATTGCATTAGAGATTAAGGTAGGGATTACTTTATAGGCTGTAGTAGAGATATAGGGCTTAGTAGAACACGGCGTGGTACCTAATCTTCCTATAGTAGAGTTTAAAGGTTGTTAAATCGCGAAGTAAGGGGATCTTACGCTTACTCTTAAGGGGTAGTAGTTAATGTTGCTAGTTAAATTAGTAGATCCTAGGGAGCTAGAGATAGAGGTGGAAGCGATAGATGCGGAATATAAGAACTTGTGCCTAGAGCAATAAAATTAGAGCGCGTCTCTATTGGCGTATCGTTTGGATTCTATCGTGAGTTAAGCTTCCTCTTAGTACGTAGTTAATACTTAACCTCTTATAGAGTCCATTCGTGCTCTTCTTTTGCGTTAATAACTTACTCCTAGATATTATCTCTAATAGCACCCCCATTTATAGGGATAAATACTCTATTCTCCTAAAGGAAGTTACGGAAGTCTTATACAACGTCCTTCTTCGCGAGAGCCTATATTTCCTTTATCCATCTAATAAAGTCCTCCTTCATATAACACTATAGCTCGGTATTATTATATTCGCTGTCTATATAGTATACTATGCGGTATACTAAGAATCCGTTTAAGTCCTATTTTTTGGCGTTTATAGGGTCGATGTCTGTGTCCTATATCTTTAGGTTAATGCTTTTCTTATACTTCTTTGGGTAGGTTGACGCCATAATAGGTATAGAATTGACGGGGTGTCGTACATTAAAGGTAGGTAGGGTTTTTGGCTTTGTAGAATCTCGTAGGTTTACTGTCAAAAGGTAAGTAATTAAGATATTGTCGACGCGTTTCGGACGTTAACTTTAGGACTATAGGTTTAGTAATACTTCTGACCTAAAGTACTTAACCAAATCTTCGTATACGTAGTTGTTTAACGCGTTTCGGACGTTAATTTTGGGACTATAGGTTTAGTGACACTTCTAACCTAAAGTACTTAACCAAATCTTCGTAAACGTGGTTGTTCTACGTGATAGACGTAACTTAGTATCTCCTAGTACTTAGTGACACTTCTATTACTAGTTTTCCGCAAGTTTAAGGTAGTATAGTATCGCCGGGATCCATTCCATATGAGCGCATATAGCACCCCTATACGAGACTGTCTCTTCTGTTCAAAAACCTAGCTGCTCTATAGTTGACTGTATATTTAACTACTAATTAGTATTAAAAACATAGGGTGACTCACCAATAACAACTACTTGAGTAGGGTTACAGTAATATTAGTTAATTCTTATTAATAGGAATGAGGAAAGGGGTAAGGAACTTAAGGTTCCTTACCACACTAGGGCCACGTCGACACGTGACGGCAATATGCTTCATGCGACGGCAACTTGCCTCATTCCCGACAATTTTAAAATTAGAGGAATATTTAGGTAGGGTGGGGTATTTAATCTGGACGGTGGTAGGGATAGGGCAATTATATTTCGCGGAGGGTAAATAGATAGTATGCACTTCTACTACCTTCTAAAAAATATCTTTACGTTATTCCTAATATTGGCCTTATATATAAACACCTAGAAAGCTATTATCGAGCCTAAAATACTCTTTTTGTTAAACTTATTAATTAATATTAACTGCTTATAGTTAGTAATATAGGAAAATAACTTCTACCTAATATTTTCTAGGTAATTTACTACGCTCTAGAGGCTGTGTAAGGTAGGTCTATCTAAGCTTAAATTAAAGGAGTTAGGTCTAGTCGCGTAGGTTAGGATATCTTTTTAGATTATATATCCTATGTTAGCTTAGCGCGATAAATAAATAAAACCTTACGTTATAGGCTTAGCTTTAGCTAACCATTAATAGCTATCAACCTTTACAATCCGTTTACCGCTCTAGTATTGTCTATAGATTGCTTTATAGATATTTATACTAAATAAGGGAAGGGTAAGAGTATTTGTGTATTAAACTAAACTTCTCTAAATACGCCCTAGCTTACTATAATAACAAGAATAGAAATATATAAGCTCGACAAAATTAAATACTCTTACTCTATAGTATATAAGTCCTTCCTTGCCTGCTTAAGTATTATTAAGGATATTATTTATCCCTTCTCCCTTCTTCTAGCTTCCCTAGTATAATATACTTACCGTAATAAAGGTAGAAAGATTATATAGAATTCGTCTTTAGAACCCAATGCTTTACTTTATAAACTATCTAAGTATAACTTTTAAAGTGTAAAACGCCATTTAATATTATATGCATTTTCTTATATACTAGATAATTATAGGGAATTTTTATATCTGGTGCAAATAAATAGAGATAGCTATCCTTAACATGGTCTATTCTCTTAGCTAGCCAACTTTAATAGAAAATCCTCTACTAGTAAGGTAAACGCTTATTACCTATATAAAATAGATACTAGTAAGGGTTTTATTCTAAAGGGAATAAATAAGGTATTACTAAATCTTCCTACTTTATAGCTATCCCTTTTAATAACTTAGAAGGCCTATTTTATCGTTAAGCCTCTTAACGTAAGTATAACTTTATAAAATTTCGGATAAGATTAATCCGCCAGTTAAGGTATACTAGCTCCGTAAGATCTCCATATAGGCTGCTAAGTAATTCTGTAATACGGGCCCGCTCCTTTAGCTAGTAGGTAATAGTAGCGGCCTACTTAGTAGCGGTTAAATTATTGGGTAATATGCCTTTATACTCCTCCTTAAGCTCCATTATATTATTATTTATAAAATATACTTTTCTAGTTATCCGTTCTGCCTTATTTTATAAATGCTTTATCTTTTAATTTAGAGTAGTATTTACTTCTTTTCTCTATTAAATAAGGTCTTCTTTATTAGAAGAAGTAAAAGGCTTAAAGCTATTTCGCATCTATTTTATTTTCTTTATTAAATTATCTCTCTACTAACGCAACTTAACTATCTTTAGGTGATTTGCAACTTCGTATAACTGCTCTTTAGTTAACCCTTTTAGTGTATATAGGTTAAATATTAGGCTTATATTTCCTATAACCTTTACTAAAGCCCTATTAGATAGCTCGTCTAAATATACTACCTAGACGTTATACTTAACGCGCTAGTTAATATAAAACTAAGGTATGCCGTTATAAGAATGGCCCATAACCTAGTCTCGTTTAGTGGTAGTTATAAACATTGCATTTGTATGGCTTTTACTAATAAAATAGGTGCCCAAGTAGTGCCTTGGCTACCCTTACCGCCTGCTAGGCCGCCGCTGATCAAAAGATTTGGGCAGTAAAGTTACTGCCAAGAGTTACTGCCCGGATCCTGTCCGAAACGTAATCCACACCATCTATGTAAGGAATAATCCATTTTACTTAATCGAGCCTCTATATATTAAGTGTTCAACTAGCTAATTAATTTGCGACTGACTTTCTGAGCATTAGTTTATAAAAAGCTCGCAATTATCTTCTTCCTAAATCACTTTACTTAATACTAACGCAAACATAATATCCCAAAAGCAAATTCGAGCAATCACTCTTGACCCCCGTATTCCATGCGAAGAAATGTACGGCCGTTATTATAGAAGAATAGGTCCATAGTTTATGCAGCGTCTTTACTTAAATGAGATATTTTATAGCTAATCTTGGTAGCTTCAGTAGGGTATTAGTTATAGTTTATTAAAAGTTTAAGACGGAGCTTAGTTATAAATGGACGTAGGTTATTTCAATTTCTATTAAACATTAGAGGGTTAGGGAGCTTTTTGGATTTTATAGTAGGTACTAGGTTTATTATAGGTATAGGTTAAGCTGCCGTTACTAGTTTAGGGTTTATATTTAACAGGTTAAGTTTGTATACAGTTATTTCAATTTCGTTTATAGGTGTTGCTATTAGGGTCTTTAACGTAAGTGCTTTAAGGTTACGGAGTTTTTCGCGGATTGCTCCCATTAATTACTAGTGCTAAGCTTCTAATATCGCTTGCTATTAGGCTAAAGCATCCGTAAAGGACTATTATATTATAGTTAACTGTTCCCTAACTAGGGCTATAATGCTTATAGTTAACGCGGAGGGTTTAAGTTCGTTTGCCATTTTAATAGTAGTTATTTTAATATAACGTAATATAAGGGCGCAAAGAGACTTTAGGGAAGATTTAAAGGAATAATATAAATTCTATCTAAATCTAAGGGTATATAGCTCTTGCTAAGAGCAAGACGTTGCGTAAAGAAGAGAAGGGAATAATAAGAGAATTATATAATTAAATAGTTAGGGGCTTAGTGGTCAATGCGTGCGTATATACGTACGCGGTCTTTAACGGACTTTAGTAAAATTCAATTAATCTAGCAGAATTTGGCAGAAGTTGATTAAGCTGGCAGAATTCGGCAGAATTTAGTTAAAGCGTCGGAATTTATCTGTCAAGTATTTTACTAAGATATTCCTACTATAACTGGGCTAGTCCCGTTACACTAGGCTATAGCACTATAGTTCTATATATATAAATCCTTTCTAGGCAGCTTAATATGTACTAGTAGCTATATCTTAGTAGTTTATAAACCCCTAAGAGTTTATAGCTCCTTAGTAAAATACTAAGGTGCTACAACTACTAGGGAATGAGAAAACGGTAGGAAAAACTATAGAAAATCCTAACGCCTATTCCTATCCTTTTGCAATTTAACTCTATCCTTTTGCTCTCTAAAATCTTTTTACTAAGAGCCTAGTAGGAGTTACCTCCTTCTAGAATCCTATTTGTTTTGTTTTATTCTTCCATAGATCCTTCTAAGCTAGTACTACGTACTAGCTTAGCTGCTTTTAGAACCTCGCAGTCTTTACTATTTATAAAGTGGTTTTCTTTACAGTTAATATAAAGAGGGGTAGTATACTTATAGGGCTTGCCTATTATTATATAGGTAGAACAGGAGTGGTCTTTAGATAAATATGTAGCTGTACAAGCAAATCCTATTAAGGAATAGTATTAAAGACATAATGCCTGCTAATTTAACCGTCCTAAGATTAAGCCTCTAGAGTTAACTAGTAAGGTTCTCTAGCTTAGGGTCCGTTTTTTAGGTTATTTAACTGGTACTTACTAACTTATTTAGCTAAGAGACTATAGGCGGCTAAAGAGTAGTATCTCTCTAGTTTAATATAACTGGCTACTAATTACGGAATTATCTAACTAGCTAATAAAGACCTTACTCCTTAGGGTTTATTATTAATAAGCAGTCTGCACCCTTATGCGAATTAAGCCTATCTTTTATAGCTCTCCTTAGTAGGTAGAAGTTAAAAGACTCTCGTCTATCTGGGTTAGCTTATATCCTAGTTATAGTATATCTTTAATATTTAAATAGGAGTCCTTTTGCAAACCAATATCCTTATTTATAGTTTTCTAAATTACTAACCTTCGTAACCTTCTAGGAAATTAGTATAAATTGTCTATAGTACTCACGTATACTACTAGGTAGGTTATTCCTGCACTATAGTATATAAGCTTTTAAGAATTCTACCGTCTTAATTTATTAGAAGTAGTTACTTCCTTAGTAGTTTATCTAAAGCTTTTTTATAAGTTTCGTTTATCTACTAATAATAAACTTAGGTAGGCTTCGGATCTAGGTCCCTATTTAATAGTCGCAATATTTTAGAAGTCCTTAATACTTCTTATTGTCCGTAATATAATGTCGGATATATAGTCGCTTATACTGTTTAATAAATTATAATATATTTTGTCCTGGAAAGTAAGGAGTCCCTAAAGCCCCTAGAGCTAGTATAGGCTAGGCCATAATATATACCTTATCTTGTTCTATTAGTGGTTTATTATAAGGTAACAGACTTATAGTTTCTCCTAAAATAGGTAAATTAACCTTCTAGTTCTTATCCTCTCTTTACTAAAGGTTATTAGTTCTAGACGTTATAGAAATTAGGTCTAGTACCGCATCCTTTAGGTTAAGAAACTTTATAGGTTAATAGGCTACCTACTTCCTTCTCCGCTGTTATTATAGAATAGGCCTAGAATCTCTAGTATTCCCATTATTAGTCCTATCGCTATTACTTTTATAAATTTAAGGGAGGCTTATATAAATATAAGAAGAATTATATAGACCGTTATAAATACAGTAAATAAAAACTTAAAGACTTCTCTTTACCGCTCCTGGTGCACTACAACCCTCTCTTTTATCCTCTGTCCTACTGTCCTACCTACTTGCATTTCTATCCTTAGTTATCCATTTTATCTATAATAGGTCTCGGATAATAATCTCCAAAGGTATTATTAACTTATTTTAATAGAGGTGACGCCTATACGCCCGTCGCTAGTAGTTCCGTACTTAATTTCCGTACCTATTAGCGACTTGACAGCTTTTAGTAATAGTAACTTAACAGTTTTTAATCCTTTTGTAGCTGCAGCACGTTTCTATACATCTCCTATATATATAGCACTAGACTTCTAATCTAAAGAGCTTACCGTCATCCCTACGTGAAATGCCATAAAGTATATAGGAGGGAAGGTCTCTCTATAGATAGGAAGTCATGGTGCTATTAGTCTACTAGTTAGTAGAAATTAATAGGAAAGCAGTTAGTAAGAAGAGAAAAAAAGAGTGTATTATCTCCATCCAACTGTCTATCCGTTAAGCCCGTTAAAGCTATTAGAAACTCTAGGGCTATAAACCAATCTATATATTTATAGAAGGCCTATATACTTCTAAACTATGCCTAATCTAAATATTAAATCTAGTGGGCCAATTTACCCCACCATAATATCTTACTAGTAGTAGTTAAGAGGATAAAACTACCTTATAGATAGAAGGAGCATCTTTACCTATTAGTTATAATTTTAAGAGACCTAATAGCCTATAGAGACGGCATTATTAATCTTAAAACAGAACCTATTTAGATAACTATTAAGGGAAGACTAATTAAGATATCTTTTAATATCCTACTATTAGGACGGGATAAGGCAATATTAGGTATACTTTAATTATAGAAATACAACCTAAGGATTAATTAGATTATAGGTTAAGCTAATATTAAAGATACTTAATAATATAAAAGGCATATAGTAACTAAGTTAAAGTAACTTATAAAGAAACCGAGAAGATGTTAAGGTATATACTAAAGAGATATTATAAGTATGGCAAGAAGCTATAGAGCCCAGAAAGTAAAAAACTATTAGAATATATAGTATAAGACTATAAGATAGAGTTAGAACTAGGAATAAGCCTAAAGTTCTTTCTAATCTATAAGCTAACTAAAGAGGAGTTAAGAGTACTTAAAGAGTTTATCTAAGAAAACATATAAAAGGGATATATTAGACCATTGTAGTTATTAGTAGGTTATTTAGTACTATTTATACTAAAGAAGAATAGAAAACTTAGGCTATATATTAACTATAAATAATTTAGAGTATAGTAAAAAGAAGGAGCTCTTGCTGCACCTGGCCTAAAAAGACCAAAACCAACTAAAAGAACCCCGAAAATACACCTAGAGAAACCCCCTAAGATATATACATTACAGGGGAGGCACACGTTAAACGATAGTAGTTCGTATTTACGCGTGACCGCTAACACTATATCTAGTAATGGCCCCCTATAATAAGGTTAGGTGAATACTACACTATAAAGCGGAAAGACTTTTATTAAAAAGGCATCTAACAAAATATAAAGCCTATTAGACGCGTCTAGTATCTAAAATTGTAAGGGAGTAACCGTTAGCTATAATGAACTAGTATAGCTAGCAGAATGGCTCCGCCAGTTTAGCAAACCTTAGGCGCCCCTTTAGTAAACCCTTAATTAAATCCTTTAACGGCTAGGCAAAATTAAAAATAAATAAAAAACCCCCCTTACCGGCGAACCGCACTTAGGCCGCTATAGCTGCGCTTATATAGTATAGGGAACCTACCCCCCTTAAGACAATAACTGGGTATATAATTATAATATAACTAAATATAGAAAATCAGAGGGGCTTAGAAGATAATTAGAAATAGAAGTCCTTATAAAGATTTACAAAGAGGTCTATAACGCGGTTATAGTCTAATACCTTAGGAGCGGAGATATTAGAGTTACCCTAAAGGACTAATAGGTAAAGGAGTAAGCCGTAAGGGTAAGGGATAGGCTAGGGGAATGTATTGGCATAAAAGTACTCTATAAAAACTACTTAGTTAAAGTCCTAGTGGTTCCTATAAGCCTTAGGGTAAAAAAGGGACGCTAGGTGGACAATATAGCAACTATATAAAAGATAGTAAAATAAACGGAACGCCTTATACCAGGACTTGTAATTACTTAAATCTAATAGCTCTAATAGGAAAATACAAACTAAGTATATAATAAGAATAATAAGAGGATATAAGGGTCGCTAGAGACTCGCTAAGGAGACGCTAGATAAATATATAGCTTCCTTATTGTTAGTATATATATACTAGAAATGCAAAAACTCCTTATTTAAAAAGGAATAATTATAAACGGCCTTATATACAATATAAGGCTCTATAACTATAGACTACGCCTAAAATAATGCTATTTCTGTGTATAATAGGGGTATACCTAATCCACATGCGCAGTATAGGTGTGCTATAGCCACTGTGTAGGCCCTTATAATATAAGACATAGTATAAACTAAGACTAAATAAAATATATAAACTGCCACTAAAGTATATATAAGGCATGAGAGAGAGAAAACTGCATTAAATATAGAAGATGGAAGGTAAGGGCATAACAGCTGCGGGAATAACTGTACATTAGGTTATATAAATAGAAACAATAGGCAATAAGCTAGGGGGACGTAGGTGCCTTCCTAGCGTTCCCTACCTTTAATACTAGGGGGCTAAGCTAGCTATCCCAAGCCTTAATAGGCTAGAAGCGGCGTTATATAATATTACTAGACTAAATAGGGATATAAGGGTTATAGGGGGTATAAGGGAGAGGACGCCTAGTAGGAAGACCCCTATAAACAGCTATAGTAAGCTTAAGGCTAAAATAATTAAGAATTAGACTTAACGCGGTAAAAATAATATATACAGCTAGCCTATAAAGGCTATATAGCTAACTAGTAAGAGTAGGGGAAGAACTAGAGATAATAATAGATTTAGATTTAAAAGAACTAGTAGGAATACAAAATATAGGAATAAAAAGCTCTATATAAAATAAATAGCGACTAGGGAGTAGATATAAGAAATAGAAGTCCTAAATATCCTAGAGAAAGTGGAAATAGAAAAAGCAAGGAATAAAGAGAAGGTAAAGGACCCCCGCTAGGGGTCCGCTACTTATCTATTATATAATATATAACTGCGGCAATATAAACCACCGTCTTATAAGGCCCTTATTAGACAGTCTAGACCTAGAGAAATACTATATCCTTACTATATAAGAGCCGTATTATAATACCTATATATAATTAATATACTGCCCCTAAGGATTCTAGCTCCTATATAAACCAAAAGCAGCTATACGCGTGTGCTTTATAATTAGTAAGGCCATTAGCCTATCCTTATAGTTATAGCAGGTAGTTAGTCTAGATATTATAGTTATAATAATCCAGATATATAGGGGACTAGTATAAATTATTAATGTATATAACCCTAGGGTTATAGGGGTACTATAAATAGAGTATATTATATTGGTAATAAGCTTACTAGAGACTAAAGGTATAAAATCTATCCTATTAGGAGATATAAACCTCTACTACCCGCGGTAGGGGGGTATCTATATTACTGCTAGTTAATAGGTAGAGTACCTACTAAAAGCTATAAATATCTAGGGTCTTAAGCTAGCTACCCCCTAGGAGTAATTATATAGCAATAAGGTACCGCTAAAAGTATAATTAACCTCACATTAATAGATAAAGGCCTATACCAGAGACTTAAAAGGTATACCCCTAAAAAAAATAGGCACTTACCCTAAACTATATCTCTATCTATATATAGCTAGATTTAGATATTAAGGCGTAACTAAATAGTAAAAGATACGCAATAAGAAAGCTTAAGATAGATAGTTTCCTTAATATAGTTAAATAGTAACTCTAAGACCTAGAAGAAATCTACCTAATACTAAATAAGTAAGGCTTACTAGCTACCCCTAAGGAAATCAACTAAAGACTAGAAAGGATCTAGGCTGCGATTAAAAATAGGCTAAAAGAGTACTGCTTGGTCTTAAAACCGGGCCCCTATATGCGAAATATATAGTCTATATAATACGCGGTCCTTATTACTAGCTAATAATAAATGAAAAGGAAATATATAAGCAGCTATAACCCTAAAGATAAGAGATAATATAAAGATATAAGAAACTAGTTAAAGAACACCCTAAAGAAAAAATTAAGGAACAACTGGAGATAGTTTATAAAAAAGTATACTTTTAACTTAAGCCTCCCCTATAATAAGGGCCTTTGGGCTATAGTAAAATGGGTATAAAAAAAAAGGTAGGACGCCTAGTAGAAGACCTATACGTACCGCCCCTATAAAGAGTAGGGGAATTATAGGCTACTAATAACAACGATAAGAAAGCAAAGATCTTAATAAAAAAGTTCTTCCCCTAACCGGCTCTAGCAGACCTTAGTAATATTACTAGTAAAACACTAGTAACTCGCCTATAGGTTAACAGCGACATAATAATAGAAGAAATGGCTAAAAATATTAGCCGCCTTTTAAATAATATAGTACTAGGACTAGATGGAATCTTAAATAAGGCCTTAAAAACCTGTGGACCGCTTATAGCACCTTAGCTTATAGATATAGCTAGAGCATACTTTATAATAGGCTACTATTTATAACTTAGAAGAGCTATAATAACGGTTATTCTACAAAAAGAAGGTAAAGTAGACTATTTAACCCTAGGAAGCTACCGCCATATTGCCTTAGAAAATACCCTTAGTAAGATCTTAGAAAGAGTAATAGTAGACTATATAGTAGACACGGCTAAGGAATACGCCTTACTACTATAAAGCTAAATAGGGGCAAGAAAGAACCGCTTAACTCTATTAGCACTTACGCTACTTACTACCACCATTAAATCTACATAGGCGATACGAAGGGACTTTATAGTATTAATGCTTAGCCTAGATATTAGTAGCGTATATAATAACGTACCTTATAAGCGCCTTCTATATATCCTTAGGGTAAAGGGCTTCCTAGAGTAGATTATATAATTTATTTAAGGGTTTATAGGCTAGAAAGAAATATTATTAATCTTTAGCGGATACCAGAGCCCCCTATTATAGTTATAATAGAAATACTACAAGGATTACCTCTCTTGCCTATACTTTTCCTTTTTTTATAAGCAACCTACTTAATACCTTTAAGGAAGGGGCGACTTAGGGGATAGGCTTTGTTAATAACATAAACCTAATTATATATAGGCTAATAGCCGTAAAAAATTACAGAATACTAGAGAAAGCCTATAATACCTATATAGAATAGGCAAGACGATATAGAGTCTAATTCTTACTAGAGAAATACTAGCTAATCCACTTTATAAGAAAACGTAACTAATCTATAGACCTTTAGTATATAATTTATATTTAAGGCTTTAGGGGTTAACTAGTTTAAGGCCTAAGGGTACTAGGAGTATAGGTAGATAGTAAGCTTTAGTAGAGCGTATATATATTATAAGCGGCCTATAAGGGCTAAGTATAGTACACTATAATGTTTAGAATCGTTAATTTTATATAGGGCCTATACTTTTAGAGGTTACGCCTACTATATATAGCAGTTATCCGGCTAACTATAACGTATAGATCTAGTATTTGGGCTATAGGAGAAACCGAAAAAGGCCCCCCTAAATTACTCCTTAAACTACTTTAAAAGGTCTAAACAGCCTACCTTTAGAGTATAATAGGCGGGTATAAGCGAACAGCTACAGTACTACTTAAAAAGGAAGCTAATATCCCCCCCTATAATTATATATTAAAGCCACTATAGATTTGTATATTAACACTTTTTTGTTTCAACATTAAATACTTGTATAGGAATACTTGGAAATAAACTAATTTTAGCTTTAGTTTTTTCACTTTGTTTACGCACTTTCATTTTATTTAAAGTAGTTTATGAAACAATACGAGAACTTTTATTTTTCATTATTTTTTATATTTGGGTGTATTGTTTATATTAATATAAAGGGCGTAGAAGAAGCGTAACTCTAATATTATAAAGTATATTAAGATATGCTTAAATAAACTATAGAGGGACCCTAGAGTGCCCTATAGGAGAATAACCTAACAACCCTAAAGTAGGGAAGATATACTAAAGAAATAGGTGGAGAAAGTAGATAAAAAATGGTACTTAGTTAGGGCCTAGGCCTATATTAAGGAAGAAGGGAGATACATAAGAGGCTAGTAAACTTAATAGTAAGAAAAAGAAAGAGGAGCTAAAGTAGAGCTTAAAAGAATACTAGGAAACTATTTACCGCAATATAATACTGGTTAGACTAATACTAGAGAAGTATATAGGAGTTAAAGGTATAGAAGCTAAACTAAGGAAGAGGAACCTAAGTAGTTGCATAGTTAACACTATAGGGGGTAAATACCCAAGAGCTCTAAGAAGGCCTAATAAAGGCAAAAAATATAATAGCAATACTCTTAAGAATAGGAATAATAGGACTAAAAGATTGGCTTTACTAGGTAGGTATTCTAGTAGGTAGCCTAAGATATAAATATAGCTGGCTAAGACAGACTCTAAAATATATAATACTATTATACCCCTTACGCACTAACTAAAAAGTAATACTCTTAGTAGCTAGTATAGAGAACTATAGTATACTACTCTTAATATAAAAAGGCCTTAAGGCGGTTACCTAGTAGCCTATTAGCTAAAATATACTAAACCAATTTCGGGTTGCAAAGGAAATAGTAGTAAAAGATAAATAGGTGAGCAATAGGCGCCCCCTGTCACGGGACACCCCCGTAATACCTTGTACACGTCTACCTGTTTCTACCGACTTAGTAATTAGAGACTAACCGTGAAATAACAATTTAACGGCAATCTAATGGCAATCTAACGGCAATTTACGGCATTCTGCTATATTCTGCCAAGTTCCACCAAATTCTGCCAAGTTCTGCTAGGACCACAACCTAAACCCTATTCTGCCTATGTATATATTAACCAAGCAACCAAGTCAACGATATATACCCTTTCTTCCCGTTTTCCTACCTTCTTTCCTTATATAACGTCTTAACTTTATTACACAGTTTATATATATAGCTTAATAATACCTACTTCGCTATATATTATTACCGCTTATACTTACTCTATAACACTACGTTGCGTTAAAAACTTACACTACCCTCTAAAAATATAGAACGACCCTAAAGCCCCTATAACGGCCGACGCTATTATAGCCGCACTCTAAGAACAATTAGCAGGTATATAGAAGTCCTTTATAGACGCCCTTACACAGCACTAAGCCACTTTAACTTAATAGTAAGCCGAATAAGAAGCACGACAATAATAATTAATTAAAGCACTTTAAGAAGAAGTCCATATCCTTAAGATACCTATATTAAGGCCCTAAGACTAAACGCTATCTCTAGAGATAAACACGCGGAACGCAAGCCCTAAATTAGTAGTAGTTACTTACCCCATAGAGCTGACTACCGCACTAAAATAATCCGAGAAACTACTAGACCCCCTAGTATTCACCGGTAAATAATAAGAGCTTTAGTTATTCTTAAGCCGGCTTAAAAATAAGCTAACTAGTAATACTAACCACTACCTAACTAAAGCTAACCAACTCTATTACGCCCTAAGTTAACTAAAAGGAGACGTAGCTAACCTTATTAAACCCCTTTAACCAAACTTAGTACAAAGCCTAGTTACACTTCTTAAAGCTATATACGGTAACCCAAACCGCTAAGCTACCGCTTAAAGAAAAATAAACCAAATAACTTAAAAAAAGAAAAGTTTCCTAGTATACTTCTCCAAATTCAACCGCTACGTAAAGGAAATAGGCTGAAATAACTCCATACTAATTAACAGCCTTATTAAATCCCTAAGCCCTAAACTAAAAACCTCCCTAATAGGCGTAGACCTCCCAGAAACTCTTAACGCCTATATAAATATTATTAACAAACGGTATAATAATATACTACGCCTCACACTAAAGCCTATTTATTGGTATAACACAACAACCCCATAAACGCCCACTAAGTCATTATTTTAACCTAAGCACCCTAACGCCATAGATATTAACACTAGGACCCTAAAATACGCCCTATTAGGGTCCTTTAAATAAGAACAACGCATTAAGCTAGGCCTTTGCTTTAAATATAAAAGCGGCTCCTACCTCTTAAACCACTACTCCGTCCCTATACCCCGAAACAATTTATAAACGGCTAGCACTAGCAGCCGTTCACTATATCGATCTTCCGGTTACCGTCCCCAATCTTTATCTAGTTCTAGCCCTATATCTAGCAAGCACCACTTATAAGGATAAAGCTCCAACCAACGTCCTATAAAAACCCCGCCCTAATTACCTCTAAAAGGAAAATCCCAAAGCTAAGTCGCTCTCCAGGACGGCTCTACCACAGGATCTCATTAAATGTATTTAACGTCACGAACTCTAACTCTTGGGACCATAGCATAACTATTAACTGCCGCCTTTAGCAGAATAGTTAAAAGGCTAACGCTTAAATCCTAATTAATACAGGAGCTAGCGGCATAGGATTTATTAACAGGATCTTTACGTAAGATAATGGTTTTACCTTAACCCCCCTTAACCGGCATATTAACGTATTTGGATTTAATAGCAAACACACTATCTTAGGCCGTATTACCCACGTAGTAGCCCTAAGACTCTAATACCTAAACCATAAAGAACTAATTAAGCTTTTTGTCACTACCCTAGGTTACCTAGTAATCCTTAGACAACCCTAGATAAAGCTATATAAGGTAACCATTAATTAGGACAACCTTAAGCTTCTATTTACCGCCTCCTATTATAAGCAGAAGTATTATATAACGCACCGCCTTAACCCTAAACTAAAATCTAGGAAATCCGCTAAGATCCACTAGCCTAAGATTTCCACTAATGTCCACCCCGTGCCTAAGGAATCCACTAGATTCCACCAACCCAAAAATTTCACCGAATTCCACCAGTATAAGATTTCCACCGACATCTATTAAGGATCTAGGAATTCCACTAAACTCCACAAATTAGCCCTAAGCACTGCACCGCCCCAAGCCAAGCAAAAGCTTAAGCTCTATACACGAAAATACTAAAAGGACTAGTATTCCACCATAAAAAGGATTTTTAAAGAACCCGAACCCAAATCTAATACTAACTCTATACTTAATACCAAACCTAAACCCAAATAAGAAACTATAGACAATCTAAGCAAGCTCGGCACCCTAGATATCCGCATAATTAGAGCTACCCTACTAGCGTAACTTACTAAGAAACCTAAATATACAATCTTTGCTGTTATAATGGCCGATATTAAGAAGGCCTTAGCACTAAAGAAGCACACTAACCCTACCACGAAGGTACTAATAGAGTATTATCATCGCCTAGATGTATTCTTATAAAAGGAAGCCGATAAGCTACTAGAACACCAACTATACAACTATAAGATTATACTTAAAGAAGGAAAGTAGCCCGGATTTCGACCCTTATACGGGATATCCTAAAATAAACTCTAAGTGCTATAAAAGTATTTAGACGAAAACCTAAGCAAAGGATTTATTAGAGCAAGCTCGTCGCCTATAGCCGTACTAGTGATCTTTATTAAGAAACCTAGTGGTAGTCTGCGCTTCTATATAGACTACTAAGCTCTTAATGCCGTTACCGTTAAGAACTAATATCCGATCCCGTTAATACAAGAGACGCTAAACTAACTAAGTAAGGCTTGTTACTACATGAAGCTTAATATTATCTCTACATTTAACCGTCTCCGCATTACAAAAGGGGATAAATAGCTTACTGCATTTTGTACCCGATATGGACTATTTAAGTACTTAGTAACACCCTTTGGCCTTATAAACGCCCTAAGCTTATTTTAACATTATATAAATAATACCCTACGCCCCTACCTAGACATCTTCTATACTACTTATATTAACGACATCCTAATATATAGTAATAACCTAACCGAATATCGGAAACACGTTAACCTTATCCTATAAGCCCTACACGGAGCTAGTCTATAATTAGATGTAGATAAATGCAAGTTCCATAAAACAGAAGTCCTATACCTTAGACTCCTTATTTCTATAAATAGTATATAAATAGACCCAAAGAAAGTTAAAGTAATTATAAACTGGCAAGAACCCGAGAACGTTAAGGACGTAAGAGCCTTTATAGGATTTGCTAATTTTTACTAACGGTTTATTAATAACTTCTCCGCCCTAGTTTCACCCCTTGTAGCTCTAACCTAAAAGGATAAAGTCTTTATCTTTAATAAGGAATGTAAGAAGGCCTTTACCTATTTAAAGGTTATATTTACTACTGCGCCTATACTCCAATACTTTAACCTAAATTAAATAAGTGTTATAGAAGCCAACTTATCTAACTACGTTACTAAAGGCATCCTATCTCAATATAATAAGGATGGAGTATTACACCCCGTAGTATACTTCTTAAAATAACTAAGCCCAGCCAAATATAACTACGAGATCTATAATAAGGAATTGTTAGCTATTATTAGGTATTTTAAATAATAGTAACCTAAACTAGAAGGCACTGGATTTCCGATTAAGGTCCTTAACGACTATAAGAACCTGCAGTACTTTACGACCATAAAACAGCTAAGTTATCATTAGGCCCGCTAGTTAGAATATCTATCTTATTTCTAATTCTTAATTATATACCGCCTAGGCGTCTAAGGTTAGAAGCCTAATACCCTAACCTAACGCTTGCAAGACGCGCCAGCCCTAAAAGAAGCGCGCTCTTACCGAAATTAGACCCTGCTTCGCCCTAAACTATTTAACCCTCCTACTAAAGATCTTACGGTATACGTCCTTAAAATAACTGATTGATTAATTAAATAGATTATAGTCGACGAATACCCGAATGACGAGTTTATCTAAAAGACGCTTAAGCTAATATAAGATGGCATTAGACGCTCTAAAAAGATTTCTTTAAGTAAATGCGAAGCCCGTAAAAACCGCTTATATTACTAGAACCATCTAGTTATCCCTAATTACGATAAGCTTAAGCTTAAACTCCTTAAACACGTATATAATCTACCTATCGCCGGCTACCCGGGCTAAGGGAAGACCCTAGAACTACTCTAACGGGAGTATTATTAGCCAAATATGTATAATATAATACGAAGGTACATCTCTAGCTGCTATACCTGCTAACGAGCTAAAGCCTTATATAAGACGTATAACGGTTTTTTAAAGCCGCTACCTGTTCCGGACCGAAGATAGAAGGATATCTTAATCGACTTTATTATTGACCTTCCTAATAGTAGAGGCTGTATAAATATTATAGTAGTTATAGACCGACTATCTAAAATAAGATACTTAATCGCCTACCCTAATATATTAACGCCTACTATTGCCCAACTATTCCTAGATTATATATAGAAACTCCATAGACTCCCTAAAACAATTATCTCCAATAGAGGTAGCCAGTTTGTCTTAGCATTCTAGAAAGAACTAACTACTTAACTCCGTATTAAAGCACTGTTATCTACTATATATTACCTAGAAACGGATAGCTAAATAGAACGCGTAAATGCTATAATGGAATAGTATATTCGGATATATACGTCGTATTTATAGGATAACTGAATTAACTGGCTCGCATTCGCCGAGTTTACTATAAATAATTCCGTCTTAGAAACTACAAAAGTCTCCCCGTTCCTAGCTAATTATGGCTAGCACCCACAAATAGGTTTTAAACCCTTTAGTAATGTTCCTCACCCTACTTATTACGCCTTATAAGTCGCAGAAGTAAATAAATTCGTAAAGAAGATGGAGGAACTATAATAGTTTCTTACTAATGAGATAATATAGGCTTAATCTGTCTATAAAGCCGCAGTAAATAAGAAACGAACCCCAGTACCGGCCTACTAAATTGGCAATTTCGTCTGGCTAGATATAAGAAATCTAAACACAAAACGACCTACTAAGAAACTTAATTAGAAGAACGCTGGCCCTTATAAGGTTGAAAAGGTTATCTCTCCTTATGCCTACCGACTAAAGCTCCCTAATACGGTTAAAATCCACCCCGTATTCTATACGTTAGTCCTCCGCCCTACTACCCCCGTATTAGACGCCCTGCCTAAATAGATATAAGACCCTCCCCTACCAGTTAAAGTAGATGGTAAGAATAAGTACTTTGTTAAAAGAATTAACGATATTAAGTACGATAAATGGAAACGCTAATATATATATCTTATGAAATAGAGAGGCTTTACCAAGTCCTTATGGAAACCCGTTAACTCTATAGGACTTATATAAGCCGTAAAAGACTTTTATAAACTTTACCTAGAACTACTATAGCTCTATCTCGTAGAAGCTTAAGTTTAAAGGGGGGGTACTATTACGGGATACCCCCGTAATACCTTACACATATCCACCTGTTTCCACCAACTTAGCAATTAAAGACTAACCGTAAAATGATAATCTAACGGCAATCTAATAGCAATCTAACGGCAATCTACGGTATTCTGCTATATTCTGCTAAGTTCCACCAAATTCTGCTAAGTTCTGCTAGGACCATAACCTAAACCCTATTCTGCCTATATACGTGTTAACTAAGCAACCAAGTTAACGATATATGCCCTTTCTTCCCGTTTTCCTACCTTCTTTCCTTACGTAACGTCTTAACTTTATTACGCAGTTTATATATATAGCTTAATAATACCTACTTCGCTATATATTATTACCGCTTGTGCTTACTCCATAACACCCCCTAATAACTCTATAGTAGTAGAGGAAAATTCATAATACTAGCGCGTCCGTAGGCTTGCTACGGCAGTAGTAATTCCTAAAGAGGTTAAAAAGTAAGATAGTAAAGCACTATAGGTGACTCGCAGGCGCCTTATAGGCGCCCTATAGGCGAGTCCTAAAAGGCGGAAAGATAAATTATGGGGTTTTCTTAAATAGAGTTTTCTCCCCATATATATATATATAAGGAGTAGTCTACGTAGGCCTAATAAAAATCCAAATCGGACGTTAAGCAATAAATTATTATTATTAACTATAAATAGTTAAATAGTAGTAGTTTTTTAATTAACGTCTGATACGGATCCTATCTTGGCCCACGCAGACTACTCCGTCATAGGGGGGAAAACTTGTAATTTATATGAAGAAAACCCTATAGTTGGGGGAGGAAAAACCCTATGAGCAGCCTTAGTAGGATGAAAAACCCTAATTTGCTATGTTTGCGTATAGCAGCGGCCCTACGGGCCTACTGCACATCCTCCTCCTTAGATATTTTGAACTCCTTAGGAACCACTACTTCCTTCTCTAGCTTATTAAAGCTAGGGTTCACTACGTCCCAGCTAGGCCTTACTAATCAATTACTATGTCTTATTATCTCTTTATGTCCTATATCTTGCCCATCCCCTATATATTATCTCTTATATAGACCACTGCCATATACGCCTTACCTCCCCCCCCCTAGAGCCATTAAAGGCGTAAGGGGGATTTATCTATTCTAATTACCGTAATACTAATAAGCGAGCGGGATATTGTGTATATTTGGGTATCTTTTATGCCTAATCCCTAGCTAGGCCCTCTTTAAGGGTTACTACTCCGTTAAAAGGAGATAGGGAAAACCGTAGGTCGCAATCTAAGCTGCTAGGTAGTATTTGGTAGTTAAAAACGGCGAGTGACTACATACTCCGCGGGCGACTGCCCTAGGGGTTAGGAGGGGCCGTATATTTGCTCGTTCGTTCGTTCGCTTGTACGCTTATTCGTCTATCGATATAAGGTCGTTAATACTTTCCATTAGGGGCTAGGGGATGCTTTTAAAAGCTGTTTATCCACGTTAGATTATATAGGTGCTTAGTAGGAGAACTAGTGGCTGTATTATAAAGGGGTACCATTAGTAGTGGTTTTTAAGATCTCACCATCCCATATAAAAACTTTTCACTACGCCCCACAACGTATATAACCACTAGGTCCTACTTACACGCGCTATATAATGTCTCTGCGTTAGCTCTAGGTCTAAACTTCAAAGACCTAGGTTTATAGCCGTCACTACGTATAGGTGCAGAATCCGTTTTTGACGGCCAAATAGTTAAATAGTATTACTTAAAAGGATAGATATTCTTTACCCTTAATTAGCGAGATCTAAAATAGGTATACTATTAGATTAGGATTAAAGAAGGCAATAAATAAAAGGGAGCCTTTACGTTAAAGGAAGAACTATATAAACTATTAGTTATATAATTTAGACTTATAAACGTACTAGTAATATTTTAGAAACAAATTAATAGTATATTAAGAGAATACCTTAATAATATTATTAGAGAAACCGAAAAAGCCGCTATAGCAGCAGAACACGCCCACCAATTACCTAATAGAGAAATAACCACCTCCAATCAAATCTACGGCATTTTATGCCCTAGAACCAATGTATACAGCATAGCTGGAAAGCCTACGCGATACAGGAGGGTCGCAGCAGACTTAAAGGGTGGGCGCCGTATAGAAAATCGCAACACTATAACAAACCTAATAGGGGGCAACTTAACCACAACAACCAAAGGACAACGACCAGAATTGGTAGAAACTTATAGACCTCCTAAAGAACATCAAGGACGATCTAGGGAAGGGAGAGGACGAACGCCTACGCGTAGGGGTAGCGCGTGTGGCATAACAAGCAGGCCTTATCGCACAAGAGCTTTAGACAAAGCATAATAGAAACCAGAACGCGGTAGAGGATAGGCTTAGGCGCATTAAGGATGCTATAAAATCATAAAGAACACTAATAGTATAAACAGCAAAGCTAATATGGGCTAACATTACCGCAAGCGCCCAATTAGCGACTCCCCAGCGTATACCTAGCGTAGCACCAGTTAGAGCTACGGTTAGGGTCCAAATATTAAAGGTATTAGGGGCGGACCCAGAACAGATTCTTATATTAATTAAAACATATATACTAAAGGCAGTAGTAGTAAGGGTCCTATATAGCGGCGACGTAGAGGTTACGCTCCCTAACTAGCAGGCAAAGGACCAGACTATTACCTAGGGAGACACCCCTAAGTATAAGATCCTCCGCTAGAACTACCTAGTTAAAGTAATAGGAGTACTACTTAGTACACAAGTAGAAAGCGGACGAGGCGCTATAAATATATAGCTTATCTAGAGGATTACAAAGGCCACCAAAAAACTAGCCCCCGGAATTACTATAACTAGAGTTGTATAGCTCTACAAAGAACGCATAATATATATAGGAGAATCACCAGGGTTCCAAAAGGTTAAAACGCGCGGCACCCTAATAATTAACCTACTAACCCAAGAGATATAGGTAATAGTAGCCCGCAAAGGAGTAGTTATAGACAGCCTTTAGTATAAAGCCTGGCTATATTATTACGGAGTCCAAGTCTAATAATGCTTTAGATGCCAACAATAGGGATATACCTAGAACGCATGCGGGAAGTAAGTAAGGTATGGAGAGTGCGCCAATAACTACAATATTAGGGACTGCCCCAAGGACAAGGGAGTTAAATGCGTAAATTATAAAAAAAAATATAGAGTAAGGTAGAAGGCGGAATGTAGAACCTACTAGGTATACCTAGAAGCCACTAAGATAAAATAAGCCTAACTATACCAAATTATAGCCACGCTCCGGGGAAACGCATATAAGGAGAAGGAGATAAGTAGGGCAAATAATGGTAGCTAGATAATTAAATAGCGGAAGAAAACTAGGATACCTACCCTAATAGAAGCAGCCTCTACCTAACTAGCAGCAAAACGAGCCGTAGGACGCCCGTGAGGTAGCACTAACGCCGCTAAAGACCCATCCTAATAAAGAATCCCAATTATAGCGGCCTTAAGTAAAACGCCCTAAATATAAATAGAAGACGCCTATAAGTCACTAAACAAACTATAAAAGGATTAATAATAATATAATATAACTATAGACACTCAAACTATAGAGTAATACGCCCTTTATTCAACAGCCTAGACCTAGAAGAATACTAAATAATAGCCCTATAGGAGCTAGTGTATAATAAACAAACCCGTAAAATATACTAACTAAAAGGATACTACCTCCTATATGAACTAAACCCGTCTACCTATATATGCTTTCTAATCAGCCAACACATTAATATATAGGCCTAGAGCTATCATACTATTAGCCCTAATATAGCTAAACTATAAATAGCTACAAATAGGGGCTAAATTAGTATAATTAATGTTTATAACCTAAGCGACAATAGGCCCCAGATAACTATGTAGGGGCTACTCTAATAAATAATTAATATAGTAAAAGGCGAGATAATAGTCCTAGAGGACTTTAATATACACTATATAGTATAGGGAGGACAGTAGGCCATAGTAAAAGTACAGGCGACTTACCTACTTAACGAACTAAAAACGCAAGGCCTTACCCTAACTACTCTAATAGGCGAACCTACCTAAAAAAGAGGAACCTAAGAGAGTATAATCAACCTTATATTTATGTATAAAGCACTAATAGACCGGCTAGCTTTTTACGGGCTAGAGAATATATAGGCAATAACTGCAAACCACATACCTATACGGATAACCCTTAACGTCAACGCACTAGCGCAACAAACCCGCCAGAGATACGCTATCCAGAAACTTAATTAGGAAAAATATACCTAGGAAATCACTAATAAGCTAGTAATAATACCTTAGGCAACGCTAGAGGATATCTAAAAGACTATAAGCAACTGCCTAGATAAGCACTACCTAATAGCCTAGCCTAGTAAATACGCCCGGCGCGAATGGTCACTAGAGGCAGTGTAGATACTTATAGGCTTAAGGAGGGCGAGGCGATAGTACAGTAAGATGGGTGAGGTCCACCACTAATAAAGTTATAAAGCCCTAAAGAATAGGCTTAAGAAGACAATATGGAAGGAGAGTAAAAATAGCTGGCGCTGGTTCCTTAAGGAAATTACTTTAGACCCTACTAAGCCACATAACTAGGGACTCTGGCGAATATTAAAGTAGAGTAGGCGAGCTATAGGGGAAACGCTAGGGGACCCCTACCTACCCGCACTACGTTAGACAGTATATAATTAGTATACAAATAACAACGGGGAAAAAACAAGAATACTAGCAGAGAGGTTCTTTTTAGGCGTAGGCCAAGCAGACTTATAGGACACCAGTAACTAAGACTACCCCCTACCCCTAAAGATAAGCCAGATAGTCTTAATAAAGGATATAAAAGAAGCTATTTAAAAGCTCTTTATAGGCAAAGTGGTAGGACTAAATAGGATCCTAAATAAGGTAATTAAGGCTGCGTCAAAAGCCCTAGCAATACCACTAGCAAATGCTACATCCACCTGCCTATACGAAGGCAATCTATTAGACTGCTATAAAGTAACAACTATAGTTGTCTTAAGAAAGCTAAATAAAAAGGACTACTCTCTCCTAGGAAGCTACTAACCAATCGCCCTTAAAAATACGCTAGGAAAGCTTTTAAAAAAGATAGTTATAAAACGTATATAAGAAGCCGTAAAGGAGTAGGGACTACTACTATAGATATAAATAGGCGCAAGAAAGAAGCAATTAACCCTCTTAGCCCTCTCCCTAATTACCTCTAGCGTCTAGGCGGCGTGGTAAGCCCGCCCAGAATACGTAGTATCTATACTTAGCTTAGACCTAAGTGGAGCCTTCAATAATGTATTGTATAAGAGACTCCTATAGATCCTAAGAAAGAAGGGTCTACTAAAATAAATAGTTAAGTTTATATAAGCCTTTCTAATAGGGTGTACTACTAAGATAGTATTTAAGGGCTATAAAAGTGAATTAATACTAATACCTATAGGCATCCTATAGGGGTCGCCCCTGTCGCTAATCTTGTTCTTATTCTTTATATTTAAGCTACTAAAGACATTTAAGAGCAACTAGAAAATAGTAGCCTTAGGATTTATAGACAATACAAACCTAATTATATAGGGAAATATAGTAGCAGAAAACTGCACCAGACTAAACCAGGCGTACGATAGGTGCGTCATATAGGCAAAACGGTATAGCGCTAAATTTGCACTAGATAAATACCAGCTTATCCATTTTATAAGGAAAAGGAGGGCGAATAATGACCTAGCGTTAATAGTAAGCATCTAGGGCTGTAAAGCAAAATCAGAAGCCACCCTTAAGGTCCTAGGGGTATAGGTAGACGCTAAACTAAACTGGAATGCGTATATTACATAGGCGACTTATAGGGGAGCAGTAGCATTTGTAGCGATATCGCGTATCGCAGCCTTGACCTAAGGACCCTTATTTAGACGCACATAACTACTATATATAGCTGTAGTAAGGCTAATAATACTATACGGCGCCTAGATCTGGGGCGTAGACCTAAAAGGTAAGCTACTAGCAAAAAGCTCCCTAGAGCCACTAGTTAAACTATAAAACTAATGCCTATATAGAATTATAAGGGCTTATAAGAGGACACTATATACCGCACTAGAACGCGAAGCAGCAGTACCTCTACTAAACATATATATAGATACAATTACTATATAGAGAGCAGCTATAGTATAAGACTACCCAGTAGAGAAGGATATACGCTAAACACTTAATCGTATATAAGGAGTAAGGGCCCCCTAGAGGGG
Organism: Cenococcum geophilum 1.58; assembly: GCF_001692895.1. Classification (NCBI taxonomy): domain Eukaryota; kingdom Fungi; phylum Ascomycota; class Dothideomycetes; order Gloniales; family Gloniaceae; genus Cenococcum; species Cenococcum geophilum. Next base: position 4,875,588 of record NW_027137561.1, read on the forward strand.
CAACGCGCCTAAGCTCACAAGCTAGGAAGCCCTCCGCCTATGTGCGGTAGAGAAAGAATAGAAAATATAGGAGCTACTATAACACTAAGTGGAGACCTGGCGCCACGCTGGCGGAGCGCCACTACGGCAGCAGAGGATAGGAGGCTATTAGCATAAGTAGAGATCTACTACATGCATCGCAAGATGGGCAGATATTAAGTGGAACTAATAATAGAAGAAGGCAGCAAAAACACAGAGGGCAGCTATATAGATCACCCTATAGATAATACTAACTCTCCCCCTATATAAAGGACAGACAAAGGCAAAATTTATAGCCGCCTTCCTACTAAGGATAGAGGTCCTAGGGCTAAATATATAGCTAGTAAGCATCTATATCCTAAACATTACGCCACACTGTACGTGCGGATAGCCTATATAGTTAGTATACTACGTATTACTATTCTGCAACTAACACACTGTAAGAGACTAGTTGTTCGCTAAAGTAGGCATAAATAATATTACCTAAATGCTCTTTACAAGTAGGGGTCTATATAAAGCAGCATAATGGCTTATAAGCTAAGGAGTCTTTTAGCAGTTCCAGACAGCAAATAAGATCCAGTAGGAGGATATTAAAGGATACGCCCCCTTCTAGTCCCTTAGAGACTGGACACCCCCTACCTAGTCAAAGGTAGCACGCCGGCGAATCACTAAACCCTTTCACTACCCCCTAGATCTTCTAAGACACCTTAGAAGTATGGTACGTAAGGTAGACATTATATAAAGGTATATAGGCTAGGCGAAGGCGGAGCGCGTAAGACTAGCTAAAAGGATATACCTAGGTTTTCCCCCCTAGGGGGTTTTTCCTATATATAGAAGGTAGAAGCCTATATGGACTTAAAAAAAAAAGGGGACCGAATCGGGCGATAAATAGAATTAATAATAATAATAATATTATTATTATCTACTTAATAACTAAGGAAAAACACGAATAATATATTAAATAGGTCTTAAAGAGATTATAAAAAGAATAGATACTAGTAGTAATTAAGAAATGCGAGTTCTTTATAGGGGAGGCTAATTTTATTAGATTTAATATTAAACTATATTATATTAGTATATACCTAAAGAAGATAGAAGCTATAGTAAGTTAGTAAAAACTTATTAGGACGCTAAAGCCCTAGGGGTATATAATAATATAATAACAATAGCGGGATATAAGAAGTATCTGGTTCTTAATAAAGTAAAACTATAGAACTAAATTCTACTATTTTCTAATATGGGGCGATTACGTTTTGTAGGCGCCTTGCCTACGCCTCGCCTGCGCTAAGCCGGTTACGGCTAGTACGTCTTTATAGCCTAATAATTACCCCCCCTTCTTAAGCGGCTGTTTTTAGCCGACGCTATTATATAATAGAAGCGCTATTATTGTCCTTTACTAAATAAAAAGTGTGTAATAAATTTAAGTAAATTAGATAATATATAAATAGGATAATAGGTAAATAGGTAAATAGGATAATAGGATAATAGGTAAATAGGATAATAAAACGCTAGGGCCCTATAGAGATCTATAAAGGTAGGAGTTCCCACCTAGGTAGGATATTAAATTTCCCTTTTAATTCCATTTCGATTTATTTAGCCTATAACTTGCCTTCTTTACAATTTCTAATTAATTATAAATTATAAGCGTTAAGTCGCCAGTTCACCTACTTATAAGCCTTTTATAAGTATTCTTTATACTAGCTTATAGCTGTTACTAACCCTACTAGGCGCCGTTAAAGCTCCTACGCCGCTTATAAGCTACTTCCCTAGCCTTACTAAAACTAATCTACCTCCGCTGCGCTAAACGTATAGCTACCACTAGGTAGGCCATTTATAGTAAGTAGGCTAACCGTAATTGCGGGTACTGCTAATAACTAAATAAGTTATACTAAGTAGTAAGTTTAAGTACGTTAGTCTAGGTTTTAATAGCTAATAGACTAGGTTCCTAAGGCCTTTTATAGCCACCTAAATAAGCTACTTACCCTTATTAATAGGGTTAAGCGCTAGCGGGTTGCTAGCGGGGATACAGCTAACCTTAACGCTCGCGTTACTGCCGCCTAAAAGTCCTTTATAAAGGATATTAAGGCCTTAGTACGCACCGGCGCTAAATACAGTTTCCGCTAGCGCCCAAAAGGCGAAAACTTTTCCCTACTTTAAGTATAGAAATTATAGGCCATCTATTATACCCTTAAAGGGATTCTTAACGTAATATATACTTTAGTACGTGTTATAACATAGGTGTTTCGCCAGTGTAGCGTATGTTAATAGTACTTATAGGCTAATATGCCTCCTATTATAAGGGATAAGGAAAAAAATAAGGGTAAGGAGGATAAAGAGGAGGGAGAGAAAAAGGATAAGGAGGGAGAGGAGAAGAAGAAAGAGGAAAGAGGGGAAAAAAAGGAGGATTTAATAGAGCTATAGAGTATCTATATTTCTATTAGCGTACTACCGTTACTCCGCTATCATTCCCTTATCGCCCTATTAGTAGGGCGTAATCCCAGTTACAATTAAAAAAAATTTTATTTTCCTACCTACTTTCTTTTCTATTTACCCCTTAGGGTAAAGTAACTATTATATATCTCCTTTACGTCCTTATTAATGTCCTTAGCTAGGACCTATTAGTTATATTCTTTTAGCTAGCCTTTTTACTTAACTAGGTACTATAGGGTCTAGTTATATCCCTTCCTTCTATATACTTCTTCTACCTTATATTAGTCCTCTTAGTCTATTTAATCGTCTAGCTTAATAGGCCCTAGTAAAGGATCTCTGGTAGTGCCCTTATATTATTTATATAGCTCTAGTAAGCTAATATAGAACATTAGGTAGATACGGTAAGATATCGGTAGATATAGTTAGTATACTTACTTTCTAACTAGTTTAGCTATACTAGAAGGTCTAATAAAGCGTACTATAAATTTTTTACTTAGCCTTTTTAGTTTAAGGTTTTTAGTTAATAGTAAAACTAGATCCCCTACTTTATATACCTATAATTAGTAATAACGATTATAGTATTTCGCCTACGCCTTAGTGGCGTACTCCTAGCGTTTTACCAGCGCTTCGCGTTTAAGGGATATTCTTTTAATTTTTTTAGAGGCGGCTAGAATAGAACTACTATTATCCGCCTAGACCTTGTATTTTAAATATAGGTAAAACCTATAGTAGGTATAGAACGGGCTTATACCTATTATACTATATTTAGCATTATTATAGGCGAATTTAGCTAGCAATAAAAGGCCTACCTAGTTGCTCTACTTTTATTATAGAATATACGGAGGTAATACTCTAGGGTTTAGTTCTAGCGTTTTATTTACCCGTCCATTTATAGGTAAAAGGCTATACTTAGCCTATATTTTATCTTTATAGTAAAGTATAGCTCTAACTAGAACTTATTAGTAAAGATACTACTATAATTAGATATAATCCCCCTAGGGGCTTTAAAACGGCGTACTACTTTATTAAAAAAGAGATCCGCGAGTTCAGTTATATTAATAGTTTTTACTATAGGCAGATATAAGGCTATCTTAGTATAGCGGTCGGCTATTATATATATTGCGTTATATACCTTATCGCCTCATTTACTAGGCAGTAGGCCTATAATAAAGTTTATTATAATCTTCTGCCACAGCTAGTCTAGGCAAGGCAGCGCTTAAAGCTCGCCATAAGGGCGATATTAAGGCGCACATATACATTAGTATAAATTATAGGTAGAGATATAGTTTATAACATCCACATTTATACTAAGCTAGTAGTACTTACGCGAGAGTAGATCTAGAGTCTTTTTCTTACTAAAGTGCCTAGCTAGGGTATTATTATAGTAGATTTATAGGAGTTTTATATAAACTGCTAGGTCTAGAGGTATATATAGCCTCCTACGGTAATAAAGTAGTCTAGTAAAATTAAACTACCGCACTAGCTTTAAGCGGGCGCGTTAACAGCGTCTTATAGTATTTACGCTGTTACTACGCTTTTATAGTATAAAGTTATCTTTAGTTTAAAGTCTTTTAATAAGCTTAATAACTGTTTCTATACTAGACTTATAAGCACTCTCTTAAGTACTAGCTTCTCTAACTTAGGTTCTTATTATATGCTACTTAACAACATATATATAGGTTGTCTAGTTAAACCGTAATACTATATAGCCTAGGCGTACCGCTATTAGGTTACTAGCTTATAGCTATAAAAATAACACCTCTATAGAAGGCTCGCTTCCTTATACACCTAATAGGACTTTTACTTTAGGTTAGTAGCCCTATATTCCCAAAGTCCTTTAAAGTAATAGTAGCATAATATCTTTTTCTAGCGGACCCCTTACGCCTAAGGGTTGCCTTAACAGCGCGTTTATAGGGTTTATTTTTCCTACCTTATACTTAATTACAAAGTTATAGGCAGCTAATGCTTTAGCCTATCTAGCTTACCGTCTATTAAGGGCTTTTACCTTTATAAAACCCTTTAGATTATTATAATCTGTAAGAACTTCTAGGTGGCTTAATAGCCCCTTAATATAGTGTCTCTAATGCTTAAAAGCCTCTACAATAGCTAGTAGCTCTTAATTATAGGTCTTATAATTACGCTCTACTAGCAAAAGCTTTCTAGACTAGAAGGCTATTAAATGCCAAAGGCCGTCTTTAAACAGCTATAATATAATAGCTGCTAGGCCTTATATTAAGGCATTAATTTCCAACTATATTAGTAAGCCCGGCGTATAGTATTATAAAAGTGGCGCCGTTATAAAGGCGTTATAGAGCCGGCGTATTACCTACTCTGCCTCTTCTAGCTAACTAAAAGGCCTAGCTTTACAGCCGTTTTTTACTCCCTTAAGGAGATTAGTAATAGGCTTCGTAATAGTAGAGTACTTATAGATAAACTAGTAATAGAAGTTGGCAAACCCTAAAAAGACTTAGATATCCCTATAGAATTAAGGGCTCTCCTACTTAGTAATAGCTTCTACCCAGCTAAAATCTATCGCTACGCCTTTAAAGCTAATAATATATTTTAGAAACTTAACCTCTTATACGCTAAACCTATACTTCTTAAGGTTTATATATAGTTAATATTACTATAACCTACGTAGCACTTCTAGTACGTAGCGCTAGTATTCCTCTAGATTTTCTAAGAAAATTAGAATATTATTAAGGTAAATTATATAGAAGACGTCTACTAATCCTAATAAGGCTTAATTAATATAGCCCTAAAAGGTTACTAGTCCGTTAGTTAACCTAAAAGGTAAAACTAAATACTTAAAGTGGCCGTAACGCGTACGGAATACCGTCTTTTACTTATTACCCTAATAGATACAAAGGCGGTAATACGCATTTATTAGGTCTAACTTAGTAAAGATTTTAAACCCTATTAAGTAGTCTAAGGTCTTACTAATTAATAGTAATATAAGACGATTCTTAATTATTACCTTACTAAGGCCTTTATAGTCTATACAGAGCTATAACTTCTTATCCTTTTTAGGTATAAATAGGATAGGTGCCCCTACAGGGCTAGTACTTAGTTAGATTTAGCCTTTAGCTAAGGTATTATCTAAGTACTCCTTTAGCACCTTTAGCTTCTTAACTAAGAGGTTATAGAGCGGCCTATATAGGACCTCCTATCCCTCTTCTAGGTCAATAGTATAGCCGCCCTAATAGTATTAGGGTAGCTTTTCTGCTTCCTTATATAAGAAGATATCGCTAGCTTTTTTTAACTATAGGGAAAAACTAGTAAGCTACCGTTGTCTTATTTACTAGGTATTAATCCAGTAATTACTAGGGCAAAGACCCTAGATTCCCTCTAGAGAGACTCTATAAAACCTTTAGAGGTTTATAGTAATAGGGATAAGCCATTTAGCTTCTATCGCCACGCCTTTACCTTATAGTTAATAAGAAGTTAGGCCTTCTTTAACCCTAGTATACCTAAGGTAATAATAGGGGATGTGTTAGCCATTCTATAGCAGATAAAGGTTATTTCCCTACTCCTACCTTAGCTATTCTTTATTCTTAATAGTACCTTATAGGCTTTATAGTAATATACTTAAGTTTTATTTAGCTAGGAGTAGGTAGGTAATTCTACGTCTAGTATTTAAAAGTTACACTCTATAGCAAATCACTAGTTAATTATATTTACTTTAACACCGAGATTAAGTATTACTAAGGCCTCCTTCTAGGTCTGCTTAGATAGGACTTCCCCTAAAATAGTAATAGCTTCTTTATAATTTAGTAGTAGCTTATACCCTATAGGTATAAGGGGCTCTAAGGGCGCCTACCTTTTCCTATTATAAAGATAGCGTTTACGCTATTTAGCGGCGGCTAGTACTGTTATAGCTTTGGGCACTATCGCCACCAATATTCCAGCTTACTATAATTTTTATAGTTCTCCTTAGGTTAGGTTAAACCCCTAGCAGTACTGCTTCGCCCTACTATTGTGTCACTAGCGATAGTTTTAGAGTCTATTTTCCCTAAGTTACCTAATAGGGTGGTCTTTATATTTAAGTTTATGGCGTGCCTATTACCTCTAACTTATAGGGCGCTCACACTCTTCTAGTTTTCCTTTAATAAGGCAGCTAGGGAAATAAGCTAATCTTAAGTTTATAGAAATTCCTAATAGTTAATAACCGCAAGATATAGCTCTAGTTATAGCTTTATAAATAGATATATTATTAAATACTTTACCTTATAAGGAGGGTTAATTTATACTTTTAAGGAGGTCAGGTAAGCAGTAAACTTATTTATAGGTTAATTAGTTCGTTATATTACCCTTATATATATTAGGGCTATATAAAGTTCTTAATTAATAGGACTTTTAATCTAGTTAAGTAGGAATTCTATTAGCTCCTCTTAGGTAAACTATATATCTAAATGGTCATCTTTATATTATAGCTAAAGGGTTTAGTTAGTCCCCTTTATATATTATATATTAAACGCAACTTTAGTATCCTTATTTGTGAAAGCGTTAAGCTCCAAGCGGAACGCTAGCTTTAAGCTATTACAGAAGTCTTAGTGCTTTTATATACTCTTACCGTAATATAAAGCAATCTTCTTTATTTTAACAGCCCGTTTTAACAAAGCGCCTATTATATTAGTAGCCTTCCGCTTAAGGTTTGGATGCCTTAAGCTACCCTCTAAGTACTCTAATAGGATGCTTTAAGGTGGTAGATTTGGGTTAGGAGCAAAAGTTAATGTTACCTTGCCGCGTTAACACCGTCTTAGCATTTCTACCTCTTCCCTAAGTAACTATAGTTTTCCTTACTCTAGAAGTTATAGCTTCTCATTCTTTAGCTATTATATTTCTTTCTATATAGTATCCTCGCCTATAGCTTCTAGTTTTATCTAAGACATAAGTCTGCCCGCGTTGTTTTAAGGCTAATCCCCAGACTCAGTACTACGCACTACACTAATATTACGCCCGCGTCTCGCTATTAGGTTAATAGACTGTAATATAGTTAAAAAATATAGGTCGTCTTTTTAATAGAGGGCTGTCGCTATATAGTCGTAGCCTTGGTAGACCACTATATTACCAAACCGCTACCCTTAAAAAGGGATAAGAATTTAGAACTATTAGGACGCTAAGGCCCTAGGGGTATATAGCAACGTAATAATAATAGCGGGATGTAAGAAGTATCTAGTTCTTAATAAAGTAGAACTATAGAACTAAATTCTGCTATTCTTTAATACAGGGCGACTACGTTTTATAGGCGCCTCGCCTACACCTCGCCTACGCTAAGCTGGTTACAGCTAGTACGTCTCTATAGCCTAATAGAACTAGAGAACGTAATATAGTTAGGGTTATTTTTAGGGTTTTATAACTACTATAGGAGGTTTATAGCATAGTGGTTAAAGAATATTAAACCGTTTTTAGGCTTATAAAGAAAGAGGAACTATAAATATAGGAAAATAAGCAGAAGAAACTGTTTTAGAAAATTAAAAAGTTTTTTACCTAGGAACTAATCCTTAAGATCTACTAACTAGAATTAAAAACGGACATATTAGACTTTATATTAGGAGTATACTTATTATAGAGGCATAGAAACGTATAGCATTTAGTAGCATACTATAGTTAAAAGATAATACTATTAAATTTAAACTATAACATTTATAATAAGGAGTTATTAGGTATAGTTATAGTACTTAAAAAATAGAGAGCCTTCTTATAAGGTATAGAGAAAGTATTTATAGTTAAAATTAATTATAAGAACTTAACGGGGTTTTTAATAATTAAAGAACTTAATTAGAGATAAGTTAGATAGGTAGAAATACCTAAAGAATACTATTTTAAAATTTAGTATATTAAGGGTATAGAAAATATAGAAGCTAACGCGCTAAGTAGAAAGGCTAAACTATAAAATAATAAAAAGCCATTAGGGGCTATATTACAGAAAGAAAAAGATAGATTAATTAGGTATAATTATCTAAAGATTGCAGTAACTTAGGAATATAATTTACTAGAAAATAATTAGGTAAAAAAGATCTAAGAAGTATAGAATAAGGATCTAGACTTAAAGCAGTATAAAAACTAAGAAGTAACGTACATTCTAAGGAATATCATAAAAGAATTTATTAAAGAATTCCACTAGGGAATAATATAAGGATAAAATAAAGCTATAAGTCTAAGGTTAAAACTCTAGGAGGAATATATTATTTAAGAAACCTAGGGCTTAGTAAGAGAAGTTATAAAGAAATATCTAGATTGCTAAAGAAATAAGCTAATAAGGCATAAGCCGTATAAAAAGCTTTAGCCTATTAAGACACTAGAGAGACTATAGAAAGTTATATTATAGGTTTTTATTATAAAGTTGCTAAGGTTAAAAGGCCCTGTTACTAGATAGGCTTATAATATAATCCTAGTAATAGTAGACAAGTTAACTAAATAGGACTACTTTATAGTATATTTAGAAGAAATCTTAGTAAAGAATATAGCTAAAATCTATATAAAAGAAGTGTTTGTAAGGCACGGAGTACTAAGTAAGATTATATTAGATAGGGATCTAAGATTTATAGTAGTATTTTAAAAGATATTCTTAGCGGAATAGGGAATTCTTATAGTAATATTAATATCATATTATCTGTAGATAGACGGTTAAACAAAAAGATTAAATTAAACGCTAGAATAGTACCTAAGGTATTATATTAATTATATATAGAATAATTAGGTATTATTACTACTAGCTATATAGTCTATATATAATATAATACCACAAAAAGGTATAAAGATGTTACTATTTTAGGCGAATTATAGGTATAAGCCTAGAATATCGTTATTACTATAATATATAAAGAAAACGAGTAATATAGCTAAATAAAGAATAGAGATATTAATAAGTCTTTATAAAAACCTTATAGAATTAATAAAGTTAATATAAGAAAGAATGAAAAAGTACTATAATACTAGGAGATTTAAGGGACTAGATTTTAAGGAGGGGGATAAAGTATAGCTACTATATAAAAATTTTATACGTTAACAACTAAGTAAGAAGTTAGACTATATTAGACTAGGACTATTTAAAATTATAACTAAGATTTTAGAAGTTATATATAGACTTAACTTACTAGTAAGAATAAAGATTTACCCTATATAGCATATTACAATACTAAAGCTAGCGTATTAGTTTATAAGGTAGAAAAAAATATAGAGGGTAATAAGAAAACAAATAGCAGGTTTTAAAGATTATTAATTATAAAAATATTAACGATAAAACTTAATATAAAGTTAAGTAAATAGCTTATAACAAGACTACCTAGGAACTACTATAAAACTTAAAGAACGCTATAGAAAAGGTATAAGAGCATTATAAGAAAATAGGTTAGGTAATATTAAAAAGGAGCTAGAGATAAAGGGATTAGTTAAAGGTAATAGATAAGCTAAAGTATTTAAGGAATCTATCGCTAGCGTATTAGTTATTTCCGCCTCTTCTTAATTAGAATCCTTTTTAGCCTCCTTAGCCTTAAAATTAGCCAAATCTTATTTAGTAAGGCGCAACTCTTTTAAGCATACTTTTTTTTATAAACCTTTACTAGATGGCTTAGCTGAGTATAAATATCTAGTTAAGCCTTTAGGGCTTAAGACGCTTTATTAAAACAGTGTTAAATATTAATAAGGGCTTTAGCTAGCTTACTCTCTAGTTTTTTAGCCGCTACCAATATACAAAACCCTAAGATAGATTAGGTAAGGAACTAAACGGTTATAAATAATAATAAGATATATATACTTAGCGTTAAAGATAGATTAAATATTATAGAACGATTATTGTTACGTAACTCGTATTGAGCTATTTATTAATGAAATGGGTTAATTGATTAATAATCTTATCTTAAAGTTAATTGACCTTGACCTAGGGCCCTCGGGCTAAGATAAAGAGATTTATAATACACGTGCCCCGTGCACGTAACTCGTGCACAGTCTACGCCTCTAGAGAATACAGATTATCTAATATACCCCCTTAGCTTTAACCTGGTCGAGGACGAAGCTAACTACCTTCTCGTGTCCGTTAATGCGTTAATTAAACCGTAATCTTATCTGAACCCTTCCGTCTTGCTCTAATACTGTCCCTAAGGTCCTCTAGTTACTTCTCCTTATTTAGCCGCTCCTTAATATCCACCATTCTGATTATATTAACGAAGCTTTAAAACCTCTGCTTGGGCAGGGCCTTCGTAAGTCCATTAGCGATTATCTCCTTCGTCACTATTTATTAAAATTGTACTTATCTTATTACGTATTCCTAATATAGCTAGTGTTAATAGATGTCAACGTATTAGAGCTTCGTAATTAGCTTTGCCGTGTCTTTTATAATTAGTTAGAGCGTCTAGGTGTTATTATATTTAATAATTAAGGGCTCGTTTAGGCGTAGCGTTATTACTTTAAACAGCCTACTAATAAAGATAGCTTCCTTTGCTGTCTGTAATAGGGCTAATAACTTAGCTTCTATGCTTAACGTTATAACCATACCCTACTTATTTGCTCTCTAGGCGATTAGCCCCCTAAATAGCTTTATAATGTATCCTTATGAGCTCTTTCTATTAACGGAGTTATCTGTAAATAATGCGTTACTAATATAGATAAATAATTGCGCACCGTCTCTTCCGTCGTCTTGTCCTTTATCGCGTATTCCTTTATCTTTTCCTCTACCGTTTGTTTCTTTCTTATCTCCTCTATAGTAGATTGCTCTGCTTCTCGTACTATATAGGTACTAAATAACTCTTTCTACCGCTTAATAATGCTCTTAGCTTAGGTTTTAATTAAACCTTACTAGCCGTAATACTGCGAAGGCAATATCTAGACGCGTTATAGTGGCTGTATAGAGTACTAAACCTAATTTTCTCTAATATAGTATTGTAGAGGCTAGTAGGGATATAGGACGGACTAATAGGTCTATATTAGGGGACGGACGCGTCAGACGGATTATACGGTAATTAGTAGGGAGGAGTTCCAATTCTGCCATAGGAGTGTTTGGAAGACGCCCTTTAAAATCTATCTTATACTAGTTAGCTATCTTCTTAATATAGGCTTTCTAGGATAGCCATAGGAGCCTCTAGCTATAATTATATAGCACGTAGATTTCTAGGAACTATTTTAGCTCGCCAAGGGTACTTATCTGGTATTCCTTGCTTAGCTCCTTAATTACTTCTTAAGCTTTCTTCTTATCTATCTTTTAGTAGCAGAAGACAATATCTTTAACGTAAAAGAAGACGACTATTCTACCTTTTAGCATAATATACGGCTTCTAAGGTACCTCTTTAAAACCCAATTCGTTTAACGAGCTCTTGAGATTCTTCTGCTATAATAGTAGTAATCGTCGTAGTCCGTATAGGGCTTTTCTTAAGCGCAGTACTTTGTCTATTTTTCCTTTATTAAACCCTAGCGGTAGCTTTATATAGACGACCTTATTAAGATTATAATGGACAAACGCATTGACTGTATCTATCTGTGTTGTTTTTAGGTTGAATTTTACGGTGATCGCCATAAGGGTTCGGAAGGTTGTACTAGCTAATATAGTAGCTCTCGTAGATAGGTCTTTTGGGGCCTATTAATTTCCGCAGACTACTAAGCGTGCCTTATATTTCTGGAGAAATCTATACTTGTCCGTCTTATAGACGAATACCTATATTGAGCTAAGAACCTGCTGTCCCTTTACGTACTTCTTATCTGTTTCTTAAAACAACCTTATTTAATAATAAGATTGGAGATGGGCTTGTTAAGCCTCTTAGAACTAATCTTAAAGAGGATATATATTAAGGTTATGGATTAACTAAGGTAGCGGAGGTAAGTTCTTCCTATATAATCTAACATTACGTATTCTACCTAATTTTAGCTTGCTGTTATTAAGTTAACTATTAAGGTTAAACTTCCTTCCTACTAAGAAGGCGCCGTAATAGGCTGATATAATCCTTTTAGTAATAAAGTCTTTAAACCTATTATCGCTAGCTTCCTTAAACAAATCTTTAACTAAGTTATTAGATACCCCCTAAGTATTAAACGCATCTCCTATTTAATAAGCGACGTTTTAATTAGTACCTTGTATATCTAACTTTATAAAATACTTAACGTGAAAGGTATATGGAGATTCTTTATCTTCTTCTATTAAAGATAGTATATAGTATATATTTTCAAGAGCTCTTACAAGCTTAAGATCTGCTAACTTATTAAAGGCTTAAACTGGCTTATTAACGTCGTCGTCTTCCTCTTAAATTAACGGTTTAAATACTTTTTTATTATCTTCTAGAAGGACCTCGTTCTTAGTCTAGGTATTAGGTAGTTAAATCTTCTTAATTAGCGTATCTAATTTAGCGTATAGGTCCTTTAAGATGTCCATTTACTTGCCGTTAAAGAACGTCTTTTTATTGAAGATGGCGTCCCTAATAGAGATAATAATACCTTTATAGGGGATCTAGATCCTATAGATATTGGTAGAGTTATAGCTAACAAGGTAGCTAATATAGGCTCGCGGATTTAGCTTACTTAGCCTTTTCTTTTTTAGCTAGGCGTCCGACGTTATTGCGTACGCCCTATAGCTGTAGGCTTTTAGGTGCGCTAGTTGCGGCTTTCTTAATCTTCTATTAGCTAGGAAGGTATAGAACCTCTTATATAGTAATTTCCAACCATTACTTTCCCGTGGCGTTTAATCTTAAAGGTAAACTGTATAGTTAACTATCTCATTCTATAGGTTATATGGTAAATTAGCAGCAATTCTTATTGCACGTGCTCTCTTAATAATTATACCCCCTAAGCGTTTGGCGGTACTATTTTAAGCTTAGGTATATGGCGCCGAAGGCTTAAATATAATCCCTTGCGTTTATAGCTATTTAAGGGTTTTTCTTCTCCCTAGCTCGTTGTCTAACTTAATAGTGTTGACTTTAAGGTTATACCTTAAACGAATCCACTAGGTGAAATCTTTAAGCACTTATAGTGTCTCCTTCTCCTCATTATATGTTGTTATAAAATATAGAAAGGATCTTCCTAAGAAGGTGTTGTGGATAAGTATAACTCGTATAAAACTAGTATGTGCTTCCTTAAGGTTAGTCCAGTTAATATAGAGGTTAAGATAGGGTTTATTAATTTTCTATTTTAAGAACCTTCGTAAGACCTAATGCTTAATTTTAGCGAGACTGTAGTATTAATATTCCGTTGTTTTTGGGCCTTAAAGCTTAACTCCTAGGGCGTTAAAACCTAAATAGTGAAGGCTTATAGGTCCTAAATAACCTAGACGCAAATACTATAGACGTGTATTACCTTTTAAATCTAGATAAACGTCTCTTAATAATATCCGCTTTTGTTAACGGCGCGTTAAATAGCTAATATTAAATGCGGATTTTAAGTTTCCTAATTAGACGTATTTAATAGTCTATTATCTGTAACGTTCTTCTATTTAATATAGGATTATATTATCCTTTTAAACTAGAAGATTATTATCTCCTTTATTGTCCTAGTAGTACCCTTATTTTTAAAGTAGACGGAATAATACTAGATTTGTATTAAAGTCCGTATAAAAGGTAACGTCCTTAAGACGTAGGATTCCCTTACTCTTATCTAGTTTTGTAACTTGGATAGTAATATTGCCGTAGCCTAGTATAGGCACTTATAAGCTACCGGCGATAACGTATTTATATCTTAGAGCTTTCCTAAAGTTATAGAAACGAGAGAGGTTATTAAAGATATAGAGAGTAGTTCCTAAGTTAAGAATAGTTAATAGCTTTAGTAGATAGAGTTAACTAGTGTAATACAATTCTAGGAATATCGCATTAGCTTCTCCCTTAATCTTAACTGTCTTATAACTCTTCTCATTCTATTATTATTAAGCCTCGTTTTCTTATTCTTTAAGTCTAATCTTTATAACTTAGTTAGTAAGGTCCTTATTTATTTCTACCTTCTTTAATGCCCTTTTAATGCGATTGTCTTTAATTATAACTTCTATAGGTCTCTTATCTTTAAATAAACACCAATAGTCCTAAAGTAAATGTCCTTATTTTTCGTACGCTAAGCACTTAGGTATAGGTTTCTTTTAGGATATCTCCTTAACTAGTAACCCGGCTCTCTTTAAGCGACTAGTATATACTAAGGTCTTTCTTTATAAACCTTTAGTAGTCTTAAAGTAATCCTTAATAGCTTACTCTACGAAGTCTGTATTAAAGGTACTCCCCCTTATAGTAGTATTAGCTTTTTTTAAGGGTCTTATAAGTCCTTCTTGCAGCTCCTTCGCTACTTTGCGGTACTTAGAAGATCTTAACTTCTAAGGGTTATTTAACTTGGTAGTGTACTTTATATAGTAGGCGTCGCTAAAAGGTTAAATAACGTCTGCTAAATCTTAAAGCTAGATTCCTTTTAATATTTAAGGGATCTTATACTTCTCTCCTAGTACTATTATATGTTCCTATTAATCTAGCTATAGGTTTAATTTTAACAACTGTTTAAACCCCTTAAGGGCTTTTATATACTGGTATTATACCTTCTTCCTAATAAACGACGAGGTAGGTTCTGTATTCTCCTTTAACTAAAATAGCCATTCTTTAACGGTTAAGAAAGGGTCAAGTAGTAGCTTCTTCTAAATTGATACTGTGGACGTGATCTGGGTGCGTATCTGTTGCAGATACTTTTCCTGTTTTAGGAAGTACTTTATGTCTTGGTTGTAGTATCGTCTACTATTCTTGTACGCCCTCTGTTGATTCGTCGAGAGCTGTGTATATAAGGTTACATTCTTATTGAAATCTGTGACTTCTAGATAGGCTGGTTCTTATAGTAGACCTCGTTGAGGTGCTGCATTGTCTGGGTTAACGTGAGCCCAAATTCGCTGATCCACGTGGGCTCGGAGCTGCCATAGCCATTGTTCCCAGTCTTCTGACTTATTGAGGATGATCGTAGTCGACGAGCTTGACGGTGGGGTTATTTGACTGATAGGCAAAGGAGGAATTGAGATGGTATTTTTGTCGTTAGGATCGTCCTTGTCGTCAGGATCGTCCTTATCATCAGGATCGTCCTTTGATGATTGAGGTGAAATCTCGTGGAATCTCGTGGAATCTCGTCCTTTGACAATTGAGGTAGGATTTCTGTCAGTCTGCGTCTTGACGATGAGGTGTCAGAGTCTGACGATGAGGTAGAATTTCTTCAAATGATTGAGTAATAGCTGAATAGCTTCTTGGGTCGGCGGACCGGGCTCATAACTGTCACGTAACTCGTATTGAGCTGTTCATTGATGAAATGGGTTGATTGACCTTGACCTGGGGCCCTCGGGCTAAGATGAAGAGATTTACAATGCACGTGCCCCGTGCACGTGACTCGTGCACGGTCTACGCCTCTAGAGAATACAGATTATCTGACAATTATATATTCACTTACGTACACTTAGTATATAATAAAGGTTAGTAACTAGATACTAACTTTTTCTCTATATATTAAAAATAGAACGATATAGCTTTACTAAGTAAAAAAATTATAGTTACTAGCTAATTATAATAGTTAGATATAGAAGATCTAATAAAAGGTATTAAAAATAATAATAGTTATTAAATTAAAGACGGGAACGCTATACCTCTAATAAATAACTTAGAGATAAGGGATATCTTTAAAAATAAAGATAAAAAGGGGAGGATAGTATTACGGACCTTATATTAGCAGTAGTACAACTACTAAAAAAAGATATAAATAGGTTAGTTAGAATAGTATAAAAGGCGCTAGAACTAATTAAGCTATAAAATAAAAGGTAGCTAAGTTATATAGCTAGTTACGTTATAAGTTTAAAATATAGAAATATAGGAATATAGAAATATAATATATTAACGTACTAACGTACTAATATACTTAGTATATTTCCTAAGCGTAGTATTATAATCCCTACCTAAATAGTTCCCTTCTTTATAGTAAATCTATTAGGTAACCTACTCCATCAGTTATATTTATATTATTAACTATTTCTTAACCTATATACCTAGCCTATTAATAGGTCCACCATAGCATTTTCTATAAGGCTTTGTTATAGCTAGGGCATCTATAAAGGCCTTTTATAGGCTTTTTATTTATTTAGTAAATATATTATATAAATTAGTTATAGATATAGGGGCTTTTAAGTTATTCTATATATTAAATAAAGCGGAGTAGGCGGTATAAGGTATAGGTTTAATATAATATAGTATTATAGAGTAAGTATAAGCGGCAATTATATATAGTGGAGTAGATACTATTAAGCTATATATATAAACTATGTAATAAAGTTAAGACATTATATAAGAAAAAAAGGTGGGAAAACGGGAAAAAAGGGTAGATATTATTAACTTAGTTACTTAGTTAATATATACATAGAGCAGAATAGGATTTAGGTAAATCCTAGTTAAACTTAGTAGGATTTAGTAGAACTTAGCGGAATATAGTAGAATACGGCAGATTGCCGTTAGATTACTATAAATTGCGGCAAATTATAGTCTTATAGTTAGTCTCTAATTACTAAATTAATAAAAATAGGTAGATATATATAAGGTATTATAGGGGTATCTTATAACACATAGGGCCTTTACCCTTAAACTTAAAGGTAAATAAATCTAAGATCTTAACGGAGTATTTATTACTACTATAGGTAAGTATATAGAAGTAGCACTTTAGAAATAAGGCGGCGCCACTAGCTTAAAGTTTATAGTAGACGCTTTAAAACTTGCTCTTAGTATAGCTATTAAGGGTATCTCTACCCTTATTAGCGAACTGCTCTTTTTTATACTACGCGTCCCTCTACTATAGCGTCTTTAGGTACTCCCTAATACTATCCTTCTATAAAAACAGGTGGCTATTAATTTTTATAGCTTTCTATATTTAATAAAGGTCTATTAAAGTAGTAATATAGTTATAAACTAATCGCTATAAGAGCCGCGTCCCCTCTTAAGGTCAGGCTTATAAATCATTTAACTTAACCCAATTAACGCCTTAAGTTAATTAAATTGAAAGCTTTATAAGTAGAGGGCTTAATTAATTAAATTAATTAAATTAATTAAATTAATATTGTAACGGTTATAACTAAATTCTGCTAGTATAGTAGTTAATATATATTACAAGTCTTAGCATAGTATTAATATAGGAGAACCTACCTAATAACGCCTAAATCGTTTTCTACCAGCATTCCTTTCGCCCCTGTCCTCCATATAAGCCTATCACAAGTCTTAGCATAATATTAAGTCACCTTCCTACTATATATATCCTATTCCTTCCTTCTACAGGCGCTTTAACTGCCTATCTACTGTATTAATTATGCCTTCCTTGCCCCATAATCCTACCGTTATTAAAACTCTAATTATATTAGGTCGTAGTTATATGTAATTAGTAGTAAGTAAGCCTATAGGGCTAAATATATATTTAATATTAGTGGAGCTATATAAACAAGTCGTTAATAGTAAGTTCCTTTTAGTTTAGCTTACTAATAAGCAATCGGATTAGTATAGTAAACGTCCTTAGGGTAACCTACTCATACAAGCCAATTATTATACTTATCGCGATTATATAAGGGATATTATTGCGAACACCTTAGGTTGCCCTTAGAACAACCCCTAGACGCCCCTTAGATAGTCGCCGGTCACGTGCCGAAGGCATATACCTATAGTATATAGTCTCTACAATCCCTAAGGCCTTACCTCCTTAAGGATTTATCTCTTTTACCAATCTATCTTATTCTACAATCATGTCCTTATAGCCCCCTGTCTATAAAATCCCCTTATATTTAAATCCTTTCTACTCTTTTTTAGAAGGGTAGTCGGCTTTAAGGACCAGATTATTTATTTACATCTTTTATTTATAACTACTATTCTCCCTTAAAATCTCGCGATAACCTAAATGGAAACTCCACAGATACCTTATAGAAAGCCGTCCCGTAAAGGCAAAAAGGTCCCTCTAATAGTAAGAGATTGCGATAATATAACCCTTTAGGTAAGACAACTAAATAAGCTCTAATACCTAGATACTCTAAGAGCTTAAAGACTCTCGCATACCTACGGTTACTAGCAACACTAAAGAAAATATAAACACCCTCTATAACGGTTACAATACTACTAAAAAGCAGCCAGAACCCCTCTAGCCCCACTTAGGCTAATTAGAAGATTAAGCGCTAGAGGTAACTCTAAGATCTTCCCCTAAGCTAGAAATACTAGAGGAATATACTAATATATTTAACTAGGGAACCAACCAGAACCCTCCCAAAAGACTACCAGCCTATAATTAGCATAGTGGCGGTATATAGACTGCTTACAAGCTAAGCGGGCCTACCCCTTTAGATAATCTAAGCTAATTACTAACTTAAGACCTAAACCTTATTGGGAAGCCTATACTAACTACTAGTACTAATACTACCTCTATAGTAGGAGCCTCCCTAGGCCTAAGTTTAGAAGGTTAAGAGCCTTATACTAATCTCCTTTAAGATAGATATTAGGAAGCTATTATAAGGCTCTTAGAAGCTATACGGGAGGAAGCTACTAATAAATATATTAGAACCCTTTAAGGGCAAATCTATATCTAGTAGGGTTTAATTTAAGCTAGGTAAATTCTTTTATAACCTAGTTAAGGCTAAGGGCTTTTTAGGAGCTACTTAATACTTACCTAAGGAGGTATAAAAGACTTAGAGAGTTATCTATACTATAAATAGAAAAAGGATATAGACTAATTAGCTAAGGCCTTTAATAGTCTAGAACTCCGCTATAGACCTAACGCCTAGCAGTTAGACAATTAGGTTTGTAAGGTAGACAACTTCTTTAAGATGCTAATAATATAAGATAATACTAAAGAGCGTATACGCTAGATTATTAGCAAGATTAAAGACCAATTACTAAACTAGATTACACTTAATCAGCTTAATAAAGAGCAAATTACTATATAGCTATAGATATAAACCTTTTTAAAGAAATAGACTTAAGATCTATATATTGTATAATATAATAATATAGAGCTATTCTGGAATAGGATATAGCTTAACCGCCATAACTTCCGCCAGTTTATAAACTTTATAAAAACTTATACTTAACAGATAAATCTAGAGCCCTTTAAAAATAAGGACGGTAATATCTATAAAAAGGAGAAGATTAGGTTTATTTAGGCTAAAATTAAGCTAGTAATTTGTGACAAAATAAAGCGCGTAGGAGCTCTATCGCGGATTACTATATATTCGGATTTTAAACGAGCAGTTCTAAACGCTAAAGACATAGTAAGGAACTAAACCTCTTTTAGTAGGAAGCTAGGGGGTCACTAAAAGCGCAGGCACTTTAGTAGTAATATAGGGCAGACCTAACCTTTAAAAAAGCCGTTCTTGAAGAGAACTTTAAAAGGGTTAAAGTTAGGAGCCTTAAACAACGGGAAAGACTTCTAGGGTTAACTTAATACCTATCCGGCACCTTTACAGAAACACTCTAAAAAGTTAAGAGAAAACTCTAAAGGTAGATCCTATTAGAAAAATAAGTAGAGTAATAACTATACTAACGGTCTAAAAAAAGAAAAGCCCTAGTTATAGACCTCTTTTGGCTATAACTAGGGCAAGATATAGAAGGAGAGACTCTCTATATCGCTATTAAGCTAGAAATAACACTTTCTATAGGTAAGATGCGTTAGTTCTAAGCATTATATAATAGTGGCGCCGAAATTAATCTTATACGATATAATTTAGTAAAAGAGTATAAACTTATCCTATTATAAAGGTGGCGGAAACCTATTATAGGCTTCCTAAATAAGCATTAAATTAAACTATATAGTACTTATAAGCTTATAGTGTTAGTAGCCGATATATATAACTGCACTAAGGTAGTTAGCCCGTAACCCTTTTAGGCGGCTAACTTTATAGGTTATAACCTTATCCTTAGATACCCTTAGCTTATANAAGNAGATNTTAANATACGCTTTAAGANNNNAGCCTTTAAATAGTAGAATAATAAAGATTTAGAAGGGCGTATATTACTAATAAGCCTAAAGGACATCCTAGAGAATATAGCCCTAGGTAAAATAGTATACGCTCTATACCTAAAGGAGTATTAGATCTAACCCCTATTTAATAATAAGATAAGTATAAAGCCTAGTATAGGTAATAACCCCTTTATAATAAAGACCTTATAGGGAACTACTAGATAGGTTATAGAGACATTATAGGGAGGCGGCGATCTTAAGGATCTTATAAGATACTTTAACCGTTATAGGTTACTCTGGCTTAAGTAATATATAAAGAGTATACTACAGTATCTTAAGCGCTGCGTTAAGGATTTCTCTACCCTTTACTGGCTACTATATAAAACGGTATAATATATAATGGCAACTATGTATAAGCAACTACTATAGCGTATAACGCTGCCTATAAGTATCCTAAGGGAGCTCCGGGACCTACCTAACGATAATATAAAGGATAAACGCGACCCTAATTTATTAAATATCCTAGTAGGCCTAAAGGACTTACTAAGGGTATTTTTAGGCAGGAGAGCTAAAGTCCTACTATAGAACTTGGAGTATAATTATATAATTAATCTAGAAGAGGGTAAATAACCGCTAAACCTTTCTATTTATAACCTCTTGTGTAAAAAGCTTAAGATCCTATAGGAGTACCTTAATAGATTACTAGAAATGGGGTAGATTTAGCCTAATAAGTCGCCGGCAGGCGTACTAATCCTCTTTATCCTAAAACTAGATAGAACTATAAGGCTATACGTAAACTATCACAGTCTTAATAAGATTACAATTAAGAACCGTTATCTACTACTACTGGTTAGTAAAATGCTAGATTAACTATTTAGGGCGAAGATCTTTACGAAGCTAGATTTATAAGACGCCTATTATAGGCTCCGTATTAAAGAAGGGGATAAATAAAAGACCGCTTTTAAGACCTAATACGGCCACTTTAAGTATTTAGTGATACCTTTTGGGCTAGCTAATGCGCCTATAACATTCTAATTATATATTTATAAAGCCTTAGGGGGACTAGTTAACCGCATATATATTATCTATTTAGATAATATCTTAATCTACTTAAAAGATAAAGATTAACACGAGTAATATATCCGCGAAGTGCTAGAACGTTTAAATAATTAGGGCCTCTACGCTAAGGCGTTAAAGTATATCTTTAATACTAAGCAGGTTAAGTTCCTAGGTTACATTATAATACCTATAGGTGTAGTTATAGACCTAGTATAGGTGTAGATAATTTAGGAGTAGCCAGAGCTAGAGAGCTATTAGGATGTTTAAGTGTTCCTAAGCTTTGCCAATTTCTATAGGCGCTTTATTTATAACTACTTAGATGTCGCCTAATACCTATCTAATTATATTATAAAGGCTTCCTAAGACCCAACCTAAGGAGTAAAAAGCTTAAAGGTAGTAAGGAAGAAAACTAAGAAGGGACTAACTAAATAGTATAAGCTATAGTTATAGCCTAGAAAGGTTTAGGAGGCCTTTTAAAAACTTTATATAAAGTTTACAGGAGCTCTATTACTGCGGCATTTTAACCTAGATTAGCTATTAATAATATTTACTAATATATTAAATTTTGCCCTTACTAGTATTCTACTGCAACCTAATAGGCATCTAGACGCTACCCAGCTCTATTAAAAACTAGTAGCATTTTATAGCAAAAAATTCTAGGGACCTAAAGTTAGGTATTATACCCATAATAAGGAACTGCTGGCTATAGTTAACTACTTTAAACAGTGGCGATACTACCTTAAGCACGCGAGCTATACCACTCGTATACTCTTAGATTACTATAATTTACGCTACTTTATAACTATAAAGGAGCTTATACCTTAATAAGCTAAATAGGCGGAGGAGCTCGCGTAATTTAATTTTAAGATTAAATATAAGCTAGGGGAAAATAACCCTGCTAATAGACTGTTATAAAGGCTAGACTATACCAAAGGCTTTAAAACGGGAGAAGGAAAATAGATAATAGATATCTTACTCCCTATATTATAGAACAAGCTCTAGGTATAGGATGCTTAAACACCTATAGCTCTATATACTAAGTCTTAGGCGGTATAAGCCCTATTGGTTTCCACTAATATTTTAGCTAGTACCTAGTCCGTTACTAATAAGGGTCCAAATATACCTAAATAGGACATCCCTAATACATTCTTAGAACCTAGTAATACACTATCCCTAATTACTAAGCTATCCCCTTAAACTAATAGTAAAGCTATAGAGTAATTGGAACTCGGAGCCCTATAATAACTAAAGGACTTTAACCTTATAGCGGCCTTCCTAATATACACGCATTAAAGAGTTATAAGATCCATAGTACTATCTAGTCTTATACTTAGAGTAGTATAGGATAAAACAGCTTTTACCTAAAAATTATCTAAAAGGTTAATAGACCTTATCTATAAGGTGCAACGGAGGGACGCTTCTTATACTATCCTTAATATAGAAGTAGACCAGAAATATAACGGAAAGGAAGTTATTAGGCGCTACTATTAGGAACTAGACCTAATAGGCCTACTATATAGAGGTGGCAAGGTTTAGGTGCTATAAGAAGTAAATCTACAACAGAAGATTCTTATAAAGAATTACGATAATCCTTTAGGCGGTCACTATGTTTAAGCAATGATAGTAGAATTACTTTAGCGTAAATACTATTGGCTAAGGCTTAATTAGGAAGTAAAGGAGTATATTAGCTATTATAAGAAGTGTTAAGTATATAAGATCCGCAGGCATAAGCTATAGGGTCTACTTAAAATTAGTTCCCCCCGCTAGTAAGCTATAGTAATATTACGCTATAAACTTTATTGCGGATCTCCCGCTATCTAAAGATAGCTAAGAATAAATATACGATTTAGTCCTCGTACTTATTAATAAGGTTTTAAAGTATATTTAATACCTTCCTGTTAATAAGACGATTAATATATAAAAGCTCGCCAACCTAATTAAGGAGAAATACTTTCTTAAAGTAAATTAGCTATACTCTATTATTACTAATAGGGGTAGCGTCTTTATAAGCTAATACTGGTCGGACCTATGCTTCTATTTAAAGATAGACCACCGTTATAGTACGGCTTTTTATTTATAGACGGACGGATAAACAGAACGCTAGAACTAGGAACTGGAGTCTTACCTACAAATATATTTAAACTACTAGTAAGATAATTAGTATAAGCTACTTCCGTATACGGAGTACGCTTATAATTTAAAGCAACATTTATCGCATTAGTTTACACTAATCTAGATTACCTACGGCGTTTAATTATTAGGGTTTAATGGTATACCTAACGATTACTAGCTAAGGCCGTATAATTAGTTATAGGATCCTACTAGAAAGTCTAAGGATATTTACTAAAGAGTATAAGGATACCTCTAGGAATAGAAGGAGTAATAGAAGTATATAAAGCAGAGCCTATAAGATGCCTAAGAGTAGTAGAGACTTTAGTATAACTGTAAGTACTAGAACAAGCATTTCGGAGTAAGCGATAAGGTTCTATTATATTTAACAAATATTAAGACCTATTAACTATTAAAGAAGCTTAATATAAGATACCTAGGTCCCTTNTAANTTAAGNAANAAATTAGNAAGCTAGCNTANNGTCTNTAGCTACCNCTATNTATAGCCTNTATANATCTAGTGTTTTATATAAACCTACTAGAGCTATAGCATAGACTACTACTAGAAAAGAATTTCCGTCTAGGCCTAATTAAACACCTTAAGGTAGTAGGCGAGCGGTATAAGGTTAAAGCTATACTACGCTATAAGTCTATTAAGAATAAGCTTTAATATAAAGTTAAATGGCTAGGCTAGCCCGCTAAGGACTCTATATAGGAACTAAAAGGATTACTTTAATTATTACGAAGATATTTTAAAAGAATATTGGGACTAAGGTCTATAATCTACAAATCGCAAAAAGCGCTCTAATACTACGGTATTATTATAACCTATAAAGAAAGCTCGCGAAAAGAGTAAATAGGTTAAATTAGAAATAGAACGGACAAGCTCCGGAAACTATAAGGATTAGGGCTATAGCCTAAGGCAGGACTAGTTCTTAGCCTTTTTATATATACAGCATAGAGTTAATAGGGCATTTTACTAAAATTATATTCCTATTTACTAATTTATACTAGGAATATTGTTCCTAGGGCTTCTAAGCCCTTCCTAAAAGCCTTTTAAGGCCTTCTTAAGCACCTAATTAAGGTCCTTAATTACTACTATATATAAGAATAAATCCTAAATACCTAATCTAAAAAGCCACTATGCCTTATCCTTAGGAGTAGGATTGGTATCCATTGGCCCTCTAAGGGATGGCTAATAAGAATAAGATCTAGAACCCTTAGTAGGGGTATAGGTAGGCATAAAAACAGGGGTAGGACAATAAGGTATAGCTAAAGTAAAGACTCTTAAACGCTTAATACTAATATTAGGTCCAAACTAATACTAATAAAGCTTTTAGGGAGTAAGCTTATAGTTAATAAAGACACGCATAAGCCCAGAATAAATAGAGACGTTAGCTAGCTAGTATAGTTCAGAACCACCAAGACCTTGCTACGGTAACTATTAGTTACCTATCCGCTAGGTACCCAAAGGGTAACCTATCTAATACCGCATTATATTATACTCTTTTAAAACTTAACGCGTATGCGCAAACTCCTTCCTATAGTAGACAGCGACCTTCTTCTTATTACCCCTATTCCTTACCCTATTCTTAGTATACTAACCTTACTTTTATATTAGGCGTTACTAGCTAGCTTACTAGGAATTATAGGCGGTGTAAATAGCTATAGTATAGTCTTAAATTTAACTAAGATGTTTAGTATTAGCGTTAGAATAAGATAAAGCCTAGGCAATATAGTAGTTAAGAATATTAAAGGATTGTCGCCACTTATGCCTAGGCTATTAAAGCTTAAAGTTAGCAATGGAAATCTATAAAGAATAGAAAAAGCTTACCTTAACGCAACTGCCGCTTTTAGTACGTATATATTAATTATAAGGACTAAAGGTATTAGATCTAACGTAGTGCGTGTTATTATAAGCCTCTAAATTCCTATTATTAGATTTCTAGTCTTTTAAAGACGTGTAGGCAAAATTATTTAGGTAGGACTAGTACTAGTTACGGGTTAGCAGAGGTTAGGGTTTTATATATAAAGGTAGGGCCAAGATACGCTATAGAATTTACTTAAAAGAGCAGTTAGTAGGAGAATAAAGAGGCATATTAAATTATTAATGGAAAAGAAGAAAATCTTAATAATATATTAAAAATACGTCTAAAATTGGACGAAGATTAATAATGGGAAAGTAAGGTGTTAAGGAAAAGGAGCAGCTTAATAAGTAAAGGTATCCTTATACTTTACCGTCTAATACCCTTCTAGTAAATAGCCGTAACCTTACTAATATAACTCTGTTATAATAGCGCTATTTAAAAGGAAGGAAACACGCGTATAAGTTATTTAACAATTACTTCCTTATAAAAACTGACTACGCGACTAGGGGAAGGCAATTAAGACGTTAAATTAAAGATATATATAGGTTAAATTAGACCTAAAACAATACTATAGTATTAAAGAATAATGTTATAGACGTTCTTGACAATCGTATAATAGCTATAATTACTATCGCGAAATGTTCCTATTTGCTAGGCAGTAGAGCTACGCCAAATATACGGTATAGGACTATTAGATTTAAAAGTATATACACCAAATCTTAGGAAATAAGTCTCCTTAATTAACTAATTAATACCTTAACCGTATTTAATAGCCTAAGGGCAGATATAGGAATAATATGTTAGTAACATAGAGGATTATATAAAACAATTATAGATTATATCTTAATAGTTAAAGATAACGGCAAGCCAAGGCTCTATACATTAAATTCTATACTAAAAGGTTCTACGGAACTATACTAGAACACTAAATTGCCTATAATACTTATAATTAATTACAGACCGGCATAAAGGCTTAAAAGTAGAGTTATATAAAAATCCCTATGTTAGCCTAGGTAGTTACCAGCATACTTTTAATAGGCTTTTAATAGGTTTCCTAGCAATCCTTACATCTTTTCTCTAGTTATATTTTTTCCTTATTAAGGTTTTTTAGGAGTTTAAAGTAGGGGTTAGATATATAGATAATATATAGCGGCATACCAACACCTCTTTAATATCTCCCTAAACCCCTTCCAGGATAAGCCCTTATAATCTCCCTACCGTAAGGTAATAGCGATTAGGGGCCGACTGTAGGAAGGGGGGAGGTAATATAAGGGATATTATTACGGACACCTTAGGTTGCCCTTAGAACAACCCTAAACGCCCCTTAGATAGTCGCCGGTCACGTGCCGAAGGCATATACCTATAGTATATAGTCTTCACAATCCCTAAGGCCTTACCTCCTTAAGGATTCGTCTCTCTTACCAATCTATCCTATTCTACAATCGTGTCCTTATAGCCCCCTATCTATAAAATCCCCTTATAGATTATTTATAAATATTGTCTAAGCAAAGCCGCTGCTAATATAATAGTGTAAATAACGGGTAATGCTTAGATAACCTTTTTTTAGTAAGGAACACTAATAAAAATAAGGTTTAGGGCATTGCTATATATAAACTTTAGCATATTTCTATATATTAAAAGCTTTAATATTTTTCGGTTAATTTAATTTAATTAGGACCTTTAGATTGAATACATTACCAAGCCTATAAGCTTTTAGTTAATTGAATTAATTAAGTCTTGGCATTTAATTCAATTTAATATTAAAGCCTCGTTAAATAATTTGTAAGCCTACTTAAGGTATATTACCGTTAGCTTTATAGCTCTTCCCTTTTAAGGGCTAGCCTATAACCTCCTTAATAAGAAAGAGAAGTAGCTTATCCTCTGTAATAGTATTACTGTTATAGTACTGTAGTGGTGTAGATTGGACATCGCCTACTGTCTTAGCATTTTCCTATATTTATAGAGCCTTTAGCTTCCTTCCTTCTTCCCTCTATTATATATATATAGGGTAGCGGAAAATCAAAATAATCCTTATTAATACGATACGCGAGATTATATTATATCATATTATATCGATTAATCTTTTTTAATCCGCTACTAAATAAGCAAGTAATCTACCAACGTCCTTAGCTTCCCTACTAATTAGGTATCTCCTTTCTACCGTCTCTATTTATACTTCTCTTTATATAAAATACTATAAAATAAAATAAAAGTAGTAAAAAAGAGAGGAGATTAAACTTAGTAACTTTTATCTATTCCTTATTATCCTCTAGTTTTATAATTCAATCCTTACCCTCTAATGCTTCTACTGCCGCCGCTATAGGCTAAGAATTTTTATCAGACAACGAACATCAAGCCCTATAATCCCGCTACTTATAATTTCTATAGCACCCACTATAGAACCCTAAGAGACTCCAACACTTAGTAAAGGGGTAAAGGCCTACTAGACGACGCGGAGTCGCCGTACAAGCCTTACATAGCTAGCGTTAATTAGCTCTCTGCCTTATATAAGTAATATAGCTTACTTACAGTTATATTTAGAGATCCACGGCTCTAAATTAGAATTGCATTTATATATAAGGGCCTCCCCATCCGAACCTGCTTCTCTAATACCCCCCCTACCTAAGCCTTTACATTAATCGCCGGTAAAGCTTTCACCCTCTCCTACTTATCCTAAGAGTAGTTAGTTATATAGGTATATTATACGGAGAGAAGAGTTTACTTACATTATAGTAATATTACCGGAGAATCTCTTATATAATAGGGCGGGAAGTATACCAGACAATTATATTTCCTAATTCTTAATAAAGGATAATATTAGTGGGATTTAAACTTATAATCTATTAAGTCTAAAGTTAGCATATATTTATATACGCCACCTACACGCCTTTAGTGGTTACCTTTGCCTAAAATTATTTTATTTATATACCCTACACCCCTACCCCTTAGCGTTATACAATATATCTCTTATATACCCTCCCTTATACAACTACTATATTTCTTTCATTTCTCCTTTTATCCAAAATCTAGCTATTCTCTTCTAAAATTTTACTTCTATACCAACTCTTTATACACTCTATTCTTTTAACACTTAATATTCTAAGCTACATCCTTTCCTATAATATTATACAACGTCCTCTTAAAAATACTCTCTCTAGTTTATCGCTTATAGCTAGAATTAAAAGCACTTCTCTTACAAAGAGTAAAAGCCGCGGCTAGCGCTTTATTTATTATTCTTAAGACCACCACTAAAGTAAAAAAACTTTAATTTCGTACAGTGCTTTAGAGCAGTAGTTCTTATACTTATCCTAGCTTACTAGTTAAATAACCTTTTTATTTAGCTTGTTTATAATTTAATCGTACTTATTAAGTTCCTTATACTTATCTTATAATAGCTTATTATACAATATTACCTAAAGAGAAGTAATAGGTTTCTTTAATTCTTAGTATATTTCCTAGAGCCGTTAGACCTTTAAAAGTACTATCTTCTACTACTCCTTCTTTTAAAATGTCTTAATATACTTTATATAACGATTTAGGTAAAGAATAAATGCAGCGGCGTAAAGAGGCAAGTTATCCGTTCTCTAGTAGTACTCATTAAATTTCGCCTATATATTCTTTACTCAAAGTAAGAGAGCTTTAGCTTAGATAAAATAGCTAGAAGAAGAGTTATATAAGAGAGTTCTCTATATATTTAATAAGCACATCTATTATAAAGAGTACTTAATTAAGTATTATATAATCCCCTTATATCTCTAATATTATATAGTAAAATGGCTTTAAAAATATACAAGTCGTATAAAAAAGCTTCTAGTCTTACAGCGAGATATAATCCTCCTTAAGTATATTAAAGTTGCTCTTAATATAGTTATTAATTCCTAACTCGTGCTTAAGTAAAACGCTTAGTATTTAGTACTAGCTATTCCACCTTATACAATTATTAAGTAAAACTCACCTCCTAACTAAAGTCTTAAACTTCTTTATATAACTTACTAAGGTACGGAAGTATACTATAATATTATAAAGCCTGCTAAGTGGGCCTATTACTTAGAAAGCCTATTTCTACTTAATCTTTTCCTTATAACTTCGCTCCTTTTTACTTACGTTATTCCTTTTATATAACTTAATAGCCTTAAGTTTAAGAGTATCTTTAAAAAGGAAGGCCTAGACGGTAAGATTAATAGTATACCCTTAGTAGCGGATACGTTATTAAATAAGATCCTAGGTAATATCCTTATTATCAGCAAGATACTTATAGATTATACAATAAAGGGTATTATTTATTATAGAATTATCTGCAATAATAGCTCTAAGCTTTTATATAATCCTATACTCCTCTAAAACTAGGAGAAGAGTATTCTATTATTTAGCTTTATTATAACCAGATACTATATAAAGGGCAAAAAGAGCTTTTATCCGGTTTTCTTAGCTATTAATAAAGTAGGCGTAGATTATAAGAAGAAGGTAGTTATTTAAGGATGTCTAGATATTGATAGAAATATAAATACTTATTAACGCTAATTAAACTTATCTTTATATAATGTCTTTCTATAACTAAAAGGAATTAGTAATTATCTAAGAAATTTCTAAGTATACTATTATTATTAAATTAGACGACTTTAGGTTAAGAGCCCAACAGAAGATATAGAATTCTTCTTACTCTATAATTTAGAATAGAAGGTTTTATATAATAACCAAGTTAATAAAAGCTTGCTAGATAACTTCCTTATTTAAAACCTTTATAAGGATTATAGAATTAACTTTATCTATTTTAAATTCTAATACTATTTATACCTAAAGTTCCTAAAGCTTTATAAGTGCTTACTCCTTTATACAAGGCTGTTTTAAATTAATAGAGATTACGTAGTCTTTTACAAGGTATCTTTTTATATTTATAGTTAATATTACTAAGTAACTTTTATACTAATTACAGTATATAAGCCTTCGGTTCTTTTTATCGTATATTAACTTATTTTTATATAGTGGGCGAGTAAATTTATAAACTAGAGATTAAAGCTAGGCCTATTATATACTAGAGCTCTTAATTAAGCTAGAAGTATTTTTAAGAAGAAATGAATCCGCTTCTAAAGCTATATTTTATATAATATTGCAATAGAAAAGTAGTAAATTTAATAAGAGAAAATTTAATGGGGAATGCTAAGGAATATTATAATACTTCAATACGATTGAGATATTATATCGATTATAGATCGTTAATCCATATTGCGGAAAATCTAATTTTCCGCAACCCTGTATATATATATAACGACTCTACTAGTTACCAAAAATACACTCTTTTCTTTCTTTCTTACTAACTATTCTTATTAACTAATTATAACTAACTAACTAACTAACTAACTAACTAACCAACCGACCGACAGATAGACGGCACTATAACTTTCCTATCTTAGAGAGGTCGTACCCTCCTATAGTACTACTTCTATTTATAAAAGGCCTAAAGCCAGATAACGCGTTAGCTATACGGCACAATACTTTTTAGGGGAGGTATTACCTTAAACTCTCTCTGCTTTAGTTTGTATATTAAAGACATATTCTTAGGCCTAGTAGTATGCGTAAGGGCAAGGATATACTACGCGTTAGCGCGTAATTTGGTATTATTAGCGATATTAATCTCTACGCAGTTAGTGAGCGCCATCTTATATAGTAGGTATAATAGTAGATATACTACTACAATTAAGGATTAGGTAGGGAGGACTTTTTTATATATACTTAGGGCCCTAATAGCCCTAATTACTCTATAGTCAGCATTAATTAGCGGCTCAATTAATAGTGGTTTTTAATACGCGTATATCCACAGCTTAGCGCTAGTGGCGCTATAGATATACGCAAATACGTATTAGGTGGCTAGCTAAATAGGTAATTTTTTAGCTAACTAACAATAAGCCGAACCTTAAATACCTATAATTAATTTAATACCTCCTACACTAGGGTAAAAGCCCTAACCTCTACTTTATTCTTTATAAATTCTCTATATATAATTTTATAGACGTACGCCTCTCTAATAAAAGTATAAATTGTATAGTCCTTCTTCTAAATTACGTAAGGAAGCTTTACCCCTAAGAAGAGAATAACTATATCTCCCTTTTATATATATACTGGAGCAAGTCTAATATATCCCTTCTTTAAAAGAAAAGGTCGACAGTCCCGTTGCTAACCCATTATATTAAAATATGCGGCTTTAGATAGCATATATAGCGTTAAACCTAGCGGATTATTTGGGTTAATAAGTCGGTTAAGAGCTTTAGTGCTTATATTTATAATATCTTATATTACCTCTTCGTATCCTCTATAGGTTTCCTTAGTTGCTTATTAAATAATACTACCCTAACTATACTCTTCTTAGTCTGCAACGGGAACTTAAATATAGGCGGTTCTACAATTAGATATATCTACATAGATTTTAATACCACTCTTAAATAGTTTAATTTCTAATTCTATATAGAGATATACTATATTAAGTAGATACATAGTAACTACGGGGATGTTATTAGTGTAGCTTTGGATGTAATATGGCGTCTAAGGCCTACTAAGTGTTTTAATAACATCTACTTAATAACTATTTAAAATTAAATTCCTAGCGGGGAATGGCTTGCCATCTGTAGGGTTTTTAAAAAGGGTATCCTTAGAATAAAAGGAGCAAGTATTAAAAGCTGTATCCTATAATAATTGTCCACTTAGTTATAAAATCCACTTTAATTACTAGTCTGGTACCTATGATGGAATATTATTTTGCCTATCCTTATTCTGAGAAAGTAAGAGAAGGTTAATCTTACCAGATTTAATAATTGTATGAGCGGCTTTAGTATAGATATCACTATAGAAGATTTTGCGGTTATATTTTAGGATAATGCTATAACTATCTATTGCTATTCTAAGCAGCGTAAATATCTGGTCTCTTTTATAAGTTACATAAGAATAAATTTTGGTGGCGCTAGTAATATTAACTTTAGCTAACAATTAAATAAGGCTAGGTCCCTCTATAAAACCTATTAAGAACTCTTAGTACCTTAAACGGGTACCAAAAATCCCTATTATATTAGTGTTAAACCGTACACTTACTATACTATTTAATTAAGCCTAGAAAAACAACATCTTCTTATTTAAATTCTCGCCTTAAGTAACTAGGCCACGTATTTATTAATAGAGCTTCTTTATAGTATGGACTGTCATCTAAGGTATATATATAATGCAGGTATATATACAATTAATATTAATATTAAATATACCGCACTAGAATATAATTTTAGAGGAGACTATAAACTCCTATAAAATCTATATACGCTTTTAGTACTCCTAAAAAAAATGTTTTATACTAAAAGTTAGGAAAGTAGTAGGTTAGGGGAGATTGTCTATTACTTCCTTAAATAGCCTAGCTAACCTAACCTCGTTCTCCTTTTCTAATTCCTAGTAGCGCTTAGCGTTTCTATTATCCTAGTTCCTATAAAGCCTTTTAATTTTAATTCTTAATTTAACTAGGCCTTCCTTTACTATAAGGTCGCCTATATAGTTAAGCTCTATAATTGCCTTATTACTATCCTTATCCGCAGGTCTAAGCCATACTCTTATATTTAAAGCTTTAGCGTAAATGTCTTTCATTTTTACCACTTGTTTACTCTTTTCTTTATTATTAGCTTAATTAATACTAATTACATTAATCTAAAGTTTAATATCGTTATTATCGTCATAGATATGCTCTAGGGCCGTTTAAAGATTCCTTATAACCGGAAAGTCTTTATTATTTACTTAGATTAAAACTTTATTAGTAGTATCTCCCTAAGTATAAGATAGTGCCTAGTAATATAGACTTTTATCCTAAGATTTAAGGAAACCCTTATAGGATATTAGGGATTATTTATAAGGCTATAGGTATCCCTTACTAGCAAAAAAGGATTAAGAATAAAGTATAATAAGACAGAACTTATTTTAAGCCAGTGTTAAGTAGAGCATTCTTAACAGTAATTATAGTTATTATATTACTGTAAGTGTTAAAATATTAGTAAAAATCGCCAAGCTAAAAGAGCCGTATTACACCCCACCAAAAATTATATAAGGGGTAATTTCTTTTATTTTTACCACCTATAATACGTTAATTATCTACACTACGTGCCTAAAAAATTAAAGCTACTATTCTTACCTAATTGGATTAATTATATAGAAGTCTTGGTATTACTACTTATAGCGCCCTAACAGTAGCAGCTACCTATTTAGAAGTATGGGCCACCTTATATACGGTCCCACCTCGTATATAATACCAATATTACCCCACCAAAATACTTATAACTTAAAAACTACTATAGTTATTTATATAAAATTTTAAATATAGCTTATTAAGTAGTAGATTAAGCTTTTTATAAAATAAAAATATAAAAATATAAAGCTATTTTATATATAGCTTAATTTTATATTTTATATTAAAATATAGTTTTAAAATACTTATAGCTTAATAATTATAGTAACTATTTATATAAAANTTTAAATATAGCTTACTAATTAATAANTTAANCTTTTNATANNNTNANTTTTNANANANTNNNNATNNNATANNATATTNTANNNTATTNTANTNNNATNNNANTANAATANNNTANAATATNNTATNNNATNNNNANTNTNTNAAAANTNANNNTATNAAAAGNTTAANTTATTAATTAGTAAGCTATATTTAAANTTTTATATAAATAGTTACTATAATTATTAAGCTATAAGTATTTTAAAACTATATTTTAATATAAAATATAAAATTAAGCTATATATAAAATAGCTTTATATTTTTATATTTTTATTTTATAAAAAACTTAATCTACTACTTAATAAGCTATATTTAAAATTTTATATAAATAACTAATAATAATTCATTGCTTAACGTCCGATTCGGATCCCTATTAAGCCTACGCAAACTACTCCTTATATACGTGTAAGGAGAAAACTCTATTTAAGAAAACCCTGTAATTTATCTCCCCGCCTTTTAGGACTTGCTTATATAGCGCCTACAGGGCGCCTACGAGTCACCTATGGTGCTCTACTACCTTACTTTTTAACCTTTTTAGGAACTACTGCTGCCGTAACAAACCTACAGACGCGCTAGTATCGTAAACTTTGCTCTACTACTGTAGAGTTATTAGGGGGCGCCTGCTACTCGCCCCTTTACTTTTAATTACCATTTTCTTTATAACCTAAAACTAGTTTAGTATATTTTAGCTAATAAGCTACTAGGTAACCGCCTTAAGGCCTTTTTATATTAAGAGCAGTGTATTATAGTTCTCTATACTAGCTACTAAGAGCATTACTTCTTAATTAGTGCGTAAGGGGCATAACAGTATTACGTGTTTTAGTGTCTGTCTTAGCTAGCTATATTTATATCTTAGGCTATTTACTAGGACCCCCACCCAGTAGAGCCAATCTTTTAGTCCTATTCTTCCTATTCTTAAAAGTGTTGCCATTATATTTTCTACCTTTATTAGGCCTTCTTAGAGCCCTTAGGTATTTACCCCCTATAGCGTTAACTATACTATAGCTTAGGTTCCTTTTACCTAAATTAGCCTTTGTACCTTTAACTCCTATACGCCTCTTTAGTGTTAGTTTAACCAGTATTATATTGCGGTAGATGGTTTCCTAGTACTCTTTTATACCCTACTTTAACTTCTTTTTCTCTCTTACTATTATCTTTACTGGTCTCTTATACGTCTCCTTTTCTCCTCTATATAGGCCTGGGCCCTAATACAGCACTATTTTTTCTCTACTTTCTTTACCTATTTCTCTAGTATATCTTCCCTACTTTAGGGTTGTCGGTTTGCTCTCCTATAGAGCACCCTAGGGTCCCTCTATAGTTTGTTTAGGCGTGTCTTAATATACTTTATAACCTTAGAGTTACGTTCCTTTTATACCCTTTATATTGCAGCGGCTTTAATATATAATTATAGGGGGGGGATATTAGCTTCCTTCTTAAGCAGTACTATAGCCGTTCGCTTATACCCGCCCATTATACTCTAGAGGCAGGCTGTTTAGACCTTTTAGAGTAGCTTAAGGAGTAATTTAGGGGGACCTTTTTTGGTTTCTCCTATGGCCCAAATACTAGATCTATACATTATAGTTAGCCGGACAACTACTGTATATAGTAGGCGTGACCTCTAGAAGCATAGACCCTATATAGAATTAACAATCCTAGATATTATAATATACTATATATAGCCCTTACGGGCCGCCTATAACGCATATACGCTTTACTAAAGCTTACTGTCTACCCATACTCCTAATACCCTTAGGCCTTAAACTGGCTGACCCCTAAAGCCTTAAATATAAATTATATGCTAAAGATCTACGGATTAGTTGCGTTTTCTTATAAAATGGATTAGCTAGTATTTCTTAGGTAAAAATTAAACTCTATATCGCCTTACCCATTCTATATAGGTGTTATTAGCTTTCTCTAGTATTCTATAGTTTTCTGCGGCTGTTAGCCCGTATATAATTAGGTTTATGTCGTTAATAAAGCCTATCTCCTAGGTCGCCCCTTCCTTAAAGGACTTAAGTAGGTTACTTATAAAGAAAAGGAAGAGTATAGGTAAGAGGGGTAAACCTTATAGTATTTCTGTTGCGACTATAATAGGGGGGCTCTAGTATCCGCTAAAGACTAGTAATATTTCTTTCTGGCCTATAAACCCTTAAATAAATTATATAATCTATTCTAGGAAGCCCTTTACCCTAAAGGTATATAGGAGGCGCTTATAGAGTACGTTATCGTAGGCACCACTAATATCTAGGCTAAGCATTAATACTATAAAATCCCTTCGCATCGCCCATACAGATTTAATAGTAGCAGCGAGTAGCGTAAGTGCTAATAGTGTTAAGCGGTTCTTTTTTGCCCCTATTTAGCTTTATAGTAGTAGGGCGTATTCCTCTACCGTGTCTGCTATATAGTCCACTATTACCCTTTCTAAAATCTTGCTAAGGGTGTTTTCTGGGGCAATAGGGCGGTAGCTTCCTAGGATTAAGTAATCTGCTTTACCTTCTTTTTATAGGATAACCGTTATTATAGATCTTCCGAGTCGCGGGTAGTAGCCTATAGCAAAGTATACTTTAGCTATATCTGCAAGCTAGGGCGCTATAAGTAGTCTATAAGTCTTTAAGGCCTTATTTAGAATCCCATCTAGTCCTAATACTATATTATTTAAAAGGCGGCTAATAGTTCTAGCTATTTCCTCTATTATTATATCGCTATTAACCCACAGGCAAGCCACCGGTATTTTACCTGTGATGTTACTAAGGTCTACTAGAGCCGGTTAGGGGAAAAACCTTTCTATAAGGATCTTTGCTTTCTTATTATTATTATTAGTAGCCTATAATTCCCCTACTCTTTATAGGGGTGGTAAGTATAAGTCTTCTACTAGGCGTCCTACCTTTTTTTTTTACCCATTTTGCTATAGCCTAAAGGCCCTTATTATAGGGGAGGCTCGGGTTA
The DNA here is from genome assembly GCF_001692895.1 of Cenococcum geophilum 1.58. NCBI lineage: Eukaryota > Fungi > Ascomycota > Dothideomycetes > Gloniales > Gloniaceae > Cenococcum > Cenococcum geophilum. The sequence goes on from NW_027137561.1 coordinate 4,912,446, forward strand.
AAAGTATACTTATTTATAAACCGTCTCCAGTTATTCCTTGCTTCTTTTTTTAGGGTGTTCTTTAACTAGTTTCTTGTGTCTTTATATTATCTCTTATCTTTAGGGTCGTGGCTACTTATATATTTCCTTCTTACTTATTATTAGCTGGTAATTAAAACCGCGTATTGCGCGGACTATACGTATTACATGTAGGGGCCCGGTTTTAAGACCGGGCAGTGCTCTTCTAGCCCATTTTTAATTGCTGCCTAGATCCTTTCTAGTCTTTAGTTAATTTCCTTAGGGGTAGCTAGTAAGCCTCGCTCGTTTAATATTAGGTAGATTTCTTCTAGGTCTTAAAGTTATTATTTAACTGTATTAAGGAAGCTATCTATCTTAAGCTTCCTTATTGCGTATCTTTTACTATTTAGTTACGCCTTAATATCTAGGTCTAGCTGTATCTGGATAGGGATATAGTCTAAGGCGAGTGCCTATTCTTCTTTAGGGTTGTACCTTTTAAGTCTCTAGTATAGGCCTTCGTCCATAAGTGTAAGGTTAATTATACTTCTAGCGGTGCCTCATTTCCATATAATTACTCCTAGGGGGGTGGCCAGTTTAAGGCCCTAGATGTCTATAGCTCTTAGTAGGCACTCTACCTATTATTTAGCAGCGATATAAATACCCCCCTACCGCAGGTAGTAGAGGTTTATATCTTCTAATAAAATAAACTCCGTACCTTTAGTTTCTAGTAAGCTTATTACTAATACAATATTCTCTATTTGTGGGACCCCTTTAACCCTAGGGTTATATATATTAATAATTTAAACCGGTCCCCTATATATCTAGATTATTATAACTATAAGGTTTAGGTTAACTGCCTATTATAACTATAAAGACAGGCTAATAGCCTTACTAATTATAAAGCACACGCGTATTACTGCTTTTAGTTTATATAGAAGCTAAAATCCTTAGGGGCAGTATATTAATTATATATAGGTATTATAATACGGCTCTTATATAGTAAGGATATAGTGTTTCTCTAGGTCTAGACTATCTAGTAGGGGCCTTACGAAACGGTAGTTTATATTGCCGTAGTTATACTATATAATAGATAGGTAGCGGACCCCCAGTAAGGGACCTTTGTCTCTTATTTATTCCTCACTTCTTCTATTTTTACTTTCTCTAGGATTTTCAGAACTTCTATCTCTTATATCTGCGCCCTAGTCGCTACTTATTTTATATAGAGCTTTCCATTTCCATATCTTATGTTCTTATTAGCGCTTCTATATCTAAGTCTATTATTATCTCCGGTTCCTCCCCTAATCTTACTAGTTAGCTATATGCCCTTTATAGGGTAGCTATAAATGTTATATTTACCGCGTTAAGTCTAATTCTTAATTGTCCTGGTTCTAAGCTTACTGTAGCTAACTATAGGGGTCTTCCTATAGGGCAGCCTCTCCCTTATATCCTCTAAGACCCTTATATCCCTATTTAGTCTAGTAATATCGCGTAGCGTCGCTTCTAGCCTATTAAGGCTTGGGATAGCTAGTCTAGCCCCCCAGTATTAAAGGTAGGAAATGCTAAGAAGGCACCTACGTTCCCCTAGCTTGTTACCTATTGTTTCTATTTATATAACCTAGCATGTAGTTATTCCCGCAGCTATTAAGCCCTTACCTTCCGTCTCCTGTATTTAATGTAGTTTTTTCTCTTCTACGCCTTATATATACTTCAGTGGCAGCCCGCGAAGCCCTACTGCACGCGTCCACGTCGCCGCGGGTGGAAACATCACTAGGAACTAGTTCCTTACGATGGCCAAGTGCAGAGGCGATGGTAGAGAGCCGTCGCAGCGCGTGCAGCGCGCTGGTGTTGCGGTTCTGTGGTGTCGAGCCCGCGACGCGTACGCATCGCCCTCAACACCATCAGGAGCCTTACTGCCTCCGCTTGAGGCTCCTGCTCTATCACCTAGGGAGGCCCATCAAGGGAAACTGGGATACGAAAACCGCCCGACGTACGACTACCTGGCTCGTAGCCAGGCCCGAAACTGGCCTTATCCAGCCAGTCGACGTGGACGCGCCCTAGGCGTACGACAGGACACCCTTGGGCTTGCACGAGCTCTGAGATCGCAAAGGGAATGCGGCGAGGGCGTAGGGAACCTCTTTTTATAAGAACTTGTTAAGGTTAACGCGTCGCAGATACCTCGTACGAAACTTGTTAAGGCCCTAAGGCCACCGCGAAGAACTTGTTAAGGCCCTGCCTAGAGAACTCGTTAAGGCCCCTCTACGAGGGCCTATCTGGTATCCGGTACACTCAGGTGACTCAGAAGAGGGTCTTAATAGGCGTGGTGCGCGCGACCTAGACGACAGCGACGCGACGGTGACGCGACGGTGACGCGACGGCGACGCGACGGCGACCAGACGGCTCAACGAGGTGGAAACACGGGCAAATCTCTAGGCAGCGGAAACACAGGCCAGCTTCGACGGCCCCATGGCGTCAAAGGCGACTCACAGGAGGGTCTTAATAGGCGTGGTGCACGCAACCTGACGCATATGCATATGCATATACATATGGGGGAGGCTGTAAGGGAAACACAGGCCAGTCGGACGAGGACTCGACGGTTAGAGACACAGGCCAGTTTATAAAAGGGGGGGACACAAGCTTGGTTAGTAGGAGAGGGGGGAGTAGGTCGTCCGGTGCGGGACCTGTCTCTACGGCCCCTCTTCTGCAAGACACGGTCGGCCTGTCATAAGGAGACTCTTATAGGCAACGCGAAACGGAAACCTCCCGCGGGGCGTAGTGCGTAGTAGCCACTGCTGGCTCTAAGGACCTCACCCCTTAGCTGGGCTCTGACCCTTAGTGCACCTGGTAGGCAGGCAGGATCACGTCCTGGCCGGAGAGACTACTACGTAGCTCGAGAGAACGGATGCGCGTGTCGGTACATCAACAGACGGAACCGTTTCGCTTCGCTAGGACGGTATGCCGGTGAGACGTGCCTATGGAGCAAACAGGAGTTACTCAGGCGGGAAAGGTTTTGGCTGGGCCTTAACCGTAGAAGGTGTACCTAACTACATACAGGATGCAGCCACGACGCCCTCGTAGGATTACGCCAGTAGGTACGTAAGACGGGAGTTGCGACCCCTGCAAATGGCAGCTTATGCCCGTACCGGCGGAAACAATGAAGAGAGGCGTAAAACCAGAGGCTATGGAAGGCTCCCAAGCCATGCGAAAGCGTACCAACTCTGGGAGGAAACTCTTATACAGACTGCTGGGGGGCAGACTGGTACTTTACTTGGGCTAACCCCATTATAAGATATCCGTAAGAACTGGTGAGAATCCCCGTGCGATTGGTGGTGGCAGCTAACTGCTTGTGGTTGGGACAAAGCACTAGAAAACTGAGGTAGAGGCCTGGATAAGCAGGCATAGTAAACTCTACTATATTATTAGTACTACTAGTATATATAACTACCTGCCCTACTACCTCTTAGCCTAATCTCCCCAGAAATCTTCTAGTAGGATTAGTAAGGAGAAAGGGCATAAAGATAGTAAAAACTAGGAAAACCCCCCTATAAGAGACACAATGCCAAGGCCCGGTAGGCCTAAAAAGAAACCTATAGAAATAAGTAATAATGAGTCTACATTCACCTTTTCTGGCCCTTCTCCTTCTCCTGGCCTATTTAGGACAGGAGAAAAAAGAGGACATCCTCAGTCTTCTACTGAAAAAGAAAACCAAAAACCTGCAAAAAAGACAACTAAACTGATGACTTTTACGGCTGGTATACCTAGTATATCTTTCTCTCCCCTTTCTCCAGAACAACACCTACAAAAAGCTCTAGATAGCCTAATCCAGGCCTATAAAGGGCTAGAAGAAGAAGAAGAAGAAGATAAAAAGGAACAAGTTAAACAGCTAGAGGACTATACACGTAGTATCCTAGCAGGAGAAAATCCCTTTATAAAAGGAAAAGAAAAGACAAAAGATGTCCTAAAAGGACTAGTTGAAGAAGTAAGAGCTCTCCGTAAGGAGGTAGCCCCTACTAAAGAAACCTACGCAGAGAGGCTAAAAAAGGACCTCCCTACTTCGTCCTCTCTACCCTCCTCGTCACTACCATTTCCTACTCCTTCTACTTCTACTAGAAGTAAGAAAAAGCAGCTATAAGAAAGAAAGCTAATCCTAATTACAGACCAAAAGGACCAACCTCTAGATACCTTCTCTATACGAAATAAAGTCAACCAACTATTTGCATTAAAACTGCAAGTAGAAAAACCGGTTTTAGCATCTATAGCTAGAACTAAAGGAAAACAAAATATTCTCCTTACGACTACGGAAGAGTATAATGCAGATTTCCTAGTCAAATATAAGGAAATCTAGCATAACTGCTTTACCTTTTAAAGAGAACAAAAACTAGAACCATGGGTTCAAATTATAGCCTATGGGGTTCCTACCCTACCTTTCCTAGGAGAAGGAGGCTCTAAGCTTCTAAAAGAAGAAATTGAGACCTTTAATCCTATAAGGATACAAGGACTACCTAGATGGATCTTATTTAGTGTAAAAAGACACGATCCACAGACCAGATTTAGCTCTATAGTTTTTACTATAGAGAACGAAGAAAAAAGACAAGAAATCCTTAAGCAAAAAGAGATATTAATTGCAGGTACAGCTACTAAGGTAGTAAAATACCTCAAAGTCTCTCCTACTACGCAGTGTAATAGCTGCCAAAAATTTGGCCATACAGGAGACAGATGCTCTACTAGGGCCTGTAGATATTATGCGGCTGCACATNTATCTAAAGACCACTNCTGTNCTACCTGNNTAATAAGNGGCANGCCTTNCNAGCATACCACCCCTCTTTGCATTAATTGTAAAGAAAAACACTTTGCTAATAGTAGAGACTGCGAGAATCTTAGAGCAGCTAAACTAGTACATAGTACTAGCGTAGAAGACTCTATGGAAGAATAAAATTAATAGGAGTCTAGAAGGAGGTAACTCCTACTAGGCTTTTAGGTTAAAAGATAGTAGAGAGCAAAAGGACAGAAATAAATTGTAAAAGGACAGGGACAGGGGTTAGGATTTCTTATAGTTTTTCTTACCATTTTCTCATTCCCTAGTAGTTGTAGTATCTTAGTATTTTTACTAAGAAACTATAAACTCCTAATTTAGGGGTTTATAAACTACTAGGACATAGCTACTAGTACATATTAAGCTGCCTAGAAAGGATTNATGTATATAGAACTATAGCGCCATAGCCCAGAGGCTGCATGCGCAGTATTGTACGTAGTATAATACAACGGATAAAAAAAAAATAAAAAAAAAACTTCAGTGGCAGTTTACGCATTTTATTTAGTCTTAGTTTAAGCAATGCCTTATATTATAGGGGCCTATATAGTGGCCGCAGCACACCTATACTGCGCATATAGATTAGGTGTGTCCCTATTATATACAGCGATAGCATTATTCTAGGCGAAGTCTGTGGTTGTAGAGCCTTATATTATATATAAGGCCATTTATAATTATTCCTTTTTAGATAAGGAGTTTTTGCATTCCTAGTATAAGTATACTAACAATAAGGGAGCCATACGTTTAACCGGCGTCTCCCTAGCAAGTCTCTAGCGGCCCTTATATCCTCTTATTATTTTTATTATTTGCCTAGTTTACATTTCCTTATCAAAGCCATTAGATTCGGGTAATCTCAAGTTTTAGTATAAGGCGTTCTGTTTGTCTTACTATCTCCTATATAATTGCTATGTTATTTGCCTAGCGTCCCTTTTTTACCCTAAGGCTTATAGGAACCGCTAAAACTTTAACTAGGTAATCCTTGCGGAATACTTTTATGCCAATATATTTTCCTAGCCTGTCCCCTACCCTTATAACTTATTTCTTTGCCTATTGGTCCTTTAGGGTAACTCTAATATCTTTACTCCTAAGGTATCGGACTATAATAGCGTTATAGACCTCTTTATAGATTTCTATAAGGACTTCTGTTTCTAGTTATCCCCTAAGCCCCTCTACTTTTTCTATGTTTAGTTATATTATAATTATATGCCCGGTTATTAACTTAAGGGGGGTAGGTTCCCTATATTATAGAAGCGTAGCTACGTTAGCCCAGGTGCGGATCGCTAGTAAGGGGGGGGTTTATTTATTTTTATTTTTATTTAGCCGTTAGAGAATTTAATTAAGGGTTTACTAAAGGGGCGCCTAAGGTTTACTGGATTAGCGGAGTCATTCTACTAGCTATGTTAATTCGTTATAGCTAACGGTTACACCCCTATAATTCTAGATACTAAACGCGTCTAATAGGCTTTATATTTTATCAAATGCCTTCTTAATAGAGGTATTTCCGCTTTATAGTATAGTATTCGCCTATCTTTGTTATGGAGGGCCATTGCTAGGCGTGGTTCTGGCGGTCGCGCGTGAGTGCGAACCACCATCATTTAACGTGTGCCTCCCCTGCAATACGTATATCTTAGGGGGATTCTCTAGGTGTTTTCCAGGGATCTTTTGGTTAGTTTTAGTCTTTTTAGGCTAGGTGCAGCAAGAGCTCCAGTACCTTTAATTATTATATTTTATATAAATAACTATAGTAGTTCTTAAGTTATAAGTATTTTAGTAGAATAATATTGGTATTATATACGAGGTGGGACTATATATAAGGTGGCCTATACTTCTAATTATCTACCTATCTACCTAAACCTTCTAAATAAAAGTAGGCTTAATCTATGTTTATACCTACTGTACGGCTGCCTAAAAAAATTAAAAGGAAGCTAAATACGATAAAGAGAAGGTAGAAGGTAGTACCGTTGCCGTTACCATTACCGCCGTTATTATCGCCGCCGTCGTCGCTGCCGTTGTCGCCGCCCTTAGCTTAAGTTATTAAGTATTAGCGACTTAGTTAATTTAAGGCATAAGCACGGCAAGAGGGACGCGTAAGCCTATATAAATAGTAGTCTATAAACGAGGATCTAAAGCTAAGGAAAAGAAAAGGGGAGGATAAGTAACGCCGCTCGAAGTTATACACAATCTGCGCGCCACGTAACCGCAATCTACGGCAATCTGCGGCAATCTATGGCAATCTGTGGCAATCTATAGCAATTTACTAGTACCGTAATATCTACTAAGTTCTACTAAGTTCTGCCAAGTTCTGCTAGTACTATAATATTACCCCCCCCTCCAGAAAAGCCTGCTCTTAGGCTTTATATATCCATATTATATCTATAGGGTATTCTTATCTTTATACTTAATAGGCAGTTTATTATCTTTACTATTCTAGCACTCTATCTACTTATTAAGGTACTTTAGGGGTCTAGGTTTATTAGGGTAACGGCTATAAAACTCTTAAAGCTTATAGGGACTACCTATAAAGTTCTATATAGGATACTAGGTGGGGTCTAGGCTATATCCTTTCTAACTAATACAATATTTTAACGTTCCCCTTATAAGCTTATAGGCCAGTATTTCTTTAATTTCCTATTTATTGTTACTATTAACTTAAATTAGTAAGGGAGGTTTATTCTTTTATCTAGGTAATAGGTTATTTACGGCTTTCTATAGCTTATCTAAAAAGAAAATAGGGTAAACCTTAATTAAATTTAGGAGCTTTACCTTATATAAGTTGCCTATTTTCTTAAGGACCTTATATAGTCCTACTATCTAATAGTTTAGCTTATAGCTAGGTCGTTCCATCTTATAATTTCTTATTATAACCTAAACTATATCTTCTATGGTAAAGTTAGGCTCTCGCCTATACTTATTTGCCTACTATTACATTAATTTTTAGGCCTTTTTTAGATTTATATAGGCTACTATCTAGGCTTCTTCTAAGCGTTTAGTATACTGCTAGGCTTCCTTATAAGATAGTTTTTCGCGTATAGTCTGGGGTTCTTCTAGTCTTTCCTAGTTAAAGCTTATATAAGGTAAATAGCCCATTTTTAGCTAAATAGGGGCAAATCCTGTAGAGTTATAGGGTAGGGTCACTTAGGTGTAATCTATTAGGGGTAGCCTAGTTATCTTAAAAGTAGTTAATAAAGGGTCAAAGTCTCTAGTCTAAGTATTAATTTATAATCTCCGTCTAACTATCTATCTAAAGGCAGTATATAGTAGAAAGCTTTAGCTTAATACCTAAAATCTAGGTAAACTTATTCTAAAAAGCTAATATAAATTACGGCCTATAATCGGATATAATAGTATTTAGTAGTCCATAAATTCGGTAGATATAGTAGATATATAATTAGGCCGCCTCTTTAGTATTAATATTCTTAAAATAGGGGATTAAGAATAGGCGCTTACTAAAGCAGTTAACTAGGATTATAACTATATTATATCTATTATGGTCTATAGGTAGCTTATAAAAGTCTATAAAGATATACTACTAGGGGCGTTTTAGTATTAGGAGTGGTTTTAATAGTCCTAGGGTCTTATCTTATAGGATTATAGACCTACGGCAGTTGTTATAGTTCTATATATAGCGGTTAATATCTATAACTATTCTAAGCTAGTAGTAGCAGTTGCTAATAATTCTATAGATTTTATTCTTTCTAGAGTAGGTTATAGAGACCTAGGTATATACTTTGGCAATAAGCTAAGTTTATAAGTTATATTTCTTTACTACTACTAGCCGTTCCTAATACTTAAGTAATCCATTTTTAAGGGACTATAGGCTAGTAATATCCTTTACCTTTTTACGGTACTCCTATAGAGAAGGGGCTGTATAGTTTATCTATAATAATTTATTAATAAAGTTAAGTCCTAAAGGTTAATAGGATATATCTTAGCGCCTAAGAAGTCTATACTTAGTTCTACCTATATCTAGGGGTTAAGGTGCTCTAATTATAGTAGTATCTAGGTCCGTAATAAGATTTTCATAGCTGTTTAGTTACCTAGGTCCTATTTACGTCTAGTAAAAGCATCCACATAATTCGTAGCGCCTAGTCTATATATAATTAAGAAGTTAAACTAAAATAGGGCATCCGCCTAGCGTACCTACTAGGCCGTAAGGGCCTTAGTTATTATAAAGTATTCTAGGGCCTTATAATCTAAAACTACCTTAATAGGCTTAGGGGTCCCTATTAGCTATATACACCAGTGCTAAAAGCTAAAGATAATAGCCAGTATTTCTTTATTATAAATATGGTAGTTTAGCTTAGCATTTATTATAGTCTTCAAATAGTATATAATAGGGTGCTATTCTCCGTTTGGTTGCTTCTAGGGGAAAATACCAGCTATTACACCGTTTAAGGTATTAGTTTCTAGTATTAAGGGCCGTTCTAAGTTAAAGTAGGCAAGTAGGGGAGCCAATACTAGCCGTTTTTTAAGCTTATTAAAGGCCTATATATATATAGCGTCCTAGTAAAAGGGCTAGTTTTTCCTAGTAAGGCGGTTAAAAGGCCAGGCGATCCTACTATAGTTCTTAATAAAGCGTTAGTAAAAGTTATAGAAACCTAAAAATAATTATACCCCCTTTATAGTCCGTAGGGGTGTCTACTAGTTAATTACAGCTATTTTCTCTAGGTTAGCCTTAATTCCGTCCATACTAATAATAAACCCTAGGTACTTTATACGCTTAACACTAAATTCCAACTTCTTAATATTAGCCTAGAGACTAGCCTTACGGAGCTATTATAGGACTTTATAGACGTGCTCCTTATATTCTAGCTTATTCTTAGAGTAAATTATAATATTATCTAAGTAGGCTGTATAGAAGTCGTCAAGGTAGTTAAAGAGTATATTGTTTATATACCGCTAGTACGTAGCTAGTTTATTAGTTAGTCTAAAAGGAAGTACTTTATACTTATACGTTCTGTAATAGGTCTAAAATATAGTAAGATCTTTAGACCTAGGGTTTATCCTAATTTAGCAAAAGGCCTAGCGGATATTAAGCTTTATAAAGACCTTAGCTCTACTTATTTAGGCGAAAGTCATATTAAGTAAGGGTAGCAGATAGCGGTCCCTACAGGTTATATTACCTAGCTTATAGTAGTTAATATAGAAGCGCAATCCTCTATTAAGCTTTTTAATAAAGAGAATAGGCAAGTTAAAAGGGGCTTAGCTAGGCTTAATAAAGCCCTTATTTAGGTTATTAATAAGGTACTACTTTATAGCCTATAATTTGGTAAGAGACTGTAGGTAGAAAGGGCTAAAGTTAAGGGTACTTTCCTTACCTTACTTAATCTCAATCTTATAGTTATATAGTTAGTAAAGCGGAAGTATATTAGACACCACCTTAGAAAAAACATCCTTAAATTTCCAGTATTAATTAGGTAGTTTTTATTCTACTAGTTCCTTATCTATAAGCTTACTTTCCTATCTACTAAGCTTGCTTTTTTTCCCTTAATTATTTAATTAATTTTATATAGACTAGTTATAAAGGTAACGGTATTAGGCTAAACTAGGTTCTAATAGAATCCTATAGCGCTAATATAGCAGATATTAACTAGTAGGAGGTCCGTAAGTCTCTTTAGCGTCTATTAGGCTGTATTCTATAGTATAGGGTTTATAGTCTTCCTTAGCTTATATTCTAAGTTGTCCTTTCTATCTATTAGTTTAGTATAGCATCTAATATTCCTAGCTTTCCTTTATAGCTATATAGGGCCTAAGTTCTCTATAGGGGACTTAGCTAGGTCACTACCAACTTTCTAGGTCTTTAGTGCGGGTAGTATAATATAGGTAGTTTAGGGGCGGCGTAGTATACAGATCCGTTATAGGTTAAGTTATATATCCTTCTTAAAGGCCTAGTCCCTACACATAGCATCAGCTTAGTAAATAGTATTAATCTAGGGTTATATAAGATTTTTTATTATAATACTAATTTTTTTTATAAAGGAAGGGGTTAGGGGTAGGGTTTTAGGCCAGATAAGCCGTTTGCTCTATATATTAAGCTATAAGCCTAAATAGGCTAGCTATTTTCTTTTTAAGATTATATTATAGCTTCCTAGATTTGTAATAAGAAAGGGGATATTATACTACCTTTATCTATTAACACGGAGGTAAATCCGTAAGATAGTTATTGTCGGGAATAAGGCAAGCGGTCGTCACGTGTCGACGTGGCCCTAGCGTAGTGAGGAACCTTAAGTTCCTTACCCCTTTCCTTATTCCTATCAATACAAGAAGAACAATTATTATACTATCTACGAACTGTAGCTACGTAATATCCCCTTATAAGTCCAACACTGATTAGTGGTTAACTTCACTATTATACCATAGAGCAGCTAGGTATCACTAAGAAGAGACGAGCCACTGTACTAGTGCTACTCGTGCTAGAGGAAGCTATCTTTTAAGGTTAGAACTGGTTCTGAACCTTAAATAGAACTCTTCTACGAATCTAAGGATCTAAAGGCTAGAACTAGTCCTAAGCCTTCCCTAGATTATAGATTCTTGCGTCTATTACGTAGAATAATACGCTTTACAAGTCTTCGCGATTTAAGGCTAGAACTGGTCCTAAGCCCTATAATCGCAAATATACGTTATAAACGCGTACTAAACGACAATCCCTATACCACTAATATTCCCTTCCTCCGAAGACATAATTATGGCCACTTTAAATAACTGGAGAGACTCCTTACTACTAGGGGTAGCTATATACGCGAAACTTATTAATAAAGATTAGGACGCATTTACCTTTAATNNAATAACNTNTACCNNAAAANAAGTTAANGGCTTTNTNNTANACNATATTCTATTNTACNAANATAGCNANTACNCCNATTTANAGTTATGGGAATACTTTAGGGAGGATTTTATAGGATGGACCGCCGACACCTAGGCACTTAGCAATATTAATATTATTTAGGATTTTTAAGACTCCTTCCGAAGGAATGGGGTATACGTTGCTAAGGACGGTAACTTAATTACTAGTAATATTTACGCCGTTCTTACTAGTATAAAAGAACTAGTATAGATGGAAACTAAGATTATATGTTAACTACGGAAACCTAAAACTAACCTATATTCTTTAGAAGGCAACTTTAATTTGGAATAAAACCCCTAGAACGCTACTCCCCTACCTAAAGGTACTCTTCTACTTAGAGGTGCTCTTCCTCTACCTCTACTACCTCTAACTCCTTTATCCTAGCTAACTAATAAACCTCTATCTTAAGAAGTCACGAATCTAATAAAGGTATATTTGGACAAAGAGAAGAAGTTTAGAGGAGAATTGTATAATATGCTCGGAGTAAAACTATAGGTCTTTTATAACTGCTGCAATAAGGTCGGAATTTAACGCCACTAGTTCTATTATGCTTTCTCTGTTATATTAAAGGGACGGGCGGCAACGTTCTATTATAACTATATTATAGGTAAAAACTATAGCTTTAATATAATGCTTTAGCTTACTAGAGCCTACTTTAAAACCGATAAAAACCGCTAACTCTATATATCTAAATAGCGGGAGACTATATTCTAGAGAGTTATCGCTTTTAACCCAATAATAACTCGCCTAGAGTGTCTTTAACTACTCTTTAATAAACTTTAGAAAATCTAATATGGTTTTACTAAAACCTACTAAAATAAGAACAGTCTAAGGGACCAGGTTATCTTAGCATGCTATAGCGTTCCTAAGTGTAACTTGGCGCTATATAAACCTATAGATATATTTAAAGGAGTATATACTAAACTACGCTCTACTATAGGCACTGTAATACAAATATAAGAACCCTAATAATTCTATACTAAAAACCCTATTTAAACTGGGATTCCAGACTAATATAATTATAACTGGATTAATTGAATATATGGTGGCCGGAGTAGGGGATATAGCAAAGGGTACGATTAATATTAACCACGAAGCAATTATGGAGGTCCTTATAGAGGTTTATTTCGGAATAACCATTAGAAGAAGTGCTATGTTTATAAGAAGCTAAATTGCTAGTTAAATAGACACTCTTTTAATAAGCGAAAGGAGGTATATAATAAGTTCCGATAGAGTATAAGAAATATTAGAAATTATAAGGTTACTACGGCCTACTTTTAAAGCTTTCTAGTCTAATATAAAGGTATAGAAGACCTTAAGGATAAGGTTAATAAGGCTAAATAGCTCCTTATAGATATAGATATTAAGGACTACTCTCCTAACCAATACTTTACTAAGTATAGTAAGGTAAATGGCATATAAACTATCGCTATCCTTAATAACCAATCTACGTTCCATTCTGTTATAAAGTTAGATATCTTTAATAAGCTAAAGGAAAGTTCCGCGTTTTCCTTTAATAATAGATACTCGGCGAACGTCTTCTATAGTATTATACCGGATACTAAAGCCGCAGGAGTATCTATAGCAGGAGAACCTTAAGTTTAAGCCCTTTAGTAGCTTAATAGCTCTGTTTAGATTAACTATTTAACGGCAGGCCAACACACGATTTATTTTAGCAAAGGTACTATAATCTCTTTTAGTATAATTAGGGTTTAAACCCCCTTAGGGTACATTACTTTTTACGTTATTCCTATAAACACCCCGTTTCTATTTTATATTAAAGATATAGATAAACTGGGTGTTAAGCTTAATAACCTTAAGAATATGCTCGTGTAGGGAGATAATTGGGTGCCTATTGTACGTAAGTAGGGTTACCCTTAGCTGCTCCTTTAATAACCAGAAAAGAGTATTACTTAAAGCTATTTAACTAAGTCAGAGTTACGCCAACTACACCGTCGTTTTGGTTACCTATTAGTTTACTAATTACTTAGGGTTCTTTAGCGAGTAGGCTATAAAGTTAAGGTTAAGGCAATTAAGCATCTTATAAAATACTGCTACTACTACCAAATAAACTAGAGGTCCCCTGGCCGATTTAAGTTTACCCTTAAAGATAACTATAACTTTAACTTCTATATTATTGTTAACGTTATATACCTTAGCGGCAAGCTAGTACTTTAAGTTATTGACTTTTTAACCTCCTTCTAAGCCGCATAATTCTTAAAGGATATATTAGCTAGGAACGCATAGGATACCCTTTAGTTATACTAGATTAATGTCTACCTAGGACCCCCTAATTAAATCGTCTATAACGCAGGAAAGAACTTCTTATCTATAGAGTTCCGACAATAAATAAAGGCAATAGCAATTAAGGTTAAGGAAGTCCCTATTAAGGCATATAATAATATTAGAAAAGTAGAGCGATATTACACGCCATTACGCCGCGTATATAAGATTATCTCTTTAGAACTAAAGGACGCTAGCGAAGAACTTACCTTGCAAATGGCTGTTAAAGCTATTAATAATTCCGCTAGCCCAGATAGACTCGTACCTACGTTGCTAGTTTTTAGCGCCTACCTATAAATAACTGACGATTCTTTACTATCTCCCTCTATTATATAACGAGCTAAGGCAATTCGCAAGGCAATAAAGAAGGTGCGACGCCTCTATGCTATACGCTAGGTTAATAACGTACTAGGAATAAGAAATGGCCTAAATACCTTAACTGCGCTTAATCTGCTACTCCAGTCTAAAGTACGCGTATAGCGTAAAAGGGGAGGATGGTTAGGCCTATATTAACTTATTGCAATTAATAGTTAAACTTATACTATTTAGATGCCTTACGGATCCACCTAATTCCGTTTAATTATTATTAAGCCTTACTATAAAGATAATAATTCCAAGCCTTTACAGGATGCCCTAGAAGATGCCTTAAAAGAGAACCACGATTAATATACTCCAGAAGGCGACTACGATCCCAATATAATTGTAGTAGATACGCTACAACTATAACGCGGTAGAGGTCGCCTAAAGGGATCATAAAATCGCCAATACCTTATTAATTTTAAAGAACAATTTATTGCCGCCATTAAGAATGAAGTTAAGTTATTAATGGCCTTTATAACAGCTAAAGAGAAGGCTAACTTTAAGCTCGCAAAACAGCTCTAAAAGGAAGGTCGTATTATAACCCTAGGAGCTCCTTTCTAAGCATCCGATAAGCAGGAGATTGACGGTCTTATTATAAGAGGAGTCTTTAAATTTAAGAAATATAACCCTATTAAGTTCGATGGAGTTCGCATCTTTAAGTTAAGAATAGTTAATAAAATTAAGGGCAAAGCTACTAACGCCCTATTTAAGAAATTAAGGCTTATTATCTAAGGTTATAACGATAATAGTAAAGAGATAATTCTTATATAATCTCCCACGATTTAACAAGCTAGTTAGCGAGTTATTATTACATTAGCTCCCTCCTTAATAAAGAATAGAATGGTAGTTTATTTACGAGATATTACTTAAGCCTACACCCAATTAGAGACGCACCTTTAGCGCTTAATATTAGCATACCTTCTAGAGCAAATTTGCCACTAGTATCCTAAAGACACGATTATAGTTGTGCTTAAGCCATTATATAGAATCGCAGAGGCAGGAACTTACTAGTAGGCTACCTATAGCAAGCACTATAAAGAGAAGCTTTTGATAACTACTTCTATATTTAATCCCTGCTTCCTTATTATAACTACGGGAACCCAATTCGGAATCGTTAGTATATAAACTAATAATATAATTATCTTAGGAGACGACTAATTCTTAGCTCTTAAAGAGGATAAGCTAGTAAAGGTAAATCTTATAGCAAAGCTAAAGGAAAAGCTTAACTTAATAATACTATTACTCTTTAATGGATATATCCTCTCCCTAAACGAGGATTCTATTACTTTGCGCTAGAAGGGTTAAGATAAAAAGATTAATGTTATTAACGTTAATTTCCTAAAGTAAGGATACGTGGAGCAACGCGCTTGCGGAGCTTATGTTGCTTCTATCTATTAACCTAAGGCTTTATTTAATCTCTCTATTGCCGCCTAATACTAGGAAGCAACTAAGGATGACGTTCTTGCCCTAAATAAACGTCTTTTCTGGCAAATAAACCATCTTAATTGGGGATTACTCTACGTGCCTATTAATCTTCCTACTACTAAGCTCTTTATATTTGTTAATAGATCGTTTATAAATAATAAAGATTTTAGCTCCTAGTTAGGATATAAGATTATTATCGCAAATGAATTTACTAGAGAGAATAACTTTATAATCTATAGCAATCTTATCTATTAGAGCTTAACTAAGAGCAAGCGCGTTACCTAAAGTGTTTTGGCGTTAGAGATATATAGAATGGTTAGCGGAGTTAATATAGCAATTACAATTGGAACTACCCTAAAGATAATTATAGATCGACTTAAACTTCCTATTATCCCTATAATTATATACACCAATTTATTTTCCCTCTATAAGTGTTTAGTTAAGCTCGGTACCACAAAGGAGAAGCGCCTTATAATTAATATTATAGCACTTTAGTAATCCTATAAGCGTTAAGAACTCTTTAAGATTTAATGGATTAATAGCCAAAATAACCTAGTAGATATAATAACGAAGGCGAACCCAAATAAGGCACTAGAGACGTTTATTAATATAAATACTCTGCGTATATAAGTTAAAGGTTAGGTTAAAAGGGAGTCCCCAGAAATTTCTTAGTTACGTAAGGTCTTAAAATGTCCAGGAACTTTAACCGGCGGTTAAAGTTATCTAATTAGTTAGATTCTGCAGACCCTGACTTAAACTAGCCAATCAGGATTTTCCATCCCCGGGATGGAAAATCGCTATTGGCTCGCTTACTACTAGCGCCTTAGCGACTCCCTTTGTATTCTTATTAAACCTAACGTCCTTCTTTATCTTCTTCTTCTTCTTCTTAGCTTTGTATCTTTATATAGTGGCAATCTATAAGTGTATATAGATGGCAACCATAAAAGAAGAGTTGCTAGTGTCGGGAATGAGGCAAGCGGTTGTCACGTGTTGACGTGGCCCTAGCGTGGTGAGGAACCTTAAGTTCCTTACCCCTTTCCTTATTCCTATCAATATAAGAAGAATAATCATCATACTATTTACGAACCGTAGCTACGTGATATCCCCTTGTGAGTCCAATAGTTATAATAGGTAGCCCTATCTACCCGTTATACCCATAAATAGGAATTAGTTTAAGTAGTTTTTTAATAAGTGTATTTAAAAAGTTAGCTAGCTTTATGGTATATTAGGTATCATTAAGGCAAAGGCATTTACTCTAGAGTTAGCTAAAGTAGAGGTTAAAACTTAATATCTGTTACGGAATAAAGTATAAGGGATAGTATAGCTTCTTCTACTAACTAGCTAACCTAGATTAATATATAATATATTAATCCCTTTTAACCCTAAAGAAAAGTCTTTTTCTAACTCTATACTATTCTTCTAGATTAATAAAACCTCGTCCCTTTTTATATTTATTAGGTAGTCTTTTATAATATAGCCCTTTTAGCCGTAAAAGAAGTAGGCGCCTTAATCGCTAAGGGCCTATATATAGGGACTACCGTATATAGGCTCAGTATTTAGTAGACCTACGGCAGGACTAGCCGTATAGCTAGCTACTATATTAGCGGTAGGCTATATAGCTAGTGCTATAGGAGTTACCAATTATGTTAGGGCACTATAGGCCGTTCTTGCGTTGCTTATGGTCTAATTTAAAGGGTTTTTAGCTTTATACCATTTAGCGCATACCTTAATTCAATAGAGGCCTTAGTTAATAGCTAAGCACTAATTTATAAGTTCCTTTAGCGTTTATATAGTAGTAAAAACTAGTAGTACAGCCAGCTATAGGTCTAGGGTAAGCTTATTAAATAGGTCTAGTATTAGATCTTCCTAGGGAATTTAAACCTAGCCAGCTAGGTATAAAAAGTGGGTTTAAAAGGCCGAAAAGGTCTTCATTATTTTTATATTTAGGCCTTTATAATTAAGGCAGGCGTTTTATATCTTAAAGGGGTCCTTATAAATAGAAGATAAGTAGTTAATTATTTCTTCTTTAGAGGTAAAAGGGTTTATTAAGTCCTTGGTATATTACGGGCGTAGGTATATTTAGGCGTCCCTACTAGTACGGTTAAAGATATAGGCCATTTAGGCCTAAGGGGTAGGAAAGTAGTTAGTATTAACTTTAAGCTTATCCTATAGTTAGAGCTTCTAATTATTAAATATAGGGTCTATTCCGTTTATAAGTAATAAAAGGTCCGCAACCTTTATGGACCGTGATAGTGCTATAAAGGGCTTAGTAGGTCCGCTAAGGCGCCAGGATAGGGCTTTAAGGACTATAGTAAGTCTCTAGGTGTTTAATAATTTATTACTAAATACGGAAGTAGGGGTATCTCTAGCTTTAAGTAGCTCTTATAGTCGTTTAATCTTAGCATTAGCTGCTACTAGCTCTGCCTAGGGGTTTAAGATATTAACTATTTTATTATCTAAGGTATTTAAAGGTCCTACAGCTGCTTTACTGGCTACTATATTTCTTAGTATAGTAGTAGGTATATTATATAATTTTTAGTAGGTTTCTATAGGGGTTCTAGTCTATATATATTCTATAGGTCCTATTCTATTCTTTTCTATTCTTTCTAGTTTTATTCTGTTCTTTAAGTTTTAGTAATAATCTTTAGGTTTAGGTTTATATTCTATTCTAGTTTATAATTTTATAGATATATTTAAGTTCCTTCTTAGGAAGAAGAGGGTGGTTAAGCTTTAGATAATATTAGCAACTTAGTTAATTTAAGGCATAAGCACGGTAAGAGGGACGCGTAAGCCTATATAAATAGTAGTTTATAAATAAGGATCTAAAGCTAGAGAAAAGAAAAGAAGAGGATAAGTAGTACCGCTTAAAGTTATATACAATCTACGCGTTATATAACCGCAATCTACGGCAATCTATGGCAATCTATAGTAATTTACTAGTACCGTAACATCTACTAAGTTCTACTAAGTTCTGCCAAGTTCTGCTAGTACTGTAATATTAAGTCTATATCTAAAGATAAGGACAATAGGGGCAAGGAGCTAGTAGAGGTAGAGGATAAGGATATTAACGCGATATTGCTACCGCCGCCAGCACGCTTTATAAGTATTTAGAAGGCAGTTACTAACAATAGTAAGGAGTTTCTTCCTAGTATAAAGTCAGCTATATTTAACGCTAATAACCTATATTATTTTAAGCTAGAGTAGTAAAAGGAGTAAATCTTACTAGATCTATCGCCACGGAAGTTTAAAATTAGTTAACTCTAAGCCGTTACCTCTTACAAAAAAGCGCGTTAAGCTAACTATTACCCTTATAAGATTTAATCTTATAATAATCTATATTAAGCTATTAATATAATTAATACTTAGTATAAGTGTTAGGTAAAACCTAAGTATATAGTTATATAGCTATAAGGCACAGGCAACTCGTATATAACTTACCTATAAGGTACGTGCTTTATACATACCTAGGGAAACCCCTTTCTTACCTTATACCTTAGACTCCTCCTTCTCCCTTAAGGATTTGTCTACTTATACAATATACCCTATTATTCTATTATTAGACTCCCTATCTATATCCTTACCTTATATTTAAATCCTTGCTAATCCCTTTAAGAGGATAGCCGGTTTAATCTTTCTACAATACCTCTAAAGACAAGATTAATGCCTACGCTTAACGGCAATATACTCGCGACACAATAGCAAAACGCCTTAGGATCTAGTGCAGACGAAACTGCTAGAAGTACGCTAGCAGCATCTAAGCCACCTAAACCTTAAAACGATTAGATATCTATAAACATTAAAGACTAGTTTAACTTATATACCTAGGCTTAATAGGAGCTTAATAAGGTTACTAGCGTCCTACTAAATACTACTAACCTAAAGAAGCTAGATAAGCTGGCTAATAAAATAGCTAACTTACGGAGTATTATTAATTTAATAAAGCCCTCCCGTTACCTCTCTAGTAATAAGTATAAGTTGTGTATTAAACGTATATAACGAACAAATCTTAACACCCTGGTTAAGAAGTCACTACTTAATATTAGTAGCACTACTTAACAGAAGTTTAACTGGTGGATTACTATAATTAAGAATTAATTTAAGATCTATAACGCTAACTATAACTGCGAGCGACGTACGCGCTAGGCTATTAAAGGTCTTATAAAAGAAAATATAGTTGCCTAATTAGTACATTGCCGCCTAGGCGCCAAAGATAAAGGTCCTCTACTATAGGACGAACTTAAGACTATAGTCTAAGACTAGATTAAGAACCCTATAGTAAAACGCTTTAAAAATGCTACTATATACTATATAACTGTAATAAAGGAGAACTAGAAGTTTAATACCTTCTTAGCCCGTATATATAGCTTAAAGAACCTCTTCTTATATACCCCTTTTATTGACCCTAATTAATAGGTAGACTTTTAGTTCTTATACCTTCTAACTTATCTATAAGCAGAGCTCTTTCGCCAGAACTTTGCTATACAGGTAAGAACTACTAAGGACCTTTTCGTAGAAATCCGCCGTATAGAGTAACTGCTTAATACTATAAAGCTTACAGAAGATTGCGTAGTTAGTAGTAGTAAATCCTTACGCTTAAAGCGCGGTCGTAGTATAGGCTTTATAGGGTTAAGTTTAGAGGACAAAACTTAAGGAAGGTAAGGCTTTCCTAAATAAACTCCTAGGGAGACAACTTAATAGCTAGACGGCTCTAAGGACCCCCTAAACGCTAGTGCTACGTATATAACTTATATAAGGAACGCAGATAGTAGCTATAGTAAAGACTGCTAGTAGTAAGCTACCTAAGACTAGAATAATATATACCCTAAACGTATATTATATATAGGACATTATAATCTAACGTTAAAGAATAAGACTAGGATATCGTATACCCTAAACGTATATCATATGTAGGATATTACGACCTAACGTTATAGAATGAGATAAGCATAACATATACCCTAAACGCATCATGCGCAGAATATTGTAACTTAACGTTAGAGAACGAGATAAGGATAACGTATACCCTAAACGTATATTATACGTAGGATATCGCGACCTAACATTAGAGAAGAAGACTAGGATACTATATACCCCTAAATATACACCTTATATAGGTGTATTGTAACCTAACGTTAGATAGGCAGAAGGCTAGGATACCGTATACCCCTAAACATATACCTTATATAGGCGCATCGCGACCCAACATTAGATAGGCTTATTATATTAAGGCGTCTTAGTTACAATAGTAAAATAGGTATTATCTACTACTTAAAAGGGAGCCTCCCTTACCCTAGATATTCTTATAAAGCTGATTTAAAGAATACTAGCCTCGTAGCTGCTCTAGTTAGTTAATAGCCTATCTCTTATTTCTTACTATACCGTCTTCTACACTCTATATTATATCCTTAATTATCTTATACTAATAGCTATAGAATATAACCTTGCTATTAACCTACTAGCGGACCCCCTAGTAGTAATTAAGAGCTTTAATTAACGGCTTACCCCCTAGCCCTAAAGTCTACTTGGCCCAAACTAGAATACTAAATTACCGCCCTAAAGTATCTTATATTTCCTTAGTAGCACCTATAGGTTAAGAATAAATAGAAAGGGTTAAGTATTAGCTTATAGCGGCTATAGTAGGGGTATAGTAGACGTTATAATAGATAGCTAAGTAGGCTTTATAGTAGTAGATAGTTAAGGACCTTTTAGTATCTCTCTAGGGGTTAAATATATAGAAGAGGGTTTATCTAAAGACGGAATCTAGCTGTTAACGCGTTTAGGAATAGACCTAGGTATAGGTATAAGTATAGGGCTATCTAAAGATAGATATATAGACTTTATAGGCCCTATCTAGATGCCTATCTTTCCTTACTAAATCTATATAGGTGTAAATAATACTAATAACCTTTCTATCTCGCTAAGGTATTATAAAATTATCTACACGCGTAATTAAACCCCCTTTATCTCTAAGATTGCGGCCTTATATCTTAGCTTAGCTATAGCCTTATAGGCGGGCTAGTATTTCCACATTATTATCTTATCTAGCATAACTACACTAGCTAATAAGCTTTTTACCTATATAATAAACCTCTAGTACTCCTTATAGCTAAAGATGGAATACTTTTATAGGGGTAGAGTAGGAATAACTTATATAGGATTACTAAGTCCTATAATAGGATTACCCTAAGTATATAGAGAAGGCGTAGAAATCTTAAACCTATAAGGTTAAGCTATATAACCTTATTATCTACTCTATTTAGGTAGCAGGCCTCTATATATTTTAGCTAGACATCAGTCTTAGGCTATATCTTTAAGCAAAGGGCCTCCTCTAGTACCTCCCGCGCGTAGAAAAGAAAGTAGCCCTTTTTTTCCTTTAGGAAGCTAGTAATTAACTATCTAAACGTATAAGGTAGATAGCTAAGGTAAGCTCCCGTTATTATATCTATATTCTAGTATTTAGCCTATCTAATTTAAGTCTCCTTAACGCCGCTAAGCTTAGTATACTAGACGCTCTACTTATAGGCGCTAGAGGTCTTCTCCTTTAAGTAAATCCTACCCTATAAAATATCTTTTTATTTTATTTAAACTATATATAATCGCTTAACGGCTATTATAGTACTTTAATACTACTAGGAAAGATATATAGGTTATAGTGGTCCTCTAGCTACTAAAAGGATAGAAAGCTCTTAGCGCTATCTTTACCCTAGTAGTTAAAGAAGTAAAAGACTATTATAGAGAGAGGGTATATTGGCAAAATATTATCCCCTATTAACGGCCTTAATAGTTAGTAGTTAACGCAATTAGCGGGCAGTTAAGGACATTTCGCAACTTAACCAACTAGCCTATATTGTGTTTTTTTATATACAGCCTATATATAGTCTACGCGCAACCTACGCGTTTAGTAACTATAATTGTATTAGGAGCCATCTACCTCTTTTATACTAATAGTATATTTTAGATAATAAAGGCTACTTTAAAGCTATTTATAAGTGTTATGGAGTAAGTATAAGCGACAATAATATATAACGAAGTAGATATTATTAAGCTATATACATAAACTATATAATAAAGTTAAGACGTTATATAAGGAAAGAAGGTAAGGAAACAGAAAGAAAGGGTATATATTATTAACTTAGTTGCATAGTTAATACGTATATAGAGTAGAATAGGATTTAGGCAGCGGTCCTAGTAGAACTTAGTAGAATTTAGTAGACTTGGCAGAATATAGCAGAATGCGGCAGATTGCCGTCAAGAATGGTAAATTGCTGTAGATTGTGGTAAATTGCCGTCTTATAGTCAATCTTCTAATTACTAAGTTAGTGGAAATAGGCGGACGTGTATAAGGTGTTATAGGGTATATCCTGTAAGCTTTTGCAGTATGTGAAATTAAATAAGCGACTTAATTGTAAATATAGCTCTAAAGCGTCTATATATATACGAGGAAGGTGTAGGTAATAAGATAAAAGGGGAGACTAATATGTAGCTGAAACGGGGTGATACGCTGGTAAGACAGGGTAGTGTTTTAACAGGGTATAAGATAGGGTAGTCGGTTACATATCCTATAACAGTACCCCCCCTTTAAACTTAAGCTTCTATAAGATAGGGTTGTAGTAGTTTTAGGTAGAGTTTATAAAAGTCTTCTACGGCTTATATAAGTCCTATAGAGTTAACGGGTTTCTATAAGGGCTTAGTAAAGTCTCTCTATTTTATAAGGTATTGTTATAAAGACAATATATTATATGCGAACGCTAGATAAACAAGTATAAGATTTAAAGAATTGATAGCTATATATAGCTGTTGTAGAGACTTAAGAGAATTACTAGAGAGCTTAACAGGAATGTAGCTGCGGCTAAATCTATATAGGGGCAATTGGGGCGGATAAACTATCTGCTAAGCAATATTAAGAGGAAGGGAAACCAGCTACGCGTTTAGCGTAGCGCGTGCCGCGGGCAGTCCCGTAACAGGTATATATTAGCGTTTCCGTTTATTATACTTAATATTATCAATTCTTTCAACAAAGTACTCGTTCTTACTATCTATTTTAACTAGTAGGGGAGGATCCTATATCTATCTAGGCAGGGCGTCTAATAAGGGGGTAGTAGGGTAGAGGACCGATATATAGAATATAGGGTGGATCTTAACCATATTAGGGAGCTTTAGTTAGTAGGCGTAAGAGGAGGTAACCTTCTTAACTTTATAAGGGCCAGCGTTCTTCTAGTTAAGCTTCTTAGCAGGTTATTTTATATTTAGATTTCTTATATCTAGCTAGATAAAATTACTAACTTAATAGGCTAGTCCTAGGGTTTAGTTCTTATTCGCTACGGCTTTATATATAGATTAAGCCTATATTATTTTATTAGTAAGGGACTATTATAGTTCCTCTATCTTCTTTATAAATTTATTTACTTTTATAACTTATAAAACGTAATAAGCGGAGTAAGGAACATTACTAAAGGGTTTAAAACCTATTTATAGATGTTAGCTATAGTTAGCTAGAAATAGAGAGACCTTTATAGTTTCTAAAATAGAGTTATTTATAGTAAACTTAGTAAATATAAGCTAGTTAATCTGGTTATCCTATAAATACAATATATATATCCAAATATACTATTTTATTATAGCATTTACATATTTTATTTAACTATCCGTTTCTAGGTAGTATACTATAGATAATAGTACTTTAACATAGAGCTAGGTAGTTAGTTCTTTTTAGAATATAGAGATAAACTAATAGCTTCTATTAGAGATAATTATTTTTTAGGAAGTCTATAGAGTTTCTATATATAATCTAGGAATAGTTAGGTAATAGTAGGTGCTAATATATTAGGGCAGGCAATTAAGTGTCTTATCTTAGATAGTTAGTCTATAACTACTATAATATTTATATAGCCTTTACTTATAGGGAGGTTTGTAACGTTCCTGCCCCTACGTCGCTATACGGCCAAAAAGACATAGAGTGCTTGCGAACTTGTTCGCAAGCGCGGCGGGATCTAATATATATACTCTTACAAGGTTAATAATAAAGTTAATTAAGATATCCTTTTATCTTTAGTCTAGAACAGGTCGTAGCCTTAAAAGGCCATTATACGTCTTATATAAGGCCTTGGCTTATTAGTAGGTATAGTAACTAGAGATATACCTTCGTATTATATTATATATATTTAGCTAGTAATACTCTTATTAGAGTAGTTCTAGGGTCTTTTCTTAACCTAGGTGGCCGGCTACTAGTAGATTGTATACGTGTTTAAGGAGCTTTAGCTTAAGTTTATTGTAGTTAAGTATAACTAGATAGTTTAAATAATATAGGTAGTTCCTATAAGCTTTACATTTACTTAGGGAAATCCTCTTAAAACGTCTAACGCTATCTTATATTAGCTTAAGTATTTCTTAAATAAACTTATTATTTAGATATTCGTTAATTATAATCTATTTAATATTAGTTATTTTAAGGATATATACTATATGTTACGGGACCGCCCGCGACACACGCTACGCTAGACGCGTAGCTTTCCTTTCCTTATTTGATATCGCTTGGCAGATAGTTTATCTGCCCCGATTGCCCCTATATAGATTTAGCCGTAGTCGCATTTATAACGGAACCTTGTAGTAGGAACTACAATGGGTTCTATTAATAGGCTAGGTGTGTAGGAAATGCAAAGACAGTAGTCAACAACGTAATAATAACTGGTGGAGTGGTTGCCTAATAGATTAACTCTAATTGTATTCTGAGAATTACTATAAGGAAGGAACTATTTAGGTAGGGACCGAGGATCCTTAAATACACAACCGTACTCCTAAGAAAGTCGTTACTCTATCTGCTTTGTCTACTCTATTCGCTCTATTATAGATCTCGCAGATTACATAGATTATATAGATTACATCACGTGACTCTACTTACTATTTTTTATCACATAGTTCTACGGGTTCTATTCTAGACCGTGCCTATATTAACTAACTAGCTTCTTTTAACTCTTCTCTAAGTAGTTATAATATTGTACTTAAAGCGTCCGTAATACCATCTCCCTCCTCTCTATCTTTGTCCTTAAAGATACCTAGCATCTCTAAGTTGTTTACTAGAGGTATAATATCCGTCTAATTAACTTGGTTAATATCGTTACTTATAATACCTAAAGTTTCTTCCTCTTCCTTAACCCTTCATCGTATGTGTACAGTTTCTTCTATACTGTCGCTTGGTAAGGTAATGCCGTCTCCATATTCTCATTATGTAAGAGAGGGGTTAGTTTACGTTGCGTTGGCAAGTCCCTTATTTTAGCAACCCTCTTCTTGTTTAGAGTGCACTAAAGTAAATATTTAATCGTCTTGCAATGTTCGCTTAATTCCTAATACTAAGTGTGCGCGTCCTATGGTTCTTAATAGTCTCTAAGTTCCCTAAGTAATTTATTATAGGGTCTTATATTTAATTTACTACTGCGAAGCTTAATAATAAGCTGTCCGTTGCTTTGGCGGAACTTTATTATTCGCGTAATGCTAAAAAGGAGGCTACTAATGCTTAACAGCGGGCTCTTAACTCCCGTCTTGCTGCTTTTGCTTAACTAATTTGTTTTAAGAAAGTGCGTAAGAAGGTTCGTTTTAAGGAGTAGAAACTTATAGAATAAGGTCTGCAGGAACTAGGTAATGAGAGGACTAACTCTCCTCCTATAGTAAGGGGAATAACTCTAAGTAGTTTGGCAGTCGCTCCTTCTAGGTCCCCCTTAGGTAACTTATTCTTTAACAATTCTTCTTTATTAATATTGCCTGACCTATTTTCTTCTAATACTCCTATACCTTTCCTATAGCGTTCTTTAAATTCTCTAGTAGCTCCTAGGTAGTCTTAGTGTAGCCTATTTACTTAACCTCGTACTATATTTCATTATTAATGTCCTTATAACTAATAATCCTTAAAACTTACTATTTATCTTCTTCCTGTCCTCTATATATGTCTGCCTTGTAAACTAGTAGCTTAATATTCCTATATGCTGGCTCTAGTATTACAATATGCTATATAGGGTAGATCTTTATTTTGGCTAGTAGGTTTAACTTAAATGTAACCAGTGAAATCCTCTGTGTAATTTTGAAAGGTCCTAGTCTGATATAGTTTAACTTCTTACTTAGTTATCAACTTTTAAAATTTTTGTGTAGTAGCCATACTTTATCTCCCTCCTTAAGATCTAGTCCCTTAGATCTCTTAGCATTATAGTACTTTTTTATCCTTTACTATACCACCTTAGCTATTTCCATAAGGTTTGCATAAAGATTTATT
The DNA here is from genome assembly GCF_001692895.1 of Cenococcum geophilum 1.58. Lineage (NCBI taxonomy): Eukaryota > Fungi > Ascomycota > Dothideomycetes > Gloniales > Gloniaceae > Cenococcum > Cenococcum geophilum. The sequence continues at coordinate 4,939,422 of NW_027137561.1, forward strand.
AAATCCTTTATCCTTTACTTAGCTTTACTACTCGTTTTTTTTACTTAATGTAGCAATAATAATGTTTTTAGTTTATATCCATAATTCGCCTTAAATAGTAACGTACCCATTCCTTCTTATAGTGTTGCATTATATATAAACTGTGTAACTAGTAATAGCAATACCCAATTATTTTGTGCGTAATTAATATAATGCCTTAGATACTATTCTAGTGTCTAGTTTAATCTTTCCGTTTAACCATCTGTCTGCGGATAATATGCGGTAGAAGTTGCTGCTTAAACTTTTTATTCTGCTAAGAATACCTCCTAAAATACTGCTATGAATCTTAGATCTCTATCCGATATAATTTTGCTTAGTGCTCTATGTCTTACGAATACTTCTTTAATATAGATTCTAGCGATATCTTCTACTAATATTTCTTCCGTATAGGTTATAAAGTATCCCCACTTTATAAGCTTGTCTACTATTACTAAGATTACGTCGTGATCTCGTTTAGTAATAGGATCTCTTAATTTTGGCAACTTAATAATAAAGTCCTATAATATGACCTCCTATGGTCTCTCTAGTATTTTAATAGGTTATAGCCCTCTATACAGCTTATGCCTTATTAGTTTATTTCTTTAGCAATCTAGATACTCTTTAGTAACCCTTTTGGCTATCCTCTAGATTCCGTTAATAATATACTCCTCCTAGAGTCTTAATACTAAGCCCGTAGCTCTATTATGTCCTTAAGTTAGTCCCTTATAGAAGTCCTCTATAAACTACTCTGCTATACTTCTTAGGATGTACTTTACCTCTCGATTTTTATATATATCTGACTGTAGATCTTCTAGCTATGCTTTTAGAATTCTTTATACCTAAAAGCTTTCTGGTATCTTGTAGACCTCTTTTAACTTATTCTCTTAAGTTGCTATAATTTTTGGATAATTATACCTAATTAGTCTATCTGTATCTTTTTATAGTAAAGCCCCTAATAGCTTGTTGTTATTTTGTAGTTTAGCTTTAACTTAACGCATCTACTCGCGTGTTGTCTATACCCTTAGTATACTAAATCTTAAAATAGTATTCTGTAAGCATCTCTGCCTATCTAACCTATCTTTGGTTGAGCTCCTTTGTTGTTAGGAATCCTATTAGGTTCTTATAATCTATTTTAACTATAAATAGTTTCTTTATGCCTTGTAAGAATGCTCTCTATTTCTTTAGTGCTATAACTATACCTAATAACTCCTTATTGTAGATGTTATAGTTTAACTCTAGTGGTGTTATCTTTTAACTATAATATACCACTGGATGCTATCCGTCTAGATGCTTTTATATAAAGTATACTTCTAGTATAAAGTCTAATGCATTTGTTTCTATAACTATCTCTAGTCCTAGTTAATAGATCTTAAGAACTGGCTCCTAGGTAAACAACTCTTTAACTTTTTTAAAGAGTTCTCACTGTTCCTCTCCCTATGCCTATAGTTCTTCTTTCTTTATTAATTGCGTAAATGGTTTAATATCCTTTAACTATTACGCTATAAACCTTCTATAGTAATTACAAAACCCTAGGAATAATCTTAATTACGTAACGTTCTCTAGTTCTTGCTAATTTACTATAGCCTTAATTTTCTTTAGATCTATGCTAAGTTGGCCTAGTTTAATAATAAATTTAACAAAATCGGTCTTCCTGGTGAAGAACTCGCATTTCTTAATTGCTACTAGTATCTATTCTTCCTATAGTCTCTTTAAGACCTATTTAATATATTCTCCGTGCTCTTCCTTATTTATTAAGTAGATAATAATATTATTAAGGTATACTATAACAAATTTATCTAAATGTTCTCCTAATATATTGTTAATACACTTTTAGAACGTTGCTAGTGCATTTATAAGCCCGAATTGCATAACTAATAGTTTATATAGTTCTTCCTTTAACCTAAAGGCTACCTTCTATTTGTCGCCTTCCTTAATCCTAATCTAATAGTATACCTATCTTAGATCTATCTTTATAAAGATTTGCGCATTATTAATCCTATCTTAGATTTTGCTAATTAAGGGTAAAGGATACCTATCCTTCCTAGTAATGCTGTTTAACTATCTATAGTTAATATATAGCCTTAGTTTGCCATTCTTCTTTAGTATGAATAGTACTGGATATCCTGCTAATAACTGCAATGGTCTAATATATCCTTTTTATAAGTTCTCTTAGATAAACTCTTTTAATACTCTACCTTCTTCTTTGGTAAGCTTATAGATTAGAAAAAACCTTAGACTTATTCCTGGTTCTAATTCTATTTTATAGTCCTATGCTATATACTCTAACAGCTTTTTACTCTTAGGTAACTATAGTTTCTTACTATACTTATGGTATCTTTTTAGTATATAGCTTAGCCCTTTTTCCGTTTCTTTATAGGTNGCTCCNACTTAGTACNATACTAACTTNGCTTATTNTCNNATCTTACGGCGTTAANTATCNCTAATATNAACCTAACCTATAACCTAATTAATCTTTAGATTGTATTTCTGTAACTAAGGCATTTCTAATACTGCCTTATTATTTCCTAATAGTAATATATTAAAAGACATCTCAATTTATCTTCCTTTAATGGTTAACTAAATAGGTCCTATTTTAAGATTAATAATGCCTCCTCTATAGGCTATCAGATCTCCTAAAATTATTACTAATAGGTAAGAACATTCTTTCTATCTATATGGTATCCCTATTCTTTTAACTACTACTAGCGAGATATTGTTTCTTGTTGCTCCACTATCTATTAATGCCTTAAACTGTTAATCTTACTACTTAACTTATAAATTTAGGTGTTATCCTTAAATTCTGTTAAGGGTCTAAGGCTCTACTACTAGCTCCCTTTGGTTCTATAGGCCTCTACTTTTCCTAACTATTAGCTGCTTGATCCTATTTATACTTAGTCCAACTTAGGCTAATACTTAGTTTGCTTTTTATCTTTAATATACTATAGATAGGTGTTCTCTAGATATTCCCACTATTATTATTTATTTAGGTATTCTTCCGTAAGGAATCTTCCTGGTTAAAGTATTAAGTCTCCCTATTTTTAAACTTCTACTAGGTGCCAACTATACATATACTTAGCGTTTTAATACTTTACTTTATCCGTCATCTAATATATTCTTATTAGATACTTTTAATTTTTGTTCTTTAATGCTCTATATATATTACACGTATTATCTACATATACTATTTACGATAGTGTATAATATGCTTAATATCTTAGGTTAACTCTTAGTTCGTCTTCGTCCTAAAGTTTAAACCTTTTTTATATTAATCTAAGCGTTATAACTTTATTCGCGGGTACTAAGATTTATCTTTCGCTTCTCTAGTCCTCTAATTACTCCTCTAGATCCTTTAATATTATAATTAAGGCCCCTTTAATGTAAGTTATAGCCTTCTTTGTGATTAGGTGGTCTTAGACAGCTTTTTCGTCCAACTATATATAGAAATCTTCCTACTTATTATTATATCGTTGCCTATACTACTTTTAGTACAGCTACTTAAGTATATATAGCTTATCCGTAAGGAAATATCTCTTTATTACTACGTTGTAATAGCCTTTAGTATATTATTCCTTGAACCTAGTAGGAATCCCTAAATTCTCTTCTTATTCCAGTTTAGTAAGCTACTTAGCTCTTAATATACCTGCTCTAGGCCTATTAGTAATCCTTTATACTGGCGCTCTGTCCTTTATATATCCTAATATGCTAAATCTCTTATCTAGTTTCTATTCTTGCTATAAGGTAATTCTCGTCCTAAATTCCTCTATAGTTTCCTTTATGTCGCGTCTTATAAGTAAATCTTTAAAGTCTTTATACTTCCTAATCTTAGTATTAACTTTTCAATCTTTAGGCTAAACACTATATTCCCCTAGTAAGTCCTTTAGGTCTATATATCTGTCTCCTAGTCTAATTACTATTTGCGCTATAGATTCTCTAATCTATAAAGAAGCTCTTTACCTCTTACTTATAGGTGTCCTAATTCGTACTCCAAATTCTTATTCCCTTAGATTACTTAATCCTGAGCTTGCTTCTAACTTAAGCTTAGCTTTTGCCTTAATCCAACTAGGCGTCCGTAGTGTTCTTATCTTATCTTAAGAGTCTTAAATCTCACTTATCTCGTCTTAAGAGTCTTATACCTATAGGAAACTCTGTTCCGAGCTTATTTATATATCTTTAAACTAAGCTGCTGCTCTACTCCATTAGTTTCTATCCGTTATAGGTCTTTAAGCTTACCTTATCTCATCTTAAGAATCTTAGTTATCTCTTATCTCATCTTAAGAATCTTAAGCCTTTGGCTTTTTGCCTTTATTAAGTAGTAAGCTAGCACTAGCAGTCGTCTGCTTACTTAATTGTCTCTAGATATTACTCCTTCTATCTTATAAAGCGATGGATGCCGTATCTAATAGTGTTATACTACCCATTACTAAACCTTGCTCTATAGTGGTTTTAGTCTCTACTTCTATTACGTTATTAAGGTTTAGATACCCCTAGTTGGTTCCTTTACTATCCTTATCGCTATTAATTAATAAGTACTCTGACTCTATTATTATTATTGCTAATTATTATCTGTATATTACTATAATATCTTAATCCAGCTTATAGAGTCGATCTTATTCTTTATCTAACTCTTTAGTTCCTCTAAGTCCTTTTAACTCTGGCTCTTATAGCTAATAGCTTACGCCGTACTTAGCGTTTTTATAAATTTAGTATGCGTTATTGTAATAAAACGCAAAACTTTTAATTAAACACTCTTTTGTTTCTTGTAGTATACTATTATCCCTCTATATATATATATTATATACTATTAGTCTAGTTCCCTTTATTATATAGTAATTCTAACTATCTTTATAATCCCTTATAAAGTGACCCTATTTTCCATAATTTATATAAGCTCTATCTCTAAACTATTAACTTTGTTATAGAGTCCGCCTAAATATCTTCTACTATTAAGATCCCTGGTTTAGCCTTTGCTTTTTAGTCCTATAATTACTAGATCCTTAACCTCTAGGTTTTTATAGTTTTTTGCTCTATCTCTTATAGGCTTCTTTAGTACTACTTAGGTCTATTAGCTCTGCGCCATACTATAGTTTCTGACTTAGCTTTAGTCGTTATATACTTTGCGCCTTATATAACTATAGAACTCTATCCTAGCCTCTCTTAGCCTGTTTCCTTTGGAAGATCCTATTATTAATCTTAATCGCTTAATCTATTAATTCCCTTAGGGTATCCGCATCTTCTATTAAAATAATTACGTCCTAGACTTTAGCCTTAAGTCCTTATTTATACTGTGCCATAAGCGCCTTATTATTCCACTTAACTTATATCGTAAGTATTTAAAACTATATCGTATACTTAATTGCTAAAGTTTGCTGTATTAGGTTCTAAAGCTTTCTCTCTACTATAGTTGTTGCTTCTGGGTCCCTAAATATCTATATTAATCGTTCCGCGAATCCTACCTAGCTAGAAAACATAAATTATACCTCTTAATTAGTAGTAATTATTCTATTAGTCTATATTTCTATTAAGTAGCGTTTAAACTATTTAAGTGCCTGACCCATTAGGAATAGTTCTACATAGGCTATCTAGTCTATTATCGTGGCTAACTTGGCCCCTTCCTATATGACTTTAAAATATATCTGCGTTAGAAATCCCTTAAGCTTTAATCTCTTTCCTAAGAATCGTTTAATTAATAGTAACTTAACCTTTACTGCTCCAATTCCATTAAGTCTGTTTTTAAGTATCATATTATTTTCTATTAATTAATCCACTATTTCTTATAATTATCCTACTGTTATAGGTTATTATAAGTTAGTGTCCGCTATATTAGTGTCACCCCCTAACCTTAAAGTAGTTGCCGCCGTTAATGGCGTTATAGTGGCTGCTTTTGGTGGCATATTATTCGACTTTCTGTATTTAATACTATAACTAGGTAGTAATTGTATAACGGAACCTTATAGCAGGAACTACAATAGGTTCTGTTAATAGGCTAGGTGTATAGAAAATGCAAAGACAGTAGTTAACAACGTAATAACAACTGGTAGAGTGGTTGCCCAATAGATTAACTCTAATTGTATTCTAAGAATTACTATAAGGAAGGAACTATCTAGGTAGGGACTGAGGATCCTTAAATACACAACCGTACTCCTAAGAAAGTCGTTGCTCTATCTGCTCTGTCTGCTCTATTCGCTCTATTATAGATCTTGTAGATTATACAGATTATATAGATCACATTATGTAACTCTACTTACTATTCCTTGTTATATAGTTCCACGGGTTCTATCCTAGACCGTGCCTGTATTAACCAACTAGCTTCTTCCGACTCTTCTCCAAGTAGTCGTAATATTGTACTTAAAGCGTTCGTAACAGCATTCCTGTTGAGCTCTCTAGCAATCCTCCTTAAGTCTCCACGACAGCCGTATGTAGCTATTAATTCTTTAAATCTAATGCTTGTTTATCTAGCGTTCGTATATAATACATCGTCTTCGTAACACTATAAGATCTTTAGTAGGGGGATTAAATAGTTTACGATGGAGTAAAGTCTAATTATAGTAGGTACGGGCTTCTTTATAAGAGGCCAGCCTAACTAGAATGTATAATTATCTAATCAACAGTATCACAGGTAAGTAGAAGGCGAGTTAACGGTAAGTCGAAGGTAAGCTAAAGGTAGAATAAGTTTTACGTATTAAAGGACAAATGTTTCTAACCACTTCTATTTAGAGACTAATCGCTAGTTTTTCTCTAGAGGAGAACCAGCTTCCTATATATCCCTTCTAAGACACTAGTAAAACCTTCCACTCCTTATTTATCTGGCTGTGTCTTCTCTAGGATATAGATAGGATATAGATAAAACCTTCTACCGTTTTATCGGATATGTACCTTCTAGGGGATTCCGTTACATTCTTTTAGTACTAGTATATCTTATATATATTAGGTTAGGGCATTAGGTTTCTAACCTTAAACGCCTAGTTAGTATATAATTAAGAATTAGAAACGGGTATATAGCCTTTTCTATCTATAAGTCTAGTTATATATAAGTAATCTATAACCTAGCTACGAAGTATATATACGCTACACTAGTATAGCGTTAGGTTAAAAGTATAGGGTTAGTAGTAGATTTAATAGGTATACTACCTTACTATCTATAAGTCTAGTTATATATAAATAACCTAATGGGCCGTTTGGTTGCAACTTTATATTTAATATAGAGGCTCTATATTTAACTAAAATAGTACTTAAATCTAAATATAAGGTGGTCGTTTGGTAAATCTAACGACTTTTAAATATAGAGCTCCTCTATATTAGTAAGCGCGTCAAATTTATAAGCTATACTATATATAGTAGTTAAAATAAGGTTCTTAGCACCGTTTTAATATATTGCCTTTAAGCTTCTATTCTATATTCTATATTAATATAGAGCCCTTATATACACGCTAAAGTAATAACTTCTTATAATATGGCGATTCCATATATCCTAATTGCGATACTACTATTGTATTTATATGCCTTATATAATATTATTATTCTAAGCTTTATAATCGCGATAAGCTTATTTTTAAGGAGTTGTAGGTATAGCGGGTATTACTATAGCTCTACTATAGCTCCTATAGGAGGTGGGAAAAGGTATAGAAAGCGTTAATTATAGAAAGGGCGTTGGCCGAGGAGGCTCTATTACTATTCTAAAGTAGAGAGTTATAATAGAGGCCTGGTAGCAGAGAGGAGCTCACTTAAATCGCCTGCTAATATTAATTATATATTGTACGAAGCCAAATCTAGAGCCTTATATAGAAGCTTACTAAACAATCGACTTAATTATAGATTTAAACGAGCTATAGTAGTAGCCACCACTAATTATAAAACGGGCGACACTAAATTACGTATAGATCGAACAAATATAATATAGAGCCGATTTGCAACCGAACGTACCCTAAGACCTACCTATATACGCTTTTAGAATATTTCTAGTCTACTAATAGTATTAAGCTCTACTAGCTCTACCTATTAAATAGACTAATTAGGATTTTCTATACTAGGTATATAAAATTACTATTAGCTTAGAAATGTAGGGAAGTCTTAGTAAGGCAAATCTAACTAATTAAATAACTTTAACTAGCGATTAAAGTTCCTTAACATCTTTGCGCCGCGTATACGTACTACTTATCTCTATATATCACAGTGCTGCAATAAAGTAGACTAAATAACTACGTTATAGTATAAAGAGGGGAAGAAGGTGGAAAGGGGGTATTGTATATAAATAGTAGGGCCGGCCGCCAAGTTGCTAGTGGTGGGCTAGCCAACAGTAGGGAACAGTATGAGACAGTATGAAACAGTATACGTCAGGTCAGTGCCGTGACAGTACTCCTCTCCCCTAGACGGTTTAGTCCCCAAACTAAATAGATAACTTAAAAATAGGCAGTGTACGGGGTTGCCTATTTTCTACCGCAAAGATGTTAGTTCCGCTTACCGCCCTTAACCGAGCTAATGGCGATTTTCTATGCCGGGCATGGAAAATCCTAATTAGTTAGTTTAGTGAGTAAGGTCGGCAGAACTCCATACCGCCACCTAAATCGGTCCGTGTGGCGTTTCTTAGCGAGAATTTAGCCAATTAGATAACTTCGACCGCCGGTTAAAGTTCTATAACATCTTAACCACCACAAATTTTAATACGGTGGTCGGCCGCGACCTTAACGTGACTTTTCCTTATCTTATACCTAGTCTGGGGGTCCTGGCTTTTTAGGGTGTTGCTTATAGAAGCGCTATACAGCTTATTTATAACCCTTTAGGTCTTCCTCTAGCTGCCAGGTTATATCCTTATAATATTTCCATTTAATCTTATAAGTTAGGCCCTAGGGGTCTTCGTTGTGTATATTAAGGATTTTCTTAAACTCCCATTTGTCTTCTATGTTGCCGTCATTATCTCTCTCTGCCACTCGTCCTTGTATATTACGGCGCTCTATAGTATTAATATTTACTTAGCTAGGGATCTCTTTAGCAGCCTAGAGGCGGACCTTAGATGTATAAAAGGATTTATTTACTTAGATATGGTCCGGGAGGTCTACTACAACTGCCCCTTAGTATACTGCGAGTACAGGGTACAGGCCGTTCCATTTATCGTCCCATTTCTTCTTAGGTCTATTTGTCTTTATATTTTCTAAGCTAACTATAACTATATTACCTTCATAGAATAACGCGCTCTTATCCCTATAGGTATTAGCATTATCTTTATAGCGTTACTATAAAATCTAGGCTAGGGCCTTAAGCTGTGTTAATATCCGCTTAAAGCGGTTGGCCACAGAGTCTACGCGGAAGAACTCCTTCTTTACTTATACTGATAGTGTTAGTAGGCGGGGGCCAGCAGGCTTGATTCTAAGGTGAGGGTTAAAGCTATAGTTTACAAAAAACGGGGAGATGCCTGTACTCTCATTAACTTAGTTATTTATAGCAAACTTGGCGAGCGGCAGGTAGTTAACCTAGTCGTCCTATATAAAGCTAACAAAAGCATAAAGGTATTTATTTATGGCGGCGTTAATAATTTTAGTTTAGCTGTCCGTTTCTAGGTGCTAGGCTAAGCTTAGTCGTAAGGTTATCTTAAGGCGTTTACTTAGTCGTTGCCAGAAGTTGCTAACAAATTATATGCCGCGATTGGAGATAATCGTACTTAGTGTACTGTAGAGCTTATATACGTTGTTAACAAAGCCATTAACTAACTCCTCTATTAAGAGTCCTGTTACTAGAACGAGGTATTGCATTTTAGTTAGGCGGTCTATAATAACAAAGATATATTCATATACCTTACCGTAGCGTTAGCATACTAGTAGCGTTATAATATAGTTAATTGAGATATCGGTCCACGGGCGGGCGGGTAATTCTAGTAGCTTTAGGAAACCGGGTAGGGTAGAACGGGGGGTCTTAATGCGAAAGTATAGGGTATAGTCTTTAATAAAGGTAGCTGTAAACTAGGAGATTCCTAGCCACTAGTATATTCGGTTTAAGAGGTTAAGAGTCTTAACCTGGCCGGGGTAATTAGCGGGGCCGCTGCTATAAGAGTAATGGGTAACTTCTAGGCGGAGGTCTAGGGCGTTAGGGACAAAGAGACGTTGGCGGAAGTAGATCTGTCCGTCGACGATACTATATTCTAACTTATCGTAACGGAGTAATTTCCTAATTTTCTTTAGCTAACGGCGAGCTTTCTAATTACGCAGGGCTGCCACTATATCTCTTATAAGTTTATTCTCTTAGTATTTTAGCCAGATTAACTTATCTAGTGACTTTTTAGCTATTTTAGGGTCTAAAGCGGCTATAAACTCCGCGTTATTAGAGTTACGGGACTCGTATAATAATTCTTTTAAAATTATAGGGTTAACTTTCTAGGGCGGTATAATAACTTAGGCTTAGTAGCAGAGGCGTTTATTATTAACGTCCTTAGGCCTTATTCCTGGTAGCCAGCTTAGGGCGTTAGGGAGCGTAGCTTTACTACTAGGTCTATATATAATTACAAAGTTAAACTATAAAAGGAACTCTACCTACTAGACTTAGCGCTAGTTTAGCTGCTTAGTAGTTATAAACATCTATAGGTTCTTATAGTCGGTAATGATTTTAAACGGCTCCTTAGTCCCTTACAGCTTAAGACGCTATTCCTCTAAAGCCTTAACAATAGCTAGGAGTTCTTTATCGTAGATCTTATAGTTATATTCTAGCGCGGAGTGCTTTACAAAGAAAAATGCGACCGGTCTTAATTTTCCGTTGTTGTTATACTAAAAAAGGACTCCGCCGGAAGCCTAATTTAATACGTCTATCTCTACCACTGTTTTCTTCGTGTAGTCATAGTATGCTAGTACTGGTGCTAAAGTAAAGGCTCCCTTAAGGGCCTTAAACGATTTAGCTTGTTCTAGTCCCCATAGCCATCCAATATCCTTCTTTAGAAGTTTTATTATAGGTATAGCGATAGCAGAGTAGCCTTAGATAAATCGTTGGTAGAAGTTTGCGAAGCCGAGAAATTGTTATAGTTCTTTAATTAATGTTAGGTTCTTCCATTTCTGTAAGGCCTATATCTTCTTAGGGTCTATAGTCATGCCATTAGTCGAGATAATTAAGCCGAGGTATTTTGTTTTAGTAGAGTAAAACTCAGACTTATTAATATTAATCTAAAGTCTAGCATTGCTAAGTCTTTAGATAACTTCATTTATATACTTAATATGCTCGGCGCGTGTTTTAGAAAAGACAAGGACGTTATTAAGGTAGGCGGTACAGTAGTCGTTAAGGGCGTTATATAGAATATGGTTAATATAGTTCTAAAACATAGCGGGTGCGTTATAGAGGCTAAATAGTATAACTAGTATCTTATAGAGTCCAAACCGGGTAATAAATGCTATAAGCCACTTATAGCCCTCCGCAATCCGGATCCGGTTAAACGCAGCAATTATATTAAGTTTAGTAAAGTACTTAGCGCTATAAAGTGCGTCAAGTGTCTCGCGGATTAGTGGCAGTGGGTATTAATTCTTAATAGTAACTGTGTTTAGGCCTTAATAGTTATAGTAGATTCGTATACTACCGCCGGGCTTAGTAGCGAGGAGAAGTAGTGCGGCAGCTGGTAAGGTTAATTCGCGGATAAAACCCTTATCTAGCATCTTATTAATCCACTTCTTTACACACCTAAGTTTAGCAGGTAAAAGTGGTCTATTTTTATAGTACGGGGCCTAGTTTCTAGGGGTAATCTTAATTTTATGGTCCCATAGTTGGTAAGGGGGCAGCTTATCTACGTTTTTAGGGAGAAAGTGCTTAATATATTTACTAAACTTCTTTAGTAGGCGTTATAGAATGTCTTCGCGGGTTAATCCTAGTTTGCCTTTTAGGAATTTTTTAATATTGGTGTCAACTATCTTCCGACGTAAAAGCTCGGGTTTAGTTTTTAGATTTATCTTAAGGAAGTCGTAGAAATAGGGGGGGAGCGCTTTACGGGCTTTCTTTATTATATAGTCGCCTTCTACTAGCTAGCGGAAAGACCTTTCTGATAGGTTTAGTACTTCTATTAGGCCTATAGGCAGCTCTTTAAGCAGCTATCGGTGCTTATCTTATTTAACTAGTTCTACTAGCTCCGCCATATAAATCCTTATTACCTTTACGTCTTTTTATTTATAGAACTAGGTAAAATTAATAGCACGAGTGCATTTAATATTGTCTAGATTAGGGCGTATCTGGCTCTCCGGTGCTACGGCTGGGCTAGCACGGCTTAGTTGGCCCAGGGGGGCGGAAACGAGGCGGCGGCCCTATACGGTACGCGCGGGAGATAGGTGTAAGGTTAGGCGTTACGGTAGCGCGGTTTCTATTATCTAGGTCTTAGTAGTTCTATAGCTAGTTCTTGCTATAACGCGAGCTGTAGTGTGCGTATATAGCATATAGCTTAGTTCTGGGTGTTAGGCTGGGCGGCCGGGGTTTAAATAGTGCCTAGGTTGGGGTTGGTTTCTTAGTAGTAGCGGCGCGAAGCGGACCTTCTTCCTTAGTCTTGGCAGGGCTGGCTAGCCTATTGTTTTAGTCTTAAGTGCTAGGTTAGTCCAGTCTTCCACTATCTTGTTTCTTTATAGCTATATAGGCTCCCCTTTATTAGGAACGTCTTCTACTATTAGGGCTTTATATATAATCCTAGGCACTAGGCTTAGTAGTGCTAAGTATCCATATAGGGCGTCCCTACTAACATCGGCTATCTCCTACGGAAGGTAGTGCCTAGAGCAGTAGTCTAAGTCAAAGCGGATCTTAAGTTTCCTAAAGCTGGGATAGGGCTTATGCTTTTAAAGCCAGGGCATACCTAAGATAATTAGGGTAGTAGGCGAGAGTTTAGTAACAAAAAAGAGCATAGCTTTAGTATGGAGGCTAATTAATATTTAGGCGGTAAAGTAGTCCGTAATAAGCGAAGTTAGGATACTATCTATAAGGCGCAGTAGCCTAGGTGCCAGCAGCTTCTTAGTTATAACGTTATACTTTCTTATAATAGACTCTACGTTAGTAAATGCCATTATAGTACTACCGGAGTCCATTAGGCTTACTATATTAATATAAACTTAGGGGTATAGGTTACGCAATAAGGAGAGTTGGGTTTAAATAAGGATTAATTTCTTATTACTATTTACTAATCTAAGATTAAGTAGCAGTTTACTAATAGAAAAAACTAATTAATCTAGTAACAGGGACCTAATCTTCTCGTCTTCCTCCTTATATAGTTTAGACCCTTAGGCGCGACTTAGTCTAAGGGTCTACCTTTTAACGACTAGGGTACGGGGCTGTCTTGGCGGGGCGGTCCAGTGTCCATCTAGCTGGCGGTGTCTGTCTCTATTTCGGTCGGGGTATAGGAAGACAATACCTCGCCAACAATATAGCCGTATTCATATTCGCTAGCGCGAAGTCGCTAATGCTAGGCGTTATTAACGGGTTGGGCTCCTATATAGGGTATGGTTTAGAGTAACTGAGCCATAGGGTTAAAGGGGGGGGGTCATCCGCCGCGGCCATAATAGGCTCCACGGTCGCCGCATCCGCGGTTATTTATTCGCGTCGTTTAACAGGGTGGCATTAGGACTGGGTTTACTATCTTAGTAGAGTTATAGGTATCCTTCTAGTGGCCAGGTAGGCTACAGGCAAGGCACAGTCTATTGTTAATATAGCGCTTGCGCTCCGTGTTTAAGATTCTATTAAGGTCCATAGGTTCTCTAGTTACTGCTAGGGTTAGGGTTAACATAGGGGCAGGGGCTTAGGCAGGTAGGCGGTAGTTAGCATTCTTTTTAAGGTTGGCTTAGTATATATAGTTCGCGAGGTTCTTAGCAAACACATCTATCTACTTACTCTAACCTGTATAGTCGCTATTATTAATTTCGTGGGCTAGTCTAAGTACCAGCTCTTCCATCTTTAGAGAGATGAACTTTTAGAGTAGGTCCACCTTCTATTCATCTGTCTTCTTAGCGCGGACTATTAGCTTATTAAGCTCTCCCTTCTAGGACTAGTAATTACGCTCGCCTTAAGGGAAATGGTTAAGCTTATTCTTTGCAACCTAGGTTATATTAAGGACCTCGTAGTAGGCAGTAAGGTCTTTAAGCATATCTTCCTTAGTAGGCCATTTCTACGCAGATATGTTATTTGGGTTCTTATATATAAGCTCTAGGCCCTACTTAATAAACTTATAGGCCTTATCCTCTAGCATGTCCGAGATATAAAGGATCTAGAACTAAATTATGTTAAAGTAGTCCCAGTCCCGGTTAAAGACTCCCTTAATCTTAATGTGCTAGGTTTTAAAATTAGCTTATCGTTCTAGCGGGGTGCCTTTTTCACTAAATATTAGCGGGTCTTTAGATCTCCGTTTTTTCTGCTAGGTTACTACCGTTATTATAGGGGTTAATTATTTTAGAACGGTAATAGTCTCTGCCTAGGAGTTAATAGTTCCTGTCTAGGAAGCGATAAGGGCACTAAGGTTTTCATTAGCTTTCTTATTAGCGGTGTTTATGTTATATATATACTGTAGTCCTGCTTTAATATTATTAAGGAACTTATTGGTATAGTCGATAAGGGTAAGGTAAGCTTTACTAGGCTTAAAGGTCTTAGGGTACGGTAGGGAGCGGCGGATTGTCTACGCGATATTAGGGTATATCTCTATAAATAGGTCTACAAAAACATCGCGGGGGTTCTAGGTTTCGGCTATTTCGGCGTTATTAGTGTCACCCATCTAGGCGCTAGGTAAAAACTAAGGATTGTTCTAGGACTGTGCTAGGGACATGTCGGTTTTAGTAGAGGCGCGCGTAGGTCGCGATTGCTCTAGGGCGGAGGTTAATTAGCTAGGGTATAGGGAATTAGTAATCGCAACGGGGCGCAAATTAAAGATACCACAAACTGTCACAGTGCTGTAATAAAGTAGACTAAATAACTACGTTATAATATGAAGAGGGAAAGAAGGTGAAAAGGGGGTATTGTATATAAATAGTAGGGCCGGCCGCCAAGTCGCTAGTGGTGGGCTAGCCAACAGTAGGGAACAGTACGAGACAGTATGAAACAGTATGCGTTAGGTCAGTGCCGTGACACTATACGTAAAATTAAGACACTCTTTTCCCTCTAAAAAAATTTCCTTATTAAGGTTTTTTATAGGATTTTATTAAGGCTTAAGTATATAAATGTCACGGAACCCCACCGCAGGGGCCTCCATGGGAGAGCCCCGTGCTCTCGCGTACAGCTTATGTCAGCTACGCGTAGGTATATCACCTCCTTACGCCCTCGACCCTTACGATCGATCGCGCAACGTCTTGTAGACTCCTCGAATACATACGCTCTGTAGCCACTGCCCTCGTTCCGTGACAGTATATCACCTCCTTACGCCCTCGACCCTTACGATCGATCGCGTAACGTCTTGTAGACTCCTCGAATACATACGTCTTGTAGCCACAGTCCCGCGTTCCGTGACAATAAAGGATTAGGGATAATCGTTTTAAAGGGGGGGGTTGTTACAGGACTCAGTCAATCGAGGCATGAGCGCCGTAAAGAACGTATGCAAGCCTGTACAATTGGAATGTCTATCGACGAGGATATTAAGCTAAGGAGAAGGAGGTGGTAGAGAGGACGTCTATATGCATGTGCTAAGTCTTAAGCGAGCCCCTGACCAGATCCGTTACGGTGCCGTAACAGGGGTATTATTAGGTAAAACCTAAGTAGATAGTTATATAGCCGTAAGGTATAGGCGACTCTGGGGCAACCTGGGGGTAACTTATCCGTAAGGCGTGTGTACTGCATATGCCTAGGGAAAACCCTTCCTACCTCGCACATAGACTCCTCCTTTTTCCTTGAAGGATTTATCTATCTATATAATATACCCTATTATTCTATTAATTGGACTTCCTAGCTATATCCTTACCTTATATAAATACTTAGCTATTATTTAAAGACTGAACTAAACCTAGTATCTTAGAGTCCGTCTTCTAGTACTAAGTAATTGCCTTTTTAAGCCCTTTAATATTATAGCCGCTAGCAATTATAAATAGGCCTTAATTAATAAAGTTAACGCGTTAAATCTAGTCTTTATTATAGTAGACGCTATCTAGTACTACTATAACGGAATCCCCTAGGAGGTATATATTAGATAAGATAGTAGGAGGTTTTATTAATATCCTATCTATATCCTAGAGAAGATATAGTTAGATAGATAGGGGTAAAAGGTTTTACTAATATTTTAGAAGGATTATATAGGAAGCTAGTTCTCCTCTAGAGAAGAACTAGCAATTAATCTCTAAATAGAAGTGGTTAAAAGCATTTGTCCTTTAATATATAAAACCTATTTTACCTTTAACTTATCTTTAACTTACCTTCTACTTACTAGTAACACGGCCGATTAGATAATTATACGTTCCGGTTAGGCTAGCCTCTTATAATTCTAATTGCTTATAATCTGTTAGGAACGTACGGCTATTAATTAATAATAACGGGCTATACTCCTTTACCCCCTAAAGCAACGCCCTTACTATAAGAGGCTTAAAGAGTCTCTCTAGAGGAGCGTATTCCCTCTACTTATAAAAGAGTAGATTAGGAAGCCACGGCTAGTCTATCTAACTTTACGGGACCCTTAGAAATAATTACTACTAAGGAGTTATTAGAGCGGTCCCTATATAAGACCCTATAAAAATAAAAGAGTTAGAGATATAGTTAAGATAAGTATATTAAAACTACTAAAAATAATTATAAGGATAAATAGGAGAAGTATAGACGCCCTAAACGCGAAGCGGACTTAAAGGTATAACGCTATACTATACTATAATATTAGAAAAACCTAAATTCCGTATAAAAGACCTGGATAAGTATAAGGGTAATAGTCTCCAAAACTATAATCGTCTTATCCGTTAATGCGAAACTATATTTTGGCTATATCTAAAATAATACTCTAATAAGTATAATTAGACACTAATTACTTCTACTTTCCTACGTAGCACTATTAAGAGTTTATAGATACACTATAAGAAGAAACTTACTATACCCCTTAAATTTAGTAAATTTAAGTCTTAGTTGGTTAATTAGGTCTAAGACCCTACTAATCAAGGGATAGATTATAACTAGCGATACTATAACACTAAATAGCAAAATAGCCAGACTATAGTCTAGTTTATAAACTACTTAGAAGAACTAGAAGATAATATACCCTACTTAGATTTATAGGATAACGCTATAAAACTTTACTAGCTACTCGCTAAGCTACGGCCTAAGATTTAACGGGCCATATAAGAGAAGGGCGAAATTCCTACCTCTTAAGAAAAGCTTATCTCTAAAGCCACTTAGATTAAGAATGCTAAAAGAGATAACTAGGGCAAGTAAAAGGAACGAGAAGCCTATAATAAAGAGCGTAGGGCTAGACCTAGCTTTAATAATAGGGGTAGATTCTAGCCTAACTACTCTATAGAAGGATAACGTAAGCAGGCGTTATAGCCCTAGAGTAATACCGGTTAATCCTAAAATAATAATAGGCAGAAACCTAATCTAAACGCGTGGAACTAGGAGTTACGTATCTATTATAACTATAGCAAGAAGGGCTATATAAAGCGCTTCTACTAGTAAAAGAAGTAAGAGTTAGCTTAATTGGGAAAAGAGAGAGCCTAGTAGATCTTTACTCCCTTATACTAGGCTAGTAAGAGAAGGAGGGAGTAAACTGTCGCATGGTTATTCCTATCTCTATTTAAGTTAATAATAAATAGGTAACGCAAGACTGCCTTATAGACAGCGGCGCGAGTATAGGGTTTATTTCTTAATTACTACTAAAAGAATTAGATTTAGACCTTAGCGGCTTATAGGTACGCACTATTTAAAGTATTAGGGGCTACTAGATTCCGTGCTATAGGGAGTAGACTTTTCCTATAGCAAGCTAGGACCGTAATAGTCTATAGGATACGTAGGAGATACGCTTCTACGCTGTAGAAATTAAGGGGTATAACCTTATTTTAGGATACCTATAGCTTTACTAAGTTAATCCAGATATTAATTAGCCTTCTGCCTTATATTAACACCGGAAGTCTTAACTATATATTATAGTTAAAGATTAAGAGACTTTCTTAAGCTATATATAAGAAGAAGGGTGGGTATATACTATATATACTACTCTTAACCCTAAGTATAGGGATACGGAGTATTTATTTTTAGATATCTAGCTATATATAGTTAAGGAACTAGAGATTCTATAAGAATATATAGATCTAGAGGAGGTTGCTAGTAAAGAGGCTATATATACCTTACCTAACCCTATATTAGTTAAGTATAAGATAGATATAGGAGATAAGGAACCTTCTTTTAGACCACTATATAACCTATTAGAAAACGAGCTAGTAGTATTACGTTAGTATATAGTAGACAATCTTTAGAGAGGATAGATTTAGCTTTCTATAAGCTAGGTAGGGGCACTAATTATATTTATACCTAAGAAGGATAAGACCCTTTACCTCTATATTAACTATTAGGCGCTTAATACGATTCCTATAAAGAATTGCTACCCGCTACCCTTAATTAGGGAGCTTATTAATAGGCTGTTAGGCGTAAAAATATTTATAAAATTAGATCTATAGGATATATACTATTAAATCTGGATTAAAGCCGGCAATAAGTAGAAAACGGCGTTCTAAATACGGTACGGCCACTTTAAGTACCTAGTAATGCTATTTATGCTTACTAACGCACTAGTAATATTTTAGGCCTATATTAATAAGGTATTATTAGGCCTATTAGATACAATATATATAGTCTACCTTAATAATATTATAGTCTACTCTAATAACTATAAAGTATATATATACTACGTGCAAATAGTACTAGAGAGACTATAGGAATATAGGCTCTATATAAACCTAAAAAAATACTTATTCTATATTACTAGTATTAATTTTCTAGGCTTTATTATTAGTATTAACGGAGTATTAATAGAGAAAAGCTAGGTAGACGCTATTAGGGAATAGCTATACCCTATAATATTTAGAGAAGTATAGGTTTTTATAGGCACGGCAAGAAGTTAGGACACTTTATATTTAGGGAAGCTACTAAGTAAGCTATAGACTAGTTAAAGGACTTGTTTACGTTGGCGCCTATTTTAATATACTTTTGCTAGGAGCTACGTATATACCTTAAAACAGATATATCTGGCTTTGCCCTAGGGGTAATTATATCTTAATTAAAAGACGGAGAATAGTATCCTATAGCGTTTTAGTTAAGAAAAATAACCCTATAGAATAGCGTTATATAACGTATAACTAGGAGCTACTTATAATAGTTATAGTAATAAAGCACTAGTGATATTACTATATAGGAAGCAATTATCCTATTAAAGTCCTTATAGACTATAATAACCTAGAATACTTTATAACTATAAAGGTATTAAGCGGTTAATAAGCTAGATAGGTAGAGGCGCTATTATAGTATAACTTTAAAATTACGTACCACCTAGAAAAGATAAATCCCGCTAATAGGTTATTAAGATATCTAAATTATAAGATAGGGAGTATTTAGGATAGTATAGGGGAAATAATTCCTATATTATAAAATTTACTTAGAAAGAAAGAAGACTCTTTCCCTAGAACTACTAAATTTAATAGTAGGGTAGAGGTCCTAGTAATATAGCTATAAAGCGCTATAATTATAGAGCCGTAGAATATAGTTATAGACTAGGTTATAGACTAGGTAGATATTATAAAGTTAGCGTACCCTAGAATTAGCAAGAATTCTACGGGATATACTAGGGGTATTATAGCACCTTTAACTTAACGGCGTATTAGCTACAAGTTTCCGGATCTAAGGGGGATAGGTAAGATACCTATTTGTAGCGTAGTATACTATATAACGGTAGAAGAATCTACTAGTACTAATAGTTTAAAACGTCTTATACTACGCCTTAAGTCTATAGTAGTAGTAGGTAAAATAGAAGTAAGTAATCTATATAAAACCTTTCTAGATCTTCTTCTTTAGGTATAATAGAGGGACGTCTTTACTTTTAGAGAGAGGTAGAAAGATATAGTAGAGACTAACTTAGCTAGAGTTATTAAAAAGCTATAGTAGGAAGATTAAAAGGGTCTATTACGCTTTAAGGGTACTATGTATATCCTAAAGGACTAAGTAGTTTAAGATAAATTTTTAAAAGCCTTTTATAATAACCCTTTTAGGGGTTACTATAGTACTAATAGAACCCTTAAGGCTATTTAGAGGAAATATTTTTAGGATAGAATATCTAAAGAGGTTAAGGACTATATATTAAGATATAATATATACTAAAGAGTATAGATATCTAGGTATCGCCTATATAGTAAGTTATTAGTACTTTATATTCTATAGGGACCTATATTAGAATTAATAATAGATTTATTATAGACTTACCCCCTACTAAAATAAGAACTAGAGAGGTTACTAACACTATCCTAGTAATTATTAATAGATATTTAAAGTTTTTAGGATACTTTATTATTATAATAACGATTATAGTAGTAGAACTAGTAGACCTATTTTTAGAATAGTAGCTTTTATTTAGTACGCTAAGGGGAATTATATCTAATAGAGGTACTATATTTAATAATATATTTTAGTCTTTATTCTATCTCTTATTAAAAATATAGTAAAGGATAAGTACTACCTTTTACCTATAAATAGATAGGCTAATAGAGTATCTAAATACGTTATTAGAATACTACCTCTGCTGCTATATTAATTATTAGTAAGATAATTAGATATTATAGTTAGCTCTAGCGTAGTACGTATATAATATAAGTATCTATAGTAGTATAAAAATAACCCCTTATAAAGCACTATTTAGGGTAAAAGTAAATAACCCCTAGAATATTAAGGATATTATTCCTAAAAGGGAGGTACTAGCAGCGTCCGAGAGAATTAAGTAAATAAGAATTTATAGAGAAGAACTTAAAAAGTACTTACTAAACGCCTAGGCCGTATAAAAAAGGTACTATAATAAAATATATATACTAAAAGAATTTAAGATAGGAGACGAAGTCTTACTATCTATAACAAATATCTAAATAAAACGTATTAAGAAGAAGCTGGACTACCAGTAGCTTAGACTCTTTAAAATAGTTAGGAAAACTAAAGGAAATTAAGCCTATAAATTAGAATTGCCGAAATTATATCTAATATATTCTATATTTTATATTTCCTTACTAAAGCTATACTAAAGAAAAGATAGTATAGAACTACCCCTACCTAGTAAAATTAATAGGGAACTAGAATAGAATATAAAAGATATTTTAGACTAAAGATAGCGTTAAAAGAAGCGCGAATTTTTAGTTTATTAAGAAGGATACTTCTAGGTATATAATAGTTAGGAGCCTAAGGAGTACCTTTAGCTAGGATATAATATAGTAATTAAAACTTTCCTAAAGACTATAAGCTAAGATTTAGTAATAGCTCTAGATATACTATAGGCAAAATAATAGGGAAGGCCCTATAAATTAAAACTATAAGGTTAAGTATAGGCATTAAGAATAGAAACGTTTTACTATTATAATAGGGATCTTAGAATCCTATAAGAGGAAGCCTATAGGGATCTATAAGAGAACTACTAGGGATACTATCTAAAGAAGACGCTATTTAAGAATAAGTAGTAGCACTATAAGGAAAGGCTTTAGGGATTTAGAAAGGTCCCCTAGGGGTAAAAAGAGAGTATCTAGTCTAGCACTAAAGATATATAGTAGAGTTAATAGTATAAAGAGGAGTAAAAAGATAGCCTATAAAGGATTAGAAACTTTAAGAAATTATAAAGCACCTATAGTAATACTACCTATTTATTATATATAGGGATTATAGTAGTATACTACTTTTATATAGACTGTTACTAAGGCTTAGAATAAGGGTATCCCTAAAGTATAAAGTTAATTCCTAGTAATAGGGTATTCTAAAGGTATCTAAGAGGTACTATATAAAGCTATACTATAAGAAGGAAGAAAGAATAAGATAATAACTTAACTACTAGCAGTAGCAACGGGAGCCTCCTCCTCTATCTTAATATTATTATTAGTAGTATTATTAGCACTCCTATCCCTAAAAGCATTAGCACTCTTACTAATATTCTTCTTTAAGTAATAGGAACTAGATAGACTAGTATAAGCGGGGGACTAGCGTAGAGAATGTTTATCTTAACTTTCGTTACTATTTTTAGTATTATCCCTAGGCTCTAAATTAGTATCTAAGTAAGGATTAGAAAGCCGTTAGCTAAAAGAGTTAGTATAGTTCCTAAATATAGCGCTAGAGGAACTTACCTAGCTAGAAAGGCCCGCGTAAGAGTATAAATATTATCGTTTATAAGAGTAAGCTACTTATAGATGCGTTCCTAGATACTATATATCTAAGATTACTGCGTTTCTATAGTAGTAGAAACCCTTATTAAATTAAAGAGCCTATAAGTAATAGAAGATACCTTCTATCCCTATTATTACTATTTAGATATAGGCGGAAATCTCTAATAGCGCGCTAGAGCTTATAAGTCTTATACGCGTAGATAGCGGGAATCTAATATAATTAGTAAAATCTAGAATAGAATAGAATAGGAAATACTAGAACGTAGGCCTTTCTCTAGCTACGGTAATAGGAATATTTAGATTTATTTTCGCTAGAGTATAGTATCTTATAGGAGTGGGATAGGTCTAGCGTAAGCGCGTAAATGCAGTAATAATAGTATTTTAGGGAAACTACTATAGGAGTAATAGAAGTTATCTAAGGCGCTATTAAAAGAGGAATAATACTGCCGCTGGTCTAGGGAAATATAGTATAACTATAAACTATTATAAAGAGAATACTCTAGGAAGTAAGTATTATTATAAGAGATAAGGTAGGGATCCTATTACTTATAGATACGTTATAAGAAGATAATAGAGTAGTAGTAAAAGAATAGCTAAAGATATAGAAGCGAAAGATATAGAAGCGAAATATATAGAAGCTAAAAGTTAAGATATAATAAAAAATAGTCTATTTAAAAATAAGATAAATAGTATTATTAATAGAAGGATAAGCATAAGATAACGGCTTATAAATAGGAAGAAATTAAAATTAAGACGATATTATTAAAACCTATTTTAGGTAAATAGGGATAATAGCTAGTTAACGCGTCGCACTAGATAATCTCTAGATCTATTTATAACAAGCTCCTATAATTAGGAAGGTAAATCCTACTAAATTTTTATTATTATTATTAAAATTCTATTATAAAAGTACTATAAAGAGCTAGGGTAGAAGAAGAGTAGAGAAATAAAGATAAAGTAAAGTTCTATACTAGTAAAGCGCTAGTAATAAGCCGTATTATAGAGTACCTTTCTACTACGAGCTTTCCCTAGTAGTTTTAGTTGGAACTCTATAAAGGTTTATTAAGAGGCGAAGTCTTAGAAGACTAAGACCCTTAAAGGGAAGGCAATTATAATAGAATCCCCTAGGAGGTATATATTAGATAAAATAGTAGGAGGTTTTATTAATATCCTATCTATATCCTAAAGAAGATATAGTTAAATAGATAGGGGTAAAAGGTTTTACTAGTATCTTAAAAGGATTATATAGGAAGCTAGTTCTCCTCTAAAGAAGAACTAGTAATTAGTCTCTAAATAGAAGTGGTTAGAAGTATTTGTCCTTTAATACGTAAAACCTATTCTACCTTCGACTTATCTTTAACTTACCTTCTACTTACTAGTAATACTGCTAATTAGATAATTATACGTTCCGGTTAGGTTAGCCTCTTATAACTACTAAGAGCTTCGCCTCCTATAGGAGTAGTAAGGCCTTACCTTCTAACTGCTATATATAAAGCTTAATAATAGTAGAGACGTAGCTATTTATAACTAAGTATTAGACCATCCCATTAAATAGGGCCTCCTCGTCCCATATCTCTCCTTTATCCTTTATAGCTTCCTCCCCTATAGCTATAGCTACCCCTATAGCTACCTTTTACTATAGCTATCTTCTACCTCTTCTTTACCTACTTGCTATCTTTCTATATCTAATAAATAGCATATAGATAGTTTGGTAGGTGCTAAGAAGGTCTAAGCACAGCTATAGCTAGGCTATAATAGATCTCGGGTCCAGAACCAGGCTCTTAGAGCGGGGTCCATTTTGGGAACTAAGACGGGACCTATAGCAAGCGCAACCTAGGCCAGCTTGGGACCCTTTTAACGAGGCATACTTACCAGTATATATAGGGCTTGAATATAAAACCATAAAACCATTCTCTATTGCAGAACACATGTAAGGAGCCACTAGTATCCGTACTTACATAGGTTTGTAATTCCCTTTTTTGCCCTTATAGGCCCTTTTCTATCTACGGTTTTAGATCCTAGCCTATCTTCTAAGCTCCTATCCTTCTTATTTACACTAAATAATATTTCTTTAATTGCCTACGAAGGGAAAATAATGGAACGACCCTAGGCTTTACAGTTAAGAATGTTAAAATAGTATTCTAACCTTACTAGATATTATAACAAATTAGGGAATAAGTATATATACGAAACGTACTCTAAAGCTAAGGTGTTAAACGCGATTACAAGCAGCAACTGAAGCCGTATGCCTTTACTCTGAGGAACTGTAGATTTACGTATCCTTATAATTAGGACTATCCTCCGCTACACGCTTCGCGGCTCTCTTCTCTTACTTAATATACCACGCTTTATTATTAGAAGCCATCCGCTCTAGGGGTATTTCTAATCTTTTACGTTTCTTAACTCTAGGAAGAGTCTCTAATAAGCGCTTTTCGCCCTTAGATCTCTTCCTCTATAATAGCGAGGAATTAATAAAGCTGCTTTATAGATAAGGATATCTCTTAATCTCCGGAACTAATTTTATTTTGTAAGCGCTTTATAAGTAAAGTTGGATAGTTAAAGTAGTAGACCTAAATAATCTATAGGGTTTCCTTAATCGTTATAGAACGCCTATAAATGTTAAAACCTATAGATAAAAACATACTGTCTTAGGATAGAGCATACCTTATCCGTAATTTCTTAAACCACTTATAACTTATCCCTATTAGTAGTATAGGCCAGATAAGTTCGCTATACTAATAACGTTGCCTTACGCGAACCTTTCTTGCCGTATTTAATGTCTAGGCTAATAACGACCCGTACGTTAGCATCTAAGTCTAGAAGATAATTATTAGTAAGCCGGCCTAGCCTTTTCCTTTCCGTAAATATGCTGCTTTAATTATAACTCCTAAGTATTATGTATTATTATGCTAGAAAGAGGTATTTAGCTTATATTTGGACTTTATACTAGATAAAGCGTTATCTGCAGGAAAAAAGATCTTAGTTGATTGGGCTACCCGCACCTTCTACGTAAAGAGGGCTGCCCTATCTAATCCGCTGCGAATTATCTTTAACTGACTTCGAATCGCGTCCTCGACACTATTAATGAAAGCTCGTGAACGCTAATCGGCATGCGAACGACAAGTCGATGGCTCTCCCCGTTGTAATTATATCTATCCAATCTCTATCATTAGTTGTCAGATAATCTGTATTCTCTAAAGGCGTGGGTCACGTGCACGAGTCACGTGCACGGAGCACGTGCAGTGTAAATCTCCTCAGAGCCCTAGGGGCCCTAGGTCAATCAAGAAACGATCAAGTCAAGATTATCAATCAATCAACCCATTTCATCAATGAACAGCTCAATACGAGTTTCGTGACATTAGTTGCCATTCCTATTATTCCTTGAGCACACGCACTATATCTTATCTTTAACGTATCCAAATAATGACTTATCTCGACTTAGCTGACGCTCTATCTTATCGTATTCTCCTTAAGCAAGCTGAAATTCCGTTTACGGGTGATGCTTGATGTGTCTTCCAGCTTGGATATCCTTGAAAAGCGCGATGACTCAGGGAGCTTGCGTGAAGGCTTTCTCGTCCGCTAGCGGAGGCGTCAAAGGCGCGCCTACGAAGCTTGAAGGCGGTGTGATATGCTGGTGTTCTTTCAGAGAAGGCCGCGATGTAGACATAGCCGTGCGTCATGCAATGGGAAGGCCCACATCACGAAGTTGAACGGTGGTGGTCGCAAGAACTGATTGGGGTCTGGGAGTTTCGGCATGGTGTCCCTTCGTGTGCCTGAATTCATGGACTTTTAGTTGCCGCGCGCCGTCAAGCGACGGATTAACGCCAAAAGCCACGTATGTGGCCTCTATACTGTAATAAACTTGGCTCTGGCGTTCGGAATCTGCCGCTCAGCGATTTCGGAGCTGAGGCAGCAGATGTTGATTTTTGGATGCATATCAATTAAATCTCATTTACTGTCGACTCCCTTACCTATCAATGGATCTTTCAAGCTCTTCCTCGCTAACACCCGCCTGGACGGCTTTTATGCAGTCCTTCCAGTCGCCTCAGTATATACACGGCTCACCAATTGATCGGGCAACCCGCGTGCGGGACGCTGATTGCGGGTGAGGACTCGCCAACGCCGCAGCGCCAGTACGTGTCGCCATATAGTATACAGGTGGCGGGGGTGATGGACGAGGACGAGGATGCAGAGGAGGCGGAGGAGGCAGGATTTCGAGCTATAATCGAGCCGCGCGGTGAGCGAGCTGGTGAAGGCAATGATGAGGACTAGGTGGACGATACTACTCTGCCCGAATTGTCAGTTGATGAGGTTCAAAAGCTAGGCCTTCCATCTGTCCCTACCAACTGGCAGCCTATGGATTATGTTCCCGAGGAGCCTATGCGTATTGTAAACCTTTCGCACAAGTTTTATATTGCTGCTCAGCGAGCTAGTAAGGAAATCAGTGAGGAGAGCGTCGTTGCTAGTAGCTGCGAAGGTCCTCCAAATGAGTCTCCCATTGATCTTACTGATTATTCTGAGCGCCAATCCCACATTTTTACACTAGATTGTTAGGAAATGGGCTCATTAGAGGGGTGTAGAAGCGGGTGGGACCTACCGCTGAGGACCTTCCTTTCTTCAGTCTTCCTATATTTGAATTGCTCGCTGCCAACACTAATCTTTATGCTGCTAAGCACGACGCCAACGGCATCCACCAAACGGGACGCTATGCAGGCAAGAAGAAAAGGCTCTGGAGGGACACGTCGGCGGGCGAACTACCCCTTTTGGTGCATGCCTCCTTCCGAGATTGAGTCTCGCTAGCAAATACTATAATGCCGCCGTCTAGCGGAAAAGTATCTTTACCTTGGAGGCCCTTTGTAGAAACTCGTAAAATCTAGTATTGCTTTGACTATCCGCCCTGTTCTAGCTAGTGTATCCAATTCAGTGAATATATTGAAGTCCTCTACCCACTTGCTATAAAAATTCAATGTAGCGTAACGACAAAGATCTACGCATATCAAGCGCCCGTGCAGAAACAACACGTGATCCCTATAGTTCCAACCGTACTTTGGTGTGAACGAGTGGATGGTATCTAAAGAATGTCTCCACCTTGAACTAGCATCCATAATGGTGATTAGGAATTTCCGGGAAAACTTGGGGTAACGTAATCTGCATACAAGCTGCCCGTGCAAGCATCCTGCCCACCTGCCCCGCTACCGAGTGCAAATAATGCGAAATACTCAACCACGAACAATTATATTTGGTGTAGCTATCTACTAGCTAGTTGCCTGCCGTCTAGGGCACGTACGTGCAGTGTGTTCTATTGAATAGCATACGCTGCATTTACGTGGTGCTCGTTGCGGTTGCTCGGCCGCTGCTTGTGCCACCCCCCCTACTACCTCTTCCTGTGCAGCTTGTGCATGAGAGGCCCCTTCTACTCCTAATAAAACACCCCCCCTAGCTATATACATGCGCCTAGCTGCTCTCTTTCGTTTCTAGCACTGATTTTCCGTGCGTAGCCTCTTATTTTCGCTTGCAAGTAGTACAGCGCTTAATATTACTATTTCGTACCCCTTAACAAGCTGGCTAAAGGCTTATTCTATTGGACTCGGTAGGCTATATATACGCCGTTTAAGATAGCGCTTAATTAGGGCTGTCTGCTATTATAATTCGGCAATATTATAAGGCGTTTTAGCTACCTAAGATATATTAAATCGCGGACAATATTAGGGTAAAGGCGTCTAATATTCGGTATGTAGTAGTTCTAGCACGTGATTTGGGTTATATAGAACTAGGCCAGTAGCCGCGAATCCTACCTATATATTGTTCTAATATATTACTGCCTGCCTAGCCTACCTATATAGTGGCAGGAATTCGCGTATATTAATATAGTTAACCCTACGGCCCATAAGCTATTCTATAAGGCGTCCGTATAATTACTTAAGGGCTAAGAAACAGCCTATATCTAGCGGTTGTAGTAGATATAATAAATGCGCTGGTATATAGAGGACAACTATTTAATAATTTAGGCAGAACTAGTCGAATTCTGGTAATACGTAGCTATTATAGCCATCTAGTACTAGCAGTTAATGCGTGCTAACCGTATAATCCTTTATATACTTATAGAATAGATTTAGCTAGGTTAGGCCAATCTTTTTTATTATCTAACTATTATTACTAATACCAATTAACTAGTTATATAGTATAATATCGTCTTTATACTAGGAAGCCTAGTATATTACTACTTTAAAGATAACTAGTGGTGGAATTATACCCCCTAACGCGTTAATATATTTAATAATTATAACCCACTCCTAATTGCCTAGCTGTACTATTCTAGATTAGCTAGTACGGTCGGTTCTAGTTATAACTTTTATAGTTATAATAATACCTATCTAGAAGCTAGTTTTATTAAAATTCCAGATATTATTATCTAGAATCCTATATTATATAATTATATCTTATATACGCTTAAACTAGGCCTAAAGAAGTATAGGATCTTTATATTTAGTACGCTAGTAGTTATATTTGCGATTCTATTTAGATTATAGGTTATTATAGCGCTTAATAAAGTTATATACCTATTACTTGCCAACTAGTTATACGCTAGGGTACTAGGCAGCTAGTAGGCTAGCTATCTACCGTACGGTCGCCATTTATAGTAGTATACCACGTTAATCCATTAATAGAATCCACTGCTTAAGGGTCTCTTCTTATACTGGTGTAAGACGGCGATTTAGTGCAATAGAATCGCGTTTTAGTTTAATGCCCTTAACGCGTTACCGGGCAGTGCTCTGGGGCACATTATACGTGCTAATAGCGGCTCTAAAACTTTAAAAATTGCCGTACTTGTAGGCTTAAATAGCTAGATTAATTCTGCCCTCTTGAAAAAGGGCTTCTTATTATTATGGCGTAGGCATTGGGGTAGTAGTTAAGCAGCGCGTCGCGTGTATAATGGGGTGGCAGGATGCTTGCATAGGCAGCTTGCATGCAGATTACGTTAACGTGTTTTATTAATTATCCGCCAAAATCAGTTATCCGCCCACCCCAAAAACCACTAAAAATTAGGAAAATCGCATTTTAATATCTTAATAACGGCTTTATAATAAATTCTAAAATTCTATAGCTAACCTTTTATACCTATTTTAAGACTCTACTCTAACTTTAGAAGTAATTTATTAAGTAGTTTTAGAGAAATAGTAATTTAGCTTAAAATTAGGGGCTAAAACTTAATAAAACTTAATATCTTAATAATAGCTAGGCTTATTATTCTAGAACTTTAATAAAAGTCTTAGAATAGGTATAAAAGGCTAGCTATAGAATTTTAGAATTTATTATAAAGCTATTATTAAAATATTAAAATGCGATTTTCTTAATTTTTAGTAGTTTTTAGGGTAGGTAGATAACTAATTTTAGCGGATAACTAATAAAATACGTTAATGTGTTTTATTAGTTATTCGCTAACCCTAAAAACTACTAAAAATTAGGAAAATCGCATTTTAATATCTTAATAATGGCTTTATAATAAATTCTAAAATTTTATAGCTAGCCTTTTATACCTATTTTAAAACTTTTATTAAAGTTCTAAAATAATAAGCCTAGCCGTTATTAAGATATTATATTAGGAAAATGTTTATGCCTCCTAATAGCCCTAATAGGTTCCTAACAGCCCTAACAGGAGCTATTAGGAGCGGGCTTACAGCTTGGCGTAGTTATGGAAAAACTCGGCGTGGTTATAAAGTTGAACGTAGTTAGAACCTGTCTGACCACACTTAACTTCTAACTACGCTGAGCTTTATGTATATATAGCATATATACCAACAATTTTTCTCTTAGAATTTAAAGTATTTTGTAAATAGATAATGTTATATAACGCGTAGGTAGTATATGCCCCGCATATACATCCTATAAGTCGCAACATAAAATAAGCGAGCTAAGTTATTATAATATGGCCTATATATACGCGTCGTATATCTATAATAATAGTCGTACTAGAACTTCCCTATAATACTATAGCATACGCTATAAGTATATACTGCGTAACCTATGTATAAGCACTATATATGCTAACACTAGGCTAGGGTAACATTAACATATTTATTTTACTCTCGTATACGCCGTACCTACGCTTACTATAAGCAACCTTATAATAGCGGACTTTAATAATGCGTAGGTGGCCAGTGCTATAAACCCCAGCGCCTTTAGGTACTACTATAGTAAGTATATGCTTTGTATATGCCTAGAAGAAGTATATACTAATAGAAGTATATAGGCCTAATCTCTAACCCTAACCCTAACTAGGTGACACTAGGTTAGTTGTAGAGGACGCGTATATAAGGTATATGCTTATAGTAGATAAAGCACGCGCCGCAGCAGCAGTAATAGGTAGAAGGCGTACGTAAATCTAGAGCTGTATACCTATAGCATATACTAACCTTATATAGCCCTAGCTATAACGGTTTAGGATAATATAAGTATATATTAGGAAGGCTCTACGTAGAGAGTGTGTATATACTAAGCGTAAACTAGATTTACCTAACCTAGCCTCTATCTTGTCTGCCATTAACTCTATAGTATAGATCGTATATCTATACCTTATATATGGCATATACTAATAATAAATATAGCTGTAATATTGTAGTAAACGGTATATAGATATACGGCTGTGTCTTTATAGCCTAGCTAAGCGTATATTCTGTATATATATAGCACCTACATCTCCAACTAATATAGTTATAGTACCGCCGCTATGTCCGTAATAAGCACAGCGGTGCCCGTATATATTACTATGCAGTTTACTAAAGGTATATACTTACTATATGTAGTAACTAACCCTTTTATTACTAACACGTTGGCTATAGAGTTAATTATGGGGGAGAAGTATATGCCTAATATATACTACATATATACAACGCTAATATAGCGTAGCGCTCTAAAGCGTTTCGTTTTCTCTAGTAGTTGGTGGGATGCTAGATACCTATATAAGCCTAGGTAGGTTATACATATATAATATATATATAGTACTAACACTATATATAGCCGTGGCCCTTTAGGGTTAAGAATTTTGGAGTATATAAACGCCTACACTCTAATTGCGTATACTTACTTTATACCTAGCATATATCTAGCCTAAGCTAACTGGATACAGTGCCCAAGACTAGGGGTTTACCACTTAATTTGGCAGGCAATTCTATTGTAAGGTAAGAGCATTAGTTTCGCTTCTGTATATGCGCGCTATACTCTAATATATCTATCTATCTATCTATTTATCTATATACTTATTCCCCCTAAGTTTAATTTTAGACTTAAGGGTACTTATAGGCCTAAGGGTAGCGTATGGGAGGAATAAGTACGGCTACTACTAGGATAACTACCCGATTTGGAAACGAACGCTTATCTTTATATCTAGGAGACTGGCAAAGTCCAACTTTATATAGGCCCTATATATATATTACCAAAACCACCACTTAGTTATATTACTGGCTTATACGCGTATACACTTTGTATATATACACCCCCAATGTCTTCTACTAACTATAGGTTAATACGTGCTTATGCTAGGCGTATGCTAATAAGAGAGAAACAGCGCGTTAGCCCGTCTACTTCCTCCACCAGCTTAAAACGTAGGGTTAGTATTTTACCTGTATATATTTGGTATACGCTAACTATATATATAGCGCGGCCCGACCCCGCTAGGTAACTGCGAGGAATCCCCCTTACCGTCTACTTGCTGCTAAAGGGGTAAGCTTACCTTATATATTCTCCATATATATATAGCTAATATTTAGTACTAGCGAGTAAAAAGCTAATGGCCCGTTATGGTAGAGGTAAAAGCTCTAGTAAGTTTAGTTTTATCCATTACGTATATTATGCTTATGCTCTATATAAGCTACGGGCGGAACCCGCTACTTAACCTACCTTTACCGCGCGAGTCCTAAACTATAAGTCCCGGCATATACTAGGCCTATACGCTGTATACGTAGCCTATAGTATATAATCGGAGTTTTAGTGGGGTTTGTTTAGTAAATAGGCTAGGTATATACCTAATATAGGGCGTAGGGTAATAGGCCCATATTAATTAATTCTTTATTTATTATGGAACTCTATATAATACTTTCTATGTATATACCGTATATATGCGCCCTACATACTAACACTATACTTATACGCCCACTTCTTAAGCTCTGCTAGTTCCTTTGCTTTATTATATACATCTTTAGCTTATTTTAATTCGTTAATTCGTCACTCTATATTTTCTATACGTAGTGTATATGCCTCCTTTTCTAGCTCCTCCATAGATAAGTAAGACCTATACCTCTTACCTATAGTCCGGGGTGTTTAACTTTGTAATAGTAGTAGTAGCATCTCTGCTGTATATGCGGTGGATACACGTAACGTATCCAATACTAATACAATATTATTATCTACGGTACTTATCTGCGAGATAATCTGGCTACTAGATATAGTAGGCTTAGGGGTATTAAATAGGTTCCGAGAATTCTAAGGAAGATTTAGTATAGGATTTCTAGCTTACCGCTTAGCTGCTTTCCGCTATTTCTGCGCTACCTAAGCTTAGTATATACTTTACATATACAGAATATATATATACATTGTTTCTATAGCTGTACTGCTATCCACTTTAAGTCGCTATAATTTTTCTATATATTATCTATTCCTGTCTCCTTATATAGCTCTTATAGATCGAATATTTCTTATATACAAAGTTTAAACCTATACTAAAATATTAGAATATGCGGTGCATATATAGAGCGTATATATCTACCGTAGCACTACGGTAAGAACGCATAATTTTTAACCGGTAAAGTTATTATCCTAAAAGTAACTACTTTTACCAATTCCAGTATGCTTTCGTGTATACGCCTACCACTTATAAGGAATCTTTAACTTTTCCTTTATAAGTCTGGCTAGTATCCATATTTTCTTCTTATTGTTTATTTAGGACGTAAGCTCCGGATGTAGTATATATATACTTTATATACGCACTACTAGTTTCTACTCTGTCTCCGCTTCCTATATCTGCTCTATAATATATCTTGCTTTATATATTAAAAAGCGCTTTATAAAGTTTTATTTAATATATACTAGGCAGAATACAAGCATATACTAAAGGTGTTCATCCTATTTACGGGATAGGTTAATTAAATATAAGTAATCCCCAAAGCCTGTATATTATTAGTATATACTCGGCATATACTAAACGTATACTAAGTATATACTTACCGCCAGCTTGTTTCTTACACATATTAACTATAGCAGTGCGAAGTCCAGTTCCGTAAATATATGTAAATTATATAGATAATTGAGCAGTATTACCTAAAACCTTAAATACTAGCTAAAACATCTTTACGTACGCAGCACGTGTTTTTAGGTTAAGAAAGGCGTATACCCACACCTTAATTCCTGTTATAGGTATTAGCCTATATATAGCATATGCGAAGCATAGGGTATGCATATATTTAGAATTCTCGTCCCATCCTGCAATTAAGAATAGATTCGTTTTGCCTTAAACCATCTTAAATAATAGGTCCATTTCGATACATGTTACGCATTAGAATGCCTTAGCTTACGCGTATATACAGCATACAATAAGGAAATGCTCATCGTTAAAGTTATAAATTACCTAAATCCATTGCTCGGTATTCTCTTTATACTAATTAATAAAGAATTTACATAGTACACCTGCTCTGCTTAGGCTTTATATATACTTGGCGTATATCTAACCTATACTTACCTATATATACCGTCCCCTCTGGGAACTATAGCATCCTTTCCTTTCCAATTAGAGTAGTAATTCGATCTTTAATATTAAGACTACTATACACTGTACGTAGTGTCTGTGTTTTATACTTCCTGTATAAAATATAGTACTACGGCAATAGGATAAATCGACCTGTATAATAGTAAGTAGTTTTATTTATATATATAGGGCATATATAGGGCATACGCGTAGTAAGGCTTAGGACTTCCCCCTGCTTTATTGCTTTAACTACGTTATTAGCAAGGTCAATTAGTAGCTTTGTTGGGTATAGTAGATAATATATATAAGAATTCCGCGTAATAAGGCAAATGTAAGGATACCGTGCTATATTAATAGGAATATAGCAATCTAACCGTGTACCGCATATTCGGCCTACTACCCTACCTTAACCTTAGGGGTGGTTGAAACCTATATATGCTTAACATATATATAGCGTATATATAATATATATATTACCTACCGCAATATTTTCGCTTTAATGTTATATATCCAATATAGGTACATTCTTATTTAAGTTCCTAAACTCCATATTTAATAAGTAGACGAAGGTATTAAATATCTACCTAGGCAGTCGTCGGTAATAAAGGCTAAGTAATATGCCATGGTTTAATATTACTGCTGCTAGAATAACCGATGAACTCTACGTCAGGAAAAAATTTACCAGCATTTTTGTAGCATTTGGCAGCATTTGGCGGCCAAATGCGCATTTCGCGCATTGCAACGTGTAGCGTATAGTATCGACTAAGCTGCGGCACACTGCCGCATTTAACAACGTAGTGCAGCTAATTGCGCATTTGTAGCCACTTAGGCCCCTACCCTATTAAGCACTTAATGCGCAATTAATATATAATGCCCTCCTTGCGCATTCTATATATAATGCCGTCCTTACGCATTTTATATATCTTGCTCTTCCTACACACTTAATGGTATTTGCTTAGTTTACGCAGTTAGTGCAAAATAAATTATATTTTAGATAATTTAATATATAGCAACGGTTCTCTTCTACCTATCTACCTACCGACCTAACTACCTGCCTACCTGTCTACCTGTCTACCTACCAACCTACCTGCCTACCTGCCTACCTGCCTATCTACCTATCTACCTGCCTGTCTGCCTATCTGTCTATCTGTCTATCTATCTATCTGTTTATCTATCTACCTGCCTACCTATCTACCTGCCTACCTGCCTGCCTACCTGCTATCTGTCTGTCTGTCTGTCTATCTATCTGTCTGTCTACCTGCCTGCCTACCTGCCTGTGTTAGCTCTGGTTTAATTCGATCGATCGATTAATTAAATCGTTCGTAGTGTTCGCTAGCTGGTTGTTCGAACGGTCGTCGTCTGGTTTTGGTAACGGTCGTCTGGTTCTAGCGACGGTCGTCTGGTTTTGGCGACGGTCGTCTAGTTCTGGCGACGGTCCTCTACTAGCTACTGCTCTGGTGCCTCCTTAGTAGGGAGGATGTAAGAAAGGAAGGATGGGTAAAAAAAAAATAAGGTGGCTATATAGGGGTATACTTGGCAGAGGCACGTGCAGACGGGAATATAGCGGGGACCCGATGCAGAGCTTCGTGTAGAGCCTCCGTACGCAGAGCCGTACGCAGAGCTTCGCCTCGTGCAGAGCCTCTGTACGCAGAGCTTCTGCAGAGCTTCTGCAGAGCTTCTGCAGAGCTTTATGCAGAGCTTCGTGCAGAGCTTCGTGCAGAGCTTCTATTAAATTTATAAAATTATACTTTTATATATGCTTAGTAATCTTATAGTTAGCACTTAGTAGCTAAATGCTAAGACTTAATTATAAATGCCGCATTTAGTAGCTAAATGCTAGTACTTAGTTATAAATGCCGCATTTAGCGGCTAAATGCTAATACTTAATTATAAATGCCGCTAAATGCTGGGAAATGCTGGGAAATACTAGAAAATGCTGGGAAATGCTAAAATAGCTGAAAACAAAAATTAAATGCTAGTAAATTTTTTCCTAACGTAGCTATATGCTTACTCCATGCTAATAAAATATTATTAGTCTACTTTCTCTATATACACGTTCTTATATACTAGGGTAGATACACTACTACCATAATTATAGAATACTATAGTAGTAGCTACATATTATAAGTATGTGCCTATTATATATAGACAATGCTTACTTCTCTATGCTTTGCTTTAGCTGTTTATTAATATCTCCCTAGTATAGACGACTACTACGCTTTTAGAGGTTATTAATGGATTTAAGCTTAACCCTATTATATACGGAGGATATACGGAGGATATCCTTATAGGCGTACTCGTAGTGTCTAATACCGCTATATTTAAACGCTTAATAAAATGCTTTTCTACTTTCCCAATTATTGTTTTCTCTAAGGAGTTATAGTCGTATAATCTTAGGGTCACCAATTTTATAGAATAAGCATTAAATCTACTAAAGGTATAAATACGGCATATACCCAGCATATATATTACTTACCTTTAATATATACTGCTTAATAACCTTATATACTATTTCTTTATCTATATCTATAGATAGTAAAGGTATTGCTTTATAGATAAAATATACAATTCCTTCTTTTCTGGTTACTGGATATTTTAGCATTATAATATAGTCTATTGCCTCTTAGATAATTGTTACGGCTTATATAAATGCCTCTAAACCGAAGCTTATAGAATACTATATTATAAAGATACTAAGCTAAGGAGAAGGGAAAAAGGGGTCGCTAGGACCGATGTAAATAAATATATAGGGTGAGCCGCTAAGGCGCTAGCTCCAGGCGAGCTAATCGCGGGTTGGTAGAATATGGCAGAATATGGCAGGTAACGTATAATAGCGCCGTTACATTACCCCCCTCTTTAAAAGAAAGCCTGCCCTTAGGCTTAGTTAGAAATAGGGTAGTACTAGGCTTATAAACGTAGGATTATAAAATATAAGATAAGGAGATAAAGGGGACACGAGTGCGTCCGGACTAAGTATAAAAGGCAACTATAGGCTAAGTAGAAGCACTAGGCTAGAAAGAGTAGCCGCTAAAAGTCTTAGCACGGATCTAACTAATTAGACAACTTTAACCGGCGGTTAAAGTTCCTGGACATCTAAAAAATTTTTACGGTACTAGCAGAAAACGGCAGAATATAGCAGAATTTGGCAGACAGCTATATTAGGGCTTTAGGGCGTTTTTGTCCCTATATTCTTCCGGTAACTTATTATCTTTATTATACTAGCATTTTATCTATTCGTCTAGGTACTTTAGGGGTCCAGGCGTATTAGGGTATTAGTTATAAAACTCTTTAAGCTTCTAGGGGTAGCCTATAAAGTTCT
The DNA here is from genome assembly GCF_001692895.1 of Cenococcum geophilum 1.58. Lineage (NCBI taxonomy): Eukaryota > Fungi > Ascomycota > Dothideomycetes > Gloniales > Gloniaceae > Cenococcum > Cenococcum geophilum. The sequence goes on from NW_027137561.1 coordinate 4,976,779, forward strand.
ATATAGGGTACTAGGTTGGGTCTAGATCGTAGCCCTTCTATTAGATACGGTATTTTAGCGTTCCCTATACTATCTTGCAGGCTAGTATTTTGTTAACTTCCCACTCATCATCACCATTTACTTAAACTAGTAGGGGAGGCTCGTTCTTTTATCTAGGTAATAGGTTATTTATAGCTTTCCGTAACTTATTTAGTAAGAAGATAGGGTAAACCCTAATTAAATCTAGGAGCTTTACCTTATACGAGTTGCCTATCTTCTTAAAAACCTTATATGGTCCTGCCATCTAGTAGTCTAGCTTATGGCTAGGTCGTTTGGTTTTTTAATTCCTTATTATAACCTAGACTATATCGCTAGGGGTAAAGTTAGGCTCTTAATAGTGTTTATTTGCCTGCTATTCTATTAACCTTTAAGCTTTTTCTAGGTTCTTATAGGCTACCGTCTAGGCTTCCTCTAAGCGTTTGGCGTACTATTAGGCCTTAGTATAGAATAGCTTCTCTTATACAGTTTGGGGTTCTTCTAGCCTTTTCTAGTTAAAGCTTATGTAGGGTAAGTATCCCATTTCTAGCTGAATCGGGGCAAACCCTATGGAGTTATGGGGTAGGGTTGCTTAGGCGTAGTCTATTAAGGGTAGTAGTTTAGACTAGTTGTTCTAGAAATAGTTAATAAAGGGCCTAAGCCTTTAGTCTAGGTACTAATTTATAATCTCTATCTAACTATTTATTTGGGGGTAGTAAGCTATAGAAAGCTTTAGCTTAATGCCTAGGATTTAGGTAAACTTATTCTAGAAGGCTAATATAAACTATAGCCTATAATTAGACATAATAGTATCTGGTAATCCGTAGATTTAGTAAACGTAATAGATATATAGCCGGGCTACCTCTTTAGTATTAATGTTCTTATAACAGGGAATTAAGAACGGGCGTTTGCTAAAGTGGTTAACTATAACTATAACTATATTATATCCATTACGGTCCCTAGGTAGTTTATAAAAGTTTATAAAGATATACTACTAAGGGCGCTCTAGTATTAGGAGTGGCTTAAGTAGTCCTAGTGTCTTATCCCGTGGGATTATAGCTCTCTTATAGTCTTCGCAGTTCCGTATATATTAATTAATATCTATAACTATTCTTAGCCAGTAGTAGCGGCAGTTAATAATTTTACGGGTTTTATTCTTGCTAGGGTATGCCGTAGAAACTTGGCAATAAGCTTCGCGGATTAGTTTAGTCTATAGATTGTTAATATTAGGGACTATAAGCCGCTCTTAGTATAGGAGTAACCCTTTCTCTACTTTAAAATTGGGGTTTCCCTTTACGGCCTAATTGCGGAGGGCCTTTAGGGCGTTAGCTGTGTGGTTTGTAGTTAGGAGGTAGTTAACTAGCCCTATTAATTTATCTAAGGTCTCCTCTATTAATGCTAGCTTATTTAGCTAGGAGTTTAGCTCCTTAAGGATCCGCGGGTTAAGCTATTTGGGATAGAAAAGGGCGCGCGTCTAATATTAGGTCTTTAGCTTATCCTAGGGTTTTACATCTTATTCTCTTTAGGTTAGGGTATTAGCCTTAGAGTTTTACTTGCTAGAATAATATATAATTGTAAAGAAGAATTAGGAGAGTGTTTTAGCCTACTAGGCTTATTGTCTAGTAAGCTGCTTTATAGTTATAAAGTACTCTAGGGCTTTGTAGTCTATATATATCTTAATCTAGGAGTTTATACCTTTAAGCTCTACGCGCTATTAGGAGAGTGATTAAATAATAGCTAGTATCTCTTTGTTATGTACTTTATAGTTATACTTAGCCGGGTTTATTGTTTTTAAGAAAAAGGCAATAGGGTACCATTTGCCGTCTAAATGTAACTGTAATAGGATTTCCACTATAACCCTATTAAAGGCGTCCGTTTCTAGCATTAATTTAAGGTCTAGGTTATAGTAACGAAGGATTAGGGAAGAGATAAGCCGATCCTTTATCTCTTTAAAGGCTTTTATATAGTTATTATTAAAGATAAAAGGCGTGTCCTTCCTAGTTAGTTATATAAGAGGTTTTACTACAATTCTATAGTTACGGATAAACTAGTAGTAGAAGTTATAAAAACTAAGGAAGGACTAAATTCCTTTTACTATATAAGGGGGCTTCTAGTTATAGATTACCTTTACCTTCTTAGGGTTAACCTTAATTCCTTTTATAGTTACGATAAACCCAAGGTATTTTATACGTTTTACCCTAAACTTGCATTTCTTAATATTAACTTATAAGCCCGCGTTCTGTAGTCTCTCTAGGACCTTCTTAATATAAACTTAATGCTTAAGTTCGTCGTCTAAGTATATAAGAATGTTATCTAGGTATGCCGTGTAGAACTCGTTAAGGTAATTAAAAAGAACGTCATTTATATACCTTTAGTACGTAGCCAGTCCGTTTATTAATCTAAAAGGAAGAACTTTGTATTTATAGGAACTATAATAGGTATAGAATGTTATTAAATCTTTAGATATAGGGTCTATTCTAATTTAGTAGAAAGCTTGGCGGATATTAAGTTTAGTAAAGATCTTTACCTAGCTTAGATATATAAGGGTCTTGTTAATTAAAGGAATAGGGTACTAGTCTTTTTAAGTAATAGCGTTTAGCTTTTAATAGTTAATATAAAAACGAAGGCCTTTATTAGGCTTTTTTACGAACAAGATAGGGGAAGTAAAAGGGGCTTAACTTAGCTTAATAAACCCTTTATCTAGGTTATTAATTAAGTACTGCTTTATTGCTTTTAACTTATCTATCAATTATTAGTAGAGGAGGCTATAGCTTAGCGAGTTATTAGCTTCTAATTAAATTTTATAATTATACGTCCGGTAAGGGGGTAACTTATCTAAGGCTGCTTTTGAGAATGCATCCTTATAATCTATATAAATAGTAAAAAGGAGGCATTTAACTAGTTCCTTGTTAGTTTCCTCTACTAGCTTTTCCTCCCTATTATTAATAATTTGGTTAATCTTATATAGGCTTATTATAAAGACCTTATTGTCCTTCCGGTATATATTAAAGTAGAACGCTATAGCGCTAATTGCGGTGATATTTACTGTAGGGGGTTTATATAATAATGGGGGCATATATAACTTTAGGGGCTTCTGGGGTACTAGCGTTATTATTACTCCTTTTAGCTCCTATTATATCTTTTAGAGGTTATTCCTTATATCCTATTAATACGTTCTTTTCCATACCGGTTAGATCTGCGCGACTTAGACATCATCTATGTTACTCTTTATCCCGCTTCTATATATAAAGTCCTCTTTAGATATAGCGCTTTAGGAGAGTATCTTTGTTAGTATAGAGTTCTTTCTAGCTTCGCGGCGGGCGTCTTCCTAGGCGAAGGCTAGGTTATAGGCCCGGACATCTTACTAGTAGGTAGGGTTAGCCTTTACGGCTAGTGTCTTATAATTAGTTCGAATTTCCCTAATAAATAAGGGTAGTTTTAGTCTATCCTCTAGCCAGATAAATTATCTTTATTATACGTTTAGCCAAATATTAAAATAGGATATCCATTTTTGGCCGAGGATTATATTGTAGGACCCTAGGTCTAGGATACAGAAAGGGATACCGTATTAGCATTGTCTATTAAAAGCGATATATAACTTTAATACGTAGGTAACCGGCCGACCGGCTTAGCCGTTATAGCCTTTTACCTAGATAGGCTTCTCTAATCGGGTGGCTTTTGCATTTAAAATTTTGGCAACATTATTTATATAGGCAGTATTTATAAAGGCGAAGCTATTTGCTCCAGTATTAATAAGGGCGGTTATATTTACTTTATATCTATTTTAAGATACTATATATAGAACGGTAAAATACTTCCCACCTATTAACTAACTAAGATTAATCTCTTTAAGATTAATGGGGTACCCTAAGGGGGAGTCTTTCCCTAGGGTTCTTCTTTTCCTAACTTATTAGATATTTCTCCTTCCTCTATCTCCTTAATATCGCCTATATCCCTTAGCTCTAGGCAAGACAAAGTAAAGTAACCCTCCTTATTGCAGTTGTAGCACGTAGCCAAGGCGGGGTTAATTAGGGTATTGCGATAAGTACTAGTTAAGGGCGTAATACGTAGCTAGTCGGGCGAGGCTCGCCGGTACGTAGTTATAACCGCTTTTAGTGCAAGAGTAGTTATAGCTTATCTTCCTACTTTAGCTCCTATAGGTGCGGCTAGCGAGTTCTAATTACTACATAGTCGCTTCTACTAATTAGGGTAGGCGTTAATCCGCTTTAGTTTTGCGTCTAAAGATAGGCAATAAGCTGTAAGTCTTTTATAGGTTAGTAGGTTATCTAAGGTTATAGCAATCTTTTCTTATAGCCGGATTGTTAGCTTATTATATAGGTCTAAACGGTAGTTTTTAAGGGGAACCTGGCCTTCTCCTATAAGGTGTAGGAATTAAGTCTAAAATTTAGCAAAGGGTTAGTTTGGTTTTATTATTAGGCGATTATAGTTATACTAGGCATCCCGTACTTTATTTGGGTTAATATAGATAGTAGCTAGGTGCTATATTATCTTATTAACAGATATAAATTGGACAGGGAAATCGTCCTTAAACTTAGCTTAAAGGTGCCGTTAGGCGTCCCCTGTGGTTCGACTAAAGAGGTAGAGTATTTTAGCTTCTTTAGAAAGGAAATAGTTATAGTTAACGCGGAGCTTTCCTTATACCTAAATCCTCCAATTCTTAAAGGTAGGGTCTATCCTATTAGACAGTGGTTGGGGGTTAAGGAGCTTAACAGACTTTAATTGTTTCGTTATCGTATCCGTACTCCCTAGTGTATTATATTCGGTTAAGTAAATAGAACAACTAGGACTTCTAGAAGGGGGGGCTAAGCTTTATAGGGCCGCGAGGCTGTCTAGGATCTCTTGTAGGGTCTCCTGTATACTTTAAGCTTAGAGACGGTTAGCTTCCTAATTGGCCGTTAAGGCACAAATCTATTTGTGTACGTCTATACTATCATTATTATCCTTAATTTTGGATCCCAATTGAATCTCATATTCTTCTTAGGTTGGGGCAGCTCTTTTAGATAAGCTTGCTTTAGGTGCCATTGTTGGCTTCCTAGGGTTTATTAGAATTATATAATTTGGTTTTAATTCCGGGGGTATAGGTCCAGTCCTGTCTGGCTCGTAGGGTGGGATATTATTAAGGCCTTCCCAGGCAATGTAGAGTTGTTTTAGTGTCTAAGTATAGCGCGTCAACGCGTCGTTGCAGACGAAGTTTCTTATGGGGTGGGATATTATTAAGGCCTTCCCAGGCAGGGTAGGGTAAGCTTAGTATAATGTTACGGCTTATATAAATGCCTCTAAACCAAAGCTTATATAATGCTATATTACGAAGATACTAAGCTAAGGAGAAGGGAAAAAGGGGTCGCTAGGACCGATATAAACAAATATGTAGGGTAAGCCGCCAAGGCGCTAGCTCCAGGCGAGCCAATCGCGGGTCGGCAGAATATGGCAGAATATGGCAGGTAACGTGCGATAGCGCCGTTACAATAATAACTTAATGCTTGCTGTTAGAGCTAACAAGTACTCTATAGTCTTGGAGTATATTCTAGCTATACTAAGTATATATATAGCCTATATATAGAGCAGTACATAGTCTTACCTTAGAGAGACCTATATAAAATAGAACCTGCTATTATATACTATCTTAACCCTCCTCCTCCTCCTCCTCCTCCTCCTTATCCTTAATATTCTCTCTACTAATTATATCATCTTAAGAACTATCGTCTTCGTGTTTAATGTTAGGTACGCTATAGGCTGCCTACGTATACTTAGCATATACGTAGCATATAGTTATTTATACTAACTAGTAGGCCGTTTAGCCACCCTACTATACTCTCGTTTGCTTTAGTATAGTTTTCGCTTGCTATTAGTATAGCGAGGCACGTATAAATACGCGTATATATGTATGTGTATATATATATACGTATATTTATATATCTGTATATCTGCGTGTATATGCTTAGCATATGCTTTAGATATTTTAGTTTGTGTGGTCGCTTAATTTAAATATGGCTAGCGATACGTATTCTATATAGGCAAAAGTGTGACCACGCCAACCTTTTGCCGGCGGTTCCATCGGTGACCACGCTCAACTTTCGCCGACCCCATCGGTGACCACGTTCAACTTTTCCGTAACCACGCTCAGCTGCACCCCGGTCAGGAGCTCCAGGAGACACTCACACTCGGTATCCTGTCAGGAACCTGTCAGGAGGTCGCCCGGACCACTAGGACCTCCAGGACCTCCAGGACCTCCAGGACCATCAGGACCATCAGGACCATTAGGATAATAATAAAAATTCTATATTTAAAAATAAGGTATATATATTAACACTCCAGTATTTGCAGCTAATTAAAAAATATAAATTAAATTAATTATATATAATCTAAATAATCTAAATTAATTTTTCCTGCCTGTTATAGGAGGTCTATGATTGCTTGGGCGTCAGTCGATCAACTGAAGAGCCTCGCGCGGAGGCTCCAAATCGTCGATTGGCAGTGTTCCCGATGATCCACCGGCGGTGTGCTGATTTCCTAACTAGGCCTAGTGCGTGCCTGCGTGCCTGCGTGCCTGTCTGCCTGTCCTGCCCGTCCTACCTGTTCGTACCTACCTGTTCGTACCTACCTGTTCGTACCTACCTGTTCGTACCTACCTGTTCGTACCTACCTGTTCGTACCTACCTGTTCGTCCCTACCTGTCTGTGCCTGCTGTCGTGCCTACCTGTCTATGCCTACCTTCTGTATCTGTAATTTGGGGGAGAGGTCGGCTCGATCGAAGGCTCTACTTGATTCAAATCGTTCTCTATGGGCGTTCGCTGGCTGTACGTTTGAACGGTGGTCGTCTGGGGTGCCTCCCCAGGAGGCCTTGGTTCGATTTGATTCGGTAACGGGCTAATATCGAGGCTCTGATTCGATTTGATCGATCGATCGAATCGATCGTGGTGTTCACTGGCTGGTCGTTCAAACGATTATCGTCTGGCTCTGGCGACGGTCGTCTGGTTCTGGCGACAGTCGTCTAGTTCTGGTGACGGTCGTCTAGCTCTGGTGACGGTCGTCTGGTTCTAATAATGGTCGTCTGGTTCTGATAGTGGTCGTCTGGTTCTGATAACGGTCGTCTAGCTCTGGCGACGGTCCTCTCCTACCTGCCTACCTACCTACCTGTCTGCCTGCCTGCCTGCCTGCCTGCCTGCCTGCCTGCCTGCCTATGTTAGTATCTAATTTAATTCGGGGGAGGGGTCGGCCCGATCGAAGGCTCTAATTGATTCAGATCGTTCTCTATGGCCGTTCGCTAGCTGTATATTCGAACGTTGGTCGTCTAAGGTGCCTCCCTAGGATGCCTTGATTCGATTCGGTGATGGGCCGATATCGAATTCGATCGATCGATTAATTGAATCGTTCGTGGTATTCGCTGGCTGGTTGTTCGAAAGTTCGTCGTCTAGTTCTGGTAACGGTCGTCTGGTTCTGGTAACGGTTGTCTGGCTCTAGAACGGTTATCTGGTTCTGGCAACGGTCGTCTGGTTCTGGCGACGGTCCTCTGCTAGCTGCCGTTCTAGTGTCTCCTAAGGTAGGGAGGATGTAAGGAAGGGTGAAAAATAATGGCAGAGGCACGTGGAGGCTAACGTATGTTAGGGGGTTATAGTCGCTTCGGAAAAGGATGGGTTTATATCAGAAACCATGATCAAGTACAGAAATTTACCGAATCCTCACCTGTTTGAACCACTTTTCTATACCCGCGCATGACGCCACCCATCGCCTTATTATTATCTTCTATTTAAAGCTATAGGTAAACCCGCCTGGTTAACCGAATAGAAGTCAATTATATAAGCTCTAATTAACCTCAGCTGCGACAACTTCTATATAGAAATTAAGACCCGCGTTCCTCCATCTACTCTTCAACGCTAGAGGGCAAATTTAAAGAGGTATAGCCAGATTAATCTACCAATTAGGGGAAATGGCAGGCCACTACTGCTTATAGATAAAGCTCTAGATGTATAACGTCAAGTGGTAATATTAATATTAATTTTACTAATAAACGCGTACCAATTAGGGCCTCCTTAAATACCTCACACACAGCCCAGACGCCTATTTTGAAGAGATGCTCTGGTTTCTATACAACAAATATAATATAATAGTAGTACGAAGCACACTGTCGGCTAAATTAAAGCGAAGAAAATGGAGTAGAAAGGTTATAAGGATAATTGCACAGCAGCGTAACCCAGGCCTAAGGGACAACTGGATTATTCAAATCTGTGGCTATAGACGCAATCAGTTTGTCTTTATTAATAAATCAGCTTATAACAAGAAGACAATAGATAGGAAGTATAGATGGGCGCTAATTAATAAGCCTACTAAAGGAATATCGGAATTAAAGAGATCTAAAAGATAGAGCTTACTGCTAGCGTATACCTGTTAGGGCTATATGCCTAGCTAGTTAATATACCAGGGCGCTGTTAACGGACCAATGTTTATTAAGTGGATAAAGAACGAGGTTCTTACTCGTATGTAGCCTTATCCACAGCCTTATTTAGTTTTAGTAATAGATAATACGTTAATCCATCGCAATAAGGTATATAGTGTCTATAAAGGATAGGTATTTAACACTATTACTTACTTAAACCTAGGAAGTTCAACGCCTCTACAATACTGCTGGTGTTAGGCTTAAATATCTTCCTTCTTACTTACCCAATTTTAATCCAATTAAAGCTTCTTTCCACAACTTAAAGCAGTGGCTATGTGCTTATTAATTTAAAGCTAATCTATAGAATAACTTTAGTAACTTTTTAAGCCATGCGGTAGAGCAATAAGGGTTTAATAAGAGGGCAAAAGGCCATTTCTTACGGGCAGGAATTAAGAGGTAGTATAAAAAGGATAAGGTCTAGTCTTTTATAATATATCTATATAGGGTGCTTGCCAATTAAGACATCAAGTAAGGCCTCTACTGTAGTATTAGAACGTCGCCAATCCGTTCTAAAGTCTTCTAAGCAGTTTACCATGCAATTAATAAGCCCATATATTAAACCAATCCTATACAGCTTTATATGGCCTATACTACTATTAAGTAGCGCGTGCTTAAGTAACTTAAAGTTATAGTCCTCCTTAATTAAAATTAACTCCGCTTTAGTAAAGGCGTTAGCAACAACTAGGTAATGGCTTTATAGCTATTTAGTAAAGGCACTAAGCTTACTATTTAATTATTTAATATCGCTGCGGGCGGGGCTACTAGGTAGTAGGCTTATAGGTATAGTTAGGGGTGGATAGTAATAGGTAGGCGTTTTAGAGGATAAAGCTGGAACCAATGGAGTGCTCTGTAATAACGGCACTAATAAGGATCTTGTATTTGGTGTAGGGTCCACTATAAAATAACTATTGGCGATAGTTGGTCGTATAGAAGGAGGCATCGCCGCCTGTATAGCATTCTGCACCTATTATAGCATCTACTAGTTCTACTGCTACATCTGGTTTATTAAAATCATTACCGCTACTAATTGGTCTTGCTGCGGAATAGGATTAGCTAGTGATTATATAACTATAGTATAAGCCTATCCTCGTCGCTGCCGTCGTCTTAAGGGGGAGCTAATCAATTTGTTTATGCTGCTAGAGTTACCTCAACGGTGCTTATAGCTATCCAACTTTATGTCTTTTTTATCCTCCCTATCCTGCATGCATTTACTGTACCTAATCTTTAACAGTAGCGATAGATCTAGCATGTTAAGCGTGGCTTTCTTCTATTTAATTGCTTCCGACTAGCGCGCCTAGTAGTAAGCATATAATGGGTAGTACTTTAATTTAAATTCAAGACAGTATATAACGCCATGCTTTTTATTCTTATAGTGCTGTTAAAGGCAGCGATGACGTTTAAGTAGCGGGTACATATGCTTGCCTTCGACTTCTATACAGTCGCGTCGTTTAGCAGCCTCTTTCTACATTTTGGTGGTAGTTGATCTCTTCTTTTTACCAATAACTTCCTCCACTATACCTTCGTGATCCTCACTAGAGGACCCTTCCTTACCGGCCGCTGCTTTGGTTGAAAGACCTGCCGCTTAAAGCGCTGCCTTAACACGCGCATTAACAGCCGCAGTGATTTCAGTATCTCTGGCTTCAGTAGACGCGTCAAAAGGCGCAGTAGCGGTCTTATATTTGACTGTAAGATTAACCCAAAAAGCCTTCCTCGCGTACTTTAATTATGTCTCTATTATTCCCTCTACTTTACGCCATTCGTCTGCGTTGTTAACTTCTTTAGGTATTGTAGGATCCTTCGGACTTAATATAATAACAGCAGTTAATTAATTAAGCTGGAAAGAACAAAGGCCGTAATATTCGCTGGCTTAACGCGCATTTTCGGCAATAAACTCCTAGAATTTGAAGACTCCAAATAAGATGGGTAGAACGTTACTAAATAGCGTTGTGCTATTAGCGTACACGGCCATATTCAAAAGAAAGGTTCGAGGGCTTTTGGACTGTTCTACAGTAGTAGGAGGCATTGGTGCAGATTCGGCGGTAAGGTCTACTTCTTAAGGCGCTTTAGAAGTATTCTTTATAGTATTCTTAGGTGCTTTAGCTCTCCTCCTGTATGCCATGGCGCTAACTGCAATAGGAAAAAATATAGGCTTTAAATAGCTTCAAAAAAAAATAGGCGACGGCGATGTGTTGGTATAGAGGATGGGTGGTGTCATGCGTGGGTACAGAAAAGTGGTTCAAACAGGTGAGGATTCGGTAAATTTCTGTACTTGATCATGGTTTCTAACATAAACCCATCCTTTTCCGAAGCGACTGTATGACGGTGTCGGTAGTTCCGACGGATTTTGGAACACCAAAATACTGCCAAATGCCAAAACCACCGCCAATTTGCAGCAAAAAGCATCGAAAAACATTACATTATTAAGCTTAAATGAAGCCATAAATATATATAGGAGAAGCTCTATATCGACTTTTTGTAGTGTAGCAGCTAGCTAATTACTCCAAGAGGCCTGCATAAGTCCGAATTCGCGGCCCAAATTCCTCATCTGATACCTCACTATCGCTAAAGCTATCTTCATTAATATCCGCATTAGGAAGCTCATCTAGAAGCTTATTTGCTTAAGTAGCTGCCTCCTTAGCTCTCTTAGAGGCGGCAAGAAGGTCCTTGTAGTAAGCAGAGGCAGTAAATGCAGCAGCAATTAACTCCTTAGCTTGCTTTTAAAGCCATTCGGCAGCAGCTCGTACAGATATCGCTTCCTCTATTGCCTGATTAAGCGCTTATAGAGAGTCCTCTGTAAGCTTTTTATTATATATACTAGATACGGTGTTAGCAGCCTTTTGTATCTTCTTTACCACCTTTCCTGCCTCGCCGGCCTCCCTCCGGTGTTAATTAGCAACCTTTTTAAGCTTTATAGTAGCTGTACGGGCTTCTTTCCGAGCTTCTAGTTGCTCCTTTGCAACTATAGCAGCAGCTTAGCGCTAAATCTTTACCTAATCTCGTGTAATCTTAGCCTGCTTCTTATCTTCCTCAGCAATATTTTTAGCAGTAGCAATAGCTTATATCGCCTGAGTAGTAAGTACTGATGCGGTAGAGAGTACGGTACGCTTCCTTTGCTTCTTCTTATTTCTCTCTGTAGTATTATTACAAAGCTTAGCAACTTCTACCTTTATTAACTCTATACCCTCTTCTAATAATTATAGCCGCTGTATAAGCTTACTAATAACTGCCTTAGCCGCTTCAGGTGTAGTTTTGGGGTAAAGGATTGTATAAGCGTATCAAGCTCGATTGTTATAGGATTGGAGCGTACAAGGATGCAAAGGAGAGGATAAAAGCGTTACTACATCGCTAGGTAGTGGAGTAGATGGTTGCTAAGATAAAGGCGTTCCACTGCAGCGATTTAGAGCTCGTTTGGGGTTATAAGGTAGGAGGCCAGCTGCTTCAAAAGCGCTGTTGATTAACTTAGTGGTATATACTTAGGGCCGAATTTCGCCAAGAATCTTTAGAAACCACTCCCTGTTAATACCAGTAACTCCTTCTACTGTATACTCGTTGACTTTAGATAAATAAAGACGCTTAAGAACTAAAAATATAACCAAATTAAGAGGCTGGAGAAAGTGGGTAGAATGTGGTGGTAAGTAGATTAGAATAATTTTATGCGCCTAGCAGAACTCTATAAAGTCAATATTTACGTGGCTACTATGGCCGTCCATAATAAGAAGTCGATAGCTATGGTATTAAGAGTCTTTTTTGTCTTCTTAATAAGCCTGCCAAGCCTCAGTTTATTAAGTATATTGCTTAAAGTGTTGTAGCCACTTTATGCCGAGCTCTTAATTTAACCAACCATTTTCCAATATTCCGATTGTATAGTCGCCTACAGCCTCTACAGCTTCCTGCCATAGCGAAGCTGTATACTGGCGTCCTCGGAAAATAATAAACGGTAGTATTGTTTGGCCATGCATCCCAATCGCGTTAATCTGCGATACCCACTCTTTTAATCTATTAATTGTCTTAAAATTAACAAGACTACCTCGCAGTACTACTACTTTAGCACTGTAGGCAAAGCCTATAGCGTAGCTAGTCTTATCCATGTTCCAAATATCTAATTCGGCGACATTATACTAAGTCTTAGCGGTGGTATAGTCTTCGAAGAACTGCTACACGCGGGCTAGATTATTGCTAGCAAGAGCTTATTCTACAGCAAGTAAACGTACGTAATAAGTACGCAGCTCTTCCTGCCGTTTTAGGAACTAATATATCTATATTCTGCCCAAAGGATCGACTAAGATATAACGTGGAAGAATAGTAGATTCGCGTTAAAGTATAAGGGTAGCAATAGTGCGAATGGTGCGATATTAACATGGAAATCCAGCTTAAGCAAGGTAAATACAATGTCGAACTATTGCATCCTCGCCAGCAGGACTTATACGATATTAGTTGGTGTAGGCGACTTAATAGGACCTCTGCTTTCCACTAAGGCAACGATAAAATGTATTTAGATCGATATTATGTGCCTTTACGCAGCCCTCCTTGCTTTTATAATAACCGAGCTTGTAGGCCTTAATAGCTAGCTATATCTTCTCTTCTGCATCAGGAGCTTGAGGCCAACGAGGCATGATTGGTAAGGTTGGTGGTGGAGGTAATTGTTGAGGAAGTATTAAAAATGAGACTGTTTAAAAGGTGCGGCAGTACATCTAATCAGGAAGGCGGTCAGCCCAATCAGGCAGGCGGTAGAAAAATCCGTCGGAACTACCGACACCGTCATAACCCCCTAACATACGTTATCGGGAATATAGCGGGGACCCGATAGTAATGTGTGTCATGCGGAGCTTCGTGTAGAGCCTCCGTACGCAGAGCTTCGCGCAGAGCCTCGTGCAGAGCCTTTGTACGTAGAGCTTCGTGTAGAGCTTCGTGTAGAGCTTCGTATAGAGCTTTGCGCAGAGCTTCGTGTAGAGCTTCGTGCAGAGCCTCTGTACGTAGAGCTTTGTGTAGAGCTTTGTGTAGAGCTTCGTGTAGAGCTTCGTGCAGAAGCTCGTGCGGAGCCTCTGTACGCAGAGCTTCGTGTGGAGCCTCGTGTAGAGCCTCGTGCAAAGCTTCGTGCAGAGCTTCATGTAGAGCTTCGTGCAGAGCCTCGTGCAAAGCTTCGTGCAGAGCTTCATGTAGAGCTTCGTGCAGAGCTTCGTGCAGAGCTTCGTGTAGAGCTTCGTGCAGAGCTTCGTGCAGAGCTTCGTGTAGAGCTTCGTGCAGAGCCTCGTGCAGAGCCTTAGTAGTGTTGCTTAAGGGGTGTGCATAGGGTGTTGCTTTAGGGGGTATCCTGCCAGGAACCTGACAGGACGATCAGGAAATACTAGTTTCCTGTCAGGAGCCTACCAGGACGATCAGGACCTCCAGGAAAATCAAATCCTGCCAGGAGCCTGTCAGGAGCCTGTTAGGACGATCAGGACCTCCAGGAAAATCAAAATCCTGTCAGGAGGTCTCCAGGATCTTGGCACCCCAACAAAATGCTGATGTAAGTTTTATTAAGTTTTAGCCCCTAATTTTAAGCTAAATTACTATTTCTCTAGAACTATTTAATAAATTACTTTTAAAGTTAGAGTAGAGTCTTAAAATAGGTATAAAAGGTTAGCTATAGAATTTTAGAATTTATTATAAAGCCGTTATTAAGATATTAAAATGCGATTTTCCTAATTTTTAGTGGTTTTTGGGGTTAGCGGATAACTAATTTTAGCGGATAACTAATAAAACACGTTATTATAGCGGAGATAACTCATTAACATTACAATAGATTAACGTGTTCCACCACTTATTCGTTAACCCTAGTTATTTAATATCTTAAAAACTTACTAAAAATTAGAAAATTTATACTTTAATATCTTAACAACTATGTAATAATAATTTTTAATAATTTAGATTTAGACTTTTATATACACTTTGCAGCTTCTATTAAAGTTGTATAATAATTAGTTTAGTAGTTTTTAAGATATTATAATTTAGGGGCTAAAATAAAGCTAAATCACTATATCTTAAAAACTACTAAACTAATTACTATACAACTTTAATAGAAGCTGCAAAGTGTATATAAAAGTCTAAATCTAAATTATTAAAAATTATTATTAAGTGGTTGTTAAGATATTAAAGTACGAGTTCTAATTTTTAGTGAGTTTTTAAGGTGTCGAATGACTGGGGTTGACGAATGAGTGGTGGAACACGTTATTTGCTTGATATTCCACAAACGGCCCTAAAACCAAAATACCAATTGACAACATCCTTCCAAACACCTATGATATATCCCTCACAATCTTAAAAGGCAACTCTGCCCTTTTTTCCTCTTCCCATCTATTCTCCCTCCAATTTACCCTCACCACGAAACTCTCATCCACTCTAATCCCCATCAATGGCTCCAAAAGCCAGTTTTGCATCACATACTCCTGTCGTAGTCTCGAATCCCTCAGTAGAAAAACGGCATGTCTTAGATTTTGCATGCTCGAAATAACAGCGCAGGCTTTTTTCCAGCGATCCGCATCAGTTAGCGTTGAGGAGCCCATAAAATGCCATCGGATGGTAAGAAAGCGAATGGACTGGAAGCGGTGCGGCAAGATGGTGGTTTGGAAGTAGGTTAGGGTGTCGAGGTTGCGGAAATCGAATGTATTGCTCGTATAGAGTATGGGCATGGCTTCTGAGTAGCTGTAAAGCAGTTAGTCAAGGTTGAGTCATGTGACTAGAGAAGTTTGGATCCAGGTCATGCTTACATCTGCCGACATGTTTTCAATAGAGATAGTAATCTATTCTTCCTAACCCACCATCTCAGAAACCGCAGTTCTTCTCGCCGGTAGCCATGATCGCCGCGCATAACGGCTTGAGGGGTGTTGAAGTAGAGCTCCCCGTTCGAGTTCACCCATATGGCGCAGGTGTAGTGCGAATCGATATCCTTAACCATTTCCTGACTCAACATAAATTGGCTTTTTCTGCAAGTTTCGTAATCGAGTCGATAGAGGACTCCATTGTCGGTAAGGGTGTTCTTATTTGGCCGCGTCAGACTAGGAACCAAGCTCGGAATGATATGTAAACGTTGGTTTCCCACCACCAATTCCCATATCTGCATTCGAATCTCAGGTGGCAGTCTCGTGAATAGCATGCATTGCGACTGATCAGCTATTTTCTTTCTTCGAAACGGGCTCGTGACCATGCCTCGGACGCTGCGACGCAGTTCAGTAAGATCTTGGGATATGCTTAATGACCTTTCCCTAGCTAACGGTAGCGGGGCCGGAGCGGCTTTCTTCCCAGGAGGAGTGCCCATCGCAATCTTAGGATATTCCTTTTGCCCAGTCCATCTCTTAAACGTTGATGCGCAATATCGGCAAGGGTAGACCACCGCAAATGCGTATGATCTACTAACCACAGCTCTTGCCAGCGCCCCGGTCCAGTTTTTCCAGGAAATTGGAACATTTACTTCTGTTGCCATGATGTTGAAAGGTTTTCACGCGCAAGACTACGGCTATGAATGCCGAATTTGGCGTAGCTTGTCACAGCCCCATTCTAATATGGCGACCGGTGAGGAACACATGTTAATTCACGGCATCTGGGTAAAGTAGATATCTAAATGAGTTTACCATGTTAATTCACGGCATCTGGGTAAAGTAGATATCTAAATGAGTTTACAAAGGGTAATTTTTAATCTTTTCAAATTCTTGCGCCTCTACTTAACACTCACGTCTTCAGGCGGCTACTACGATTGTTCGGTGAGGCTCCAGATGAGGCTCTAGATTTGGCTTCGCACAATGTGTTGAACCGGACAATCAAGAACGAGAACTCTGCTCTATTGAATGTGGCTCTAGAGCCTCTATGTATACATCAAAAGTCGTCAACTTCGTCAGATCTACAGACGTATTTGGTCAATCAGTTAGAGCCTCAAAGATCAGTTGTCGATCCAGGTCGGATTTTGGTCACCTTATAACTTCATACTATTTCTATTACCTTTTCATTACCTATTAGCAATATCGATTAATTGGCAATAAGGTAATAGTTTCAAATTAACGTCAGTGTCGACGTCAGTCTTTTCTATCTACTTTATATATATAATAAGGCTCTAAAGCCCTTTATAATAAAATAGAGTTATTATTCTTTTTTATCTTTTAGCCTTCTAATTAACAGTTATAAGCCTAGGTGACTTGCTATATTATACCTGTTTAACTAATTAATTTAATTAATTTAATTAATCCTACCCCTTATTAAACTACTATTTATTGCTAGATCCTTTATTTATCTTTATAAGCACCTTTTAATATAACTTCTTAACCTACCTAAGCTATTACTATAACGGTAATATTATCGAACTAACTTAATTAGGCTTTAAACTTAAATAGGAGACGTATAGGAATACGTTAACCCCTTAACTAAATGGGATAAGTTGCTCTAATTACTTAAAATAGTCTTTCCTAGACCTTAAGATATAAAGCTAGGAATAACCTTATATATAGCTCTCTCTAAGGATAAAAAGGATAAGCTCTAAGTTCTTTATAAGAGGTATAAGATAGTAAAGAAGAAATATAAGAAGTAGAAAATAGCTTTAACCTCTCTATAAAGCTATATTACTAATATAGTAGCTAGGAACCTTAATACCTATATACTAGGTATTAACTTAGTATATAATACCCTAGTAGCTCTTAAGGAGAAAGTTGCCCTTACTAATAATGTACGTTAGCTCTACCTAGTTACTTAATACGCTAAGGTTAAAAAGGGCCTAAAGAACTAGAATTTTAAAGCCTAGCTATAGTAGTAGGAGAAGACGTATAATAATTATTAAAGGATTAACCTACTAGACGTATAAGGTAATTAAGTAATTAAAGACTTTCTGCTAGCTATAGAGTTAGTATTACTAAATTAGACCTTAATGTAGAGGGTTAAATTTAATAAACATAACTAGGTTTGTAACTATATAATATCTATATATTAACTAGTTAAATTATATTAGAACTATTAATAACTAGAGACTGCCTAAAATAGTAGAGATTGGCTTAGCGCTAATATAATAAGTTTTTAAGGTAAATTAATTAATGGAGATCTTAAGGCTCTAAAGGACGAGGCTTTTAAGGCTTCTACTACCCTATTTAGGACGGTATAGAAGAAAAATACCCTAACGTACTTGTAAGGGATATTATTGCGGTCACCTTAGGTTGCCCTTAGGACAACCCCCGGACACCCCTTAGACGTCCGTTAGTCACGTGCCGAAGGCACGTGCCCGTAGTATATAGTCTCCACGATCCTAGAGGCCTTACCTCCTTAAGGATTTATCTCTCTTACCAATCTATCCTGTTCCAATCGTGTCCTTATAGCCCCCTATCTATAAAGTCCCCTTATATTTAAATCCTTCCTACTCCATTTAGAAGGGCAGCTAGCTTAAGGACCAAATTATTTGTTTATATCTTTTACTTATATCTACTATCCTCCCTTAAAATCTCGCGACGACCTTAACGGAAACTCCACGGATACCTTATAGAAAGCCGTCGTGTTAAGGTAGGAAGGTCCCTCTAATAGTAAGAGATTACGACAATATAAACCTCTAGGTAAGACGGCTGAACGAGCCCTAACACCTAGATACACTAGGAGCTTAAAGACTCTTATATACCTATAGTCACCGCTAAGGAAAACCTAAATACCCTCTATAACGGTTATAATACTACTAGAAAGTAGCCGGAACCCCTCTAGCCCTACCTAGGCTAATTAGAAGATTAAGCGCTAGAAGTAATCCTAAGATCTTCCCCTAAGCCAGAAATATTAGAGGAATATACTAATACGCCTAATTAGGGACCTAACCAGAACCCTCCTAGAAGACCATTAGCCTATAATTAGTATAGTAGCGGTATATAGACTGCTTATAAGCTAAGCAGGTTTACCCCTTTAGGTAATTCAACCTAACCATTAACTTAAGACTTAAGCCTTGTAGGGAAACCCGTATTAGCTACTAGTACTAATACTACCTCTATAGCCGGAGCTTCCCTAGGCCTAAGGTTGGAAAGTTAGGAGCCCTATACTAATTTTCTTTAAGAGGGATATTAGGAAGCTGCTGTAAGGCTCTTAGAAGCTATATAGGAAGGAACTACTAATAAATATATTAGAAACCTTTAAGGGTAGGTCTAGATTTAGTAGAGCTTAATCTAGGCTAGATAAAATCTTTTATAACCTAGCTAAGGCTAAGGGCCTCTTAGGGGCTACCTAGTACCTTCCTAAGGAGGTATAGAAGACTTAGAGAGGTATCTATATAGCAAATAGAAAAAGGATATAGACTAACTGGCTAAGGCCTCTAGTAGCCTAGAACTCCGCTATAGACCTAATACCTAACAGTTAGACGATTAGGTTTATAAGGTAGATAACTTCTTTAAGATACTAATAATATAAGATAATACTAAAGAGCGTACCTAATAGATTATTAGTAAGATTAAAGATTAATCCCTAAACTAGATCGCACTTAATTAGCTTAATAAGGAGTAAATTACTATATAGTTATAGCTATAAACCTTCCTAAAGAAATAGACTTAAGATCCGTATATTATATAATATAATAATATAGAGCTATTCTAGAATAGGACACAGCTTAACCGCTATAATTTCCGCTAGTTTATAAACTTTATAGAAACTTATACTTAACTAATAGACCTAGAACCCTTTAAAAACAAGGACGGTAGTATCTATAAGAAGGAGAAGATTGGATTTATCTAGGCTAGAATTAAGCCTATAATTCGTGATGAAATAAAGCGCGTAGGAGCCCTATTGCGGGTTACTATATATACTAATTTTAAACGAGTGGTTTTAAACGCTAAAGATACGGTAAGGAACTAAACCTCTCCTAGTAAGAAGCTAGGGGGTAACTAGAAGCGTGGGTACTTTAGTAGTAGCATAGGGCAGACCTAAGCTTTAAAAAAGCCGTTCTTAAAGAGAACCCTAAAATAGTTAAAGTTAGGGACCCTAAGTAGCGGGAAAGACTCCTAGGGCCAACCTAATACCCGTTTAGTACCCTTATAGAAACACTCTAAGAAGCTAAGAGAAAACTCTAGAGGCAGATCTTATTAGAAAAATAAGTAGGGTAATAACCGTACTAATAATCTAAAAAAAGAAAAGCCCTAGTTACGGACCTCTCCTAGCTATAACTAGGGCAAGATATAGAAGGAGAGACCCTTTATATTGCTGTTAAGCTAAAAACGGTACTCCCTATAGGCAAGGTATGTTAGTTCTAAGCACTATATAATAGCGGCGCCGAAATTAATCTTATATAATATAATTTGGTAAAAGAGTATAAACTTATCCCATTACTAAGGTAGTAGAAGCCTATTATAGGCTTCCTAGATAAGTATTGGATTAAACTATATAGTGCCTATAAGCTTACGGTATTAGTGGCCGATATATATAACCGCACTAAGGTAGTTGGCCCGCAACCCTTCTAGGCAGCTAACTTCGTAGGCTATAACCTTACTCTTAGATACCCTTAGCTTATAGAAGTAGATCTTAAGATACGCTTTAAAACAGGAGCCTTTAAATAGTAGAACGATAAAGAATTAGAAGGGCGTATATTACTAATAAGCTTAAAAGATATCCTAGGGGATATAGCTCTAGGTAAAACGGTATATGCTCTATACCTAAAGGAGTATTAGATCTAACCCCTATTCTATAGTAAGATAGGTATAGAGCCTAGTATAGGCGATACCCCTTCTATAATGGATACCCTATAGGGAACTACTAGATAGGTTGCAGAGACACTATAGGGAGGCGGCGATCTTAAAGATCTTATAAGATACTTCTACTGTTATAGGTTACTCTGGCTTAAGTAATATACAGAGAATATACTATAGTACCTTAAACGCTGCGTTAAAGAATTTCCTACCCTCTACTAGCTACCGTATATAACGGTTTAACGTATAGTAGTAACTATATATAAGCAACTACTATAGCGTACGACGCTGCCTATAAGTATCCTAAGGGAGCTCCGGGATCTACCTAATAATAATATAAAGGATAAACGCGACCCTAATCTATTAAATATTCTATTAGGCCTAAGGAACTTACTAAGGGTATTTTTAGGTAGGTAAGCTAAAGTCCTTTTATAAAACTTAGAATACGATTATATAATTAATTTAGAAGAAGGCAAATAACCGCTAAACCTCCCTATCTATAACCTTTCTTATAAAAAGCTTAAAATCCTACGGGAGTACCTTAATGGTTTACTGGAAAAGGGGTAGATCCGACCTAGTAAGTTACTAGTAGGTGCGTTAATCCTCTTTATCCCTAAACTAGATAGAACTATAAGGCTATATATAGACTATCGCGGTCTTAATAAGATTATAATTAAGAACCGTTACCTACTACTACTAGTTAGTAAAATGCTAGATTAATTATCTAGGGCGAAGATCTTTATAAAGCTAGATCTATAAGACGCCTATTATAGGCCCCGCATTAAAGAAGGGGATAAGTGGAAGACCGCTTTTAAAACCCAATACGGCCACTTTAAGTATCTAGTAATGCCCTTTAGGCTAGCTAATACGCCTATAATATTCTAATTGTATATCTATAAAGCCTTAGGGGGACTAGTTAACCGTATATATATTATCTATCTAGATAATATTCTAATCTACTTAGAAGATAAGGATTAGTATAAGTAACGCGTCTATAAAGTACTGGAACGCTTAGATAATTAGGGCCTCTACACTAAGGCGTTAAAGTATATCTTTAATACCAAGTAGGTTAAGTTCTTAGGTTATATTATAACGCCTATAGGTGTAGTTATAAACCTAGTACGGGTGTAGATAATCTAAGAGTAGCCGGAGCCAGAGAGCTACTGGGATGTTTAAGTGTTTCTAGGCTTTGCCAATTTCTATAGGCGCTTTATCTATAACTACTTAGATATCGCCCAATACCTATTTAACTACGTTACTAAAGCTTTCTAAGACCCGGCCTAGGGAGTAAAAAGCTTAAAGGCGGGAAGGAAGAAAACTAAGAAGGGACTAACTAAATAGTATAAACTATAGATATGGCCCGGAAAGGTATAGGAAGCCTTTTAGAAACTATACGCAAAGTTTATAAAAGCTCTACTATTACGGCATTTTAACCTAGATTAGCCACTAATAATAGTTACTAATATATCGAATTTTGCCCTTACTAGTATCCTACTATAACTTAATAAGTATCTAGACGCTACCCAGCTCTACTAAAGACTAGTAGTATTTTATAGTGGAAAATTCTAGGGACATAAAGTTAGGTATTATACCCATAATAAGGAACTACTAGCTATAGTCGACTGCTTTAAACAGTAGCGATATTACCTTAAGTACGCGAGCTATACCACTTATGTACTCTTAGATTATTATAATTTACGCTACTTTATAACTATAAAGGAGCTTATACCTTAATAAGCTAGATAGGTAGAGGAGCTCGCGCGATTTAATTTTAAGATCAAATATAAACTAAGGGAAAGTAACCCTGCTAATAGACCGTCACAACAGCTAGACTATACTAAAGGCTTTAAAACGGGAGAAGGAAAACAGATAATAGATATTTTACTCCCTATATTATAGAATAAGCTCCGGGTATAGGATGCTTAAGTACCTATAGCTCTATATACTAAGTCTTAGGCGGTGTAAACCCTATTAGCTTTTATTAACGCTCTGGCTAGTATCTAGTCCGTTACTAATAAGGGTCTAAATATACCTAAATAGGACGTCCCTAATATAAGTTTAGAACCTAGTAATACGCCACCTCTAATTACTAAGCTATCCCCTTAAGCTAATAGCGAAGCTATAGAGTAATTGGAACTTGGAGCCCTATAATAACTAAAGGACTTTAACCTTATAGTAGCCTTCCTAATATACGCGCACTGAGAAGTTATAAGATCTATAGTACTATCTAGTCTTATACTTAGAGTAGTATAAGATAAAACAGCTTTTACCTGGGAACTATCTAAAAGGTTAACGGATCTCATCTATAAGGTGTAACGGAGGGACGCCTTTTATACTATCTTTAATATAGAAGTAGACCGGAAACGTAACGGAAAGGAAGCTGCTAGGCGCTACTATTAGGAACTAGACCTAATGGGCCTACTACGTAGATATAGTAAGGTTTGGGTGCTATAAGAAGTAAATCTACGACAGAAGATCCTTATAAGGAATTATAATAATCCTCTAGGCGGCCACTATAGTTAAGCTAAGATAGTAGAATTACTTTAACGTAAATACTATTAGCTAAAGCTCTATTAGGAAGCAAAGGAGTATATTAGCCACTATAAGAAGTGTTAAGTATATAAAATCTAAAGGTATAAGCCATAGGGTTTACTTAAATTAGTTCCCCCCGCTAGTAAGCTATAGCAACATTACGCTATAGACTTTATTACGGATCTCCCGCCCTTAAAAGATAGGCAAGGACGAATATATAATTCGGTCCTCATACTTATTAATAGGTTTTTAAAGTACATCTAATACCTTCCCGTTAATAAAACAATTAACGTATAAGCGCTCGCGAACCTAATTAAGGAGAAATGCTTTCTTAAAGTAGATTAGCTACACTCCATTATTACTAATAGGGGCAGCGTCTTTATAAGCCAATACTAGTCGGATCTATACTTTTATTTAAAGATAGACCACCATTATAGTACGGCTTTTTATCTATAGACGGATAGGCAAATAGAGCGCTAAAACTAGGAACTATAGTCTTATCTACGAATATATTTAAACTACTAGCAAGACAATTAGTGTAAGCTACTTCCGTACGCGGAATACGCTTATAACTTAAAGTAGTATTCGTCGCATTAGTATGCACCAATCTAGATTGCCTATAGCGTCCGACTATTAGGGTTTAATAGTATACCTAATAATTACTGGCTAAGGCCGTATAATTAGTTATAGGATCCTACCGGGAAGTCTAAGGATATCTACCGGAGAGTATAAGGATATCTTAAGGAATGGGAGGAGCAATAGAAGTATGTAAAGTAGAGCCTATAAGATGCGCAAGAGTAGTAGAGACTCTAGTATAACCGTAAATACTAAAATAAGTATTTTGGAGTAGGCGACGAGGCTCTATTACGGTTAATAAATATTAAAACCTGTTAACTATTAAAGAAGCTTAATATAAGATACCTAGGTCCCTTCTAAGTTAAGGAATAAATTAGTAAGCTAGCCTACCGTCTCTAGCTACCCCTATCTATAGCCCGTATATATCTAGTATTTTATATAAACTTACTAGAGCTATAGTATAGACCTCCGCTAGAAAAGAACTTCTAACTAGGTCCAATCGAATACCCTAAAGTAGTAGGTAAGCGGTATAAGGTTAAAGCTATACTGCGCTATAAGTCTATTAAGAATAAGCTTTAATATAAAGTTAAATAGCTAGGCTAGCCCGCTAAGGACTCTATATAGGAACTAGAGGATTACCTTAATTATTACGAAGATATTCTAAAAGAATATTAGGACTAAGGTCCACAATCTATAAATTATAGAAAACGCTTTAATACTATAGTATTATCACGACCTATAAAGAAAGTTTATAGTAGGCCGTAAGAGGCCCTAAAGAGTAAATAGGTTAAATCGGATATAGAACAGATAAGCTGCAAAAACTATAAGGATTAGGGCTATAGCCTAAGGCAGGACAGGTCCTTAGCCTTTTTACGTATATAGTATAGAATTAATAGGGTATTTTACAAGAACTACATTCCTATTAATTAATCTATACTAGGAATATTATTTTTAGGGCTCCTAGGCCCTTCCTAAAAGCCTTCCTAGGCCTTCCTAAGTACCTTAATTAAGGTTCTTAATACTACTATATATAAGAATAAAATCTAAAATACCTAATCTAAAAAGCTACTATACCTTACCCTTAGGAGTAGGATTAGTATCTATTAGGCCACTAAGTAATAGCTAACAAGAATAGGATCTAGACCCCTTAGTAGGGTATAAGTAGGCATAAAAATAGGGGTAGGATAATGAGGTATAGCGGGGGCAGAGATCCTTAAACGCTTAATACTAATATTAGGTCCAAACCAATACTAACGAAGCTCTTATAGTGTAAGCTTATAGTTAAGGAAGATACGCTTAAGCCCAGAATAAATAGAGATATTAGCTAGCTGGTATAGTCCAGAACCACCGAGACCTTACTATAGTAACTATTAGTTACCTATCCGCTAGGTGCCTAAAGGGTAACCTACCTAATAACATATTATATTATACTCTTTTAAAACTTAACACGTATACACAAACTCCTTCTTATAGTAAACGGCGACCTTCTTCTTATCGCCCCTATCCCTTACCTTATCCTTAGTATACTAGCCTTACTCGCGTATTAGATACTACTAGCTAGCTTACTAAGAATTATGGGCGGTATAGGTAGCTATAGTATAGTCTTAAATTTGACCTAGTTACTTAGTATTAGCGCTTAAATAGGAAAGAGCCCGGGCGATATAGTAGTTAAGAATATTAAAGGAACGCCGCTACTTAGGCCTAGGCTATTAAAGCTTTAAGTTAGTAATAGAAAAGACTATTAAGGATAGGAAAACTTACCTTAACGTAACTACCGCTCTTAGTACGTATGCATTAATTATAAGGACTAAAGGTATTAGATCTAATACAGTGCGTCTTATTATAAGCCTCTAGAATCTTTTTATTAGATTTCTAGTCTTTTAAAGATATATAAGTAAAGTTATTTAAGTAGAACTAGTACTAGTTGCGGGTTAGTGGGGGTTAGGGTTCTATATATAACGGTAGGGCTAGGATACGCTAAGGAATTAGCTTAAAAGAGTAGTTAGTAGGAGAATAAAGAGGTATATTAAATTAATAACGAAAATACAGAAAATCTTAATAATATATTAAAGATACGTCTAAAAATTAAAGAAAGGTTAATAGGGGAAGTAAGGTATTAAGGAAAAGGAGCAGCAGCTTAATAAGCAAGTTGTCTTATACTTTACCTTCTAATACCCTTTCGGTAAATAGCCGCAACCCTACTAATATAACTCCGTTATAATAGCGCTATTTAGAAGGAAGGAAATATAAGTATACGTTATCTAACTATCACTTCCTTACAAAAACTAATTCTATAGCTAGAGGAAGGCAATTAAGACGTTAATTAAAGGCGCATATAGGTTAAATTATATCTAAACAATACTATAGTATTAAAGAATAACGTTATAGATATTCTTAATAATCGTATAAGAGCTATAGATACTATTGCGAAGTGTCCCTCCTATTTGCCAAGTAGTAAAGCTATACCAATTATATGGTATAGGACTACTAGATTTAAAAGCATATGCACTAAATCTTAGGAGATAAGTCTCCTTAATTAACTAATTAATACCTTAACTGTACTTAATAGCCCAAGGGCGAACGTAGAAGTAATGCGTTAGTGACGCAGAGGATTACGAAAGAAGGTTATGGATTATATCTTAGTAGTTAAAGATAACGGTAAACTAAGGCCCTATACGTTAAATCCTATACTAAAAGGTTCTACGGAACTATATAAGGAATACTAAATTACCTATAATACTTATAATTAATTATAGACTAGTATAAAGGCTTGGAAGTAGAGTTATATAAAAATCCTTAAGTTAGCCTAGGTAGTTACCAGTATACTTCTAGCAGGCTTCTAATGGGTCTCCTAGTAATCCTCGTGTCTTTTTTCTAGTTATATTTTTTCCTTATTAAGGTTTTTAGGAGTTTAAAGTAGGGGTTAGATAGATAGATAATATATAACGGCATACTAATATCTCTCCGAACCCCTTCCGGGACGAGCCCTTATAATCTCCCTCTACTATAAGGTAATAGCAATTGGGGGCTAACTGTAAGAAGGGGGGGGGCAATATAAGGGATATTATTACGGTTACCTTGGGTTGCCCTTAGGACAACCCCTAGACACCCCTTGGACGTCTATTAGTTACGTACTAAAGGCACGTGCCCGTAGTATATAGTCTCCACAATCCTAGAGGCCTTACCTCCTTAAGGATTTGTCTCTCTTACTAATCTATCCTATTCCAATCGTGTCCTTATAGCCCCCTATCTACAAAGTCCCCTTATAGTACTACTGCGAAGACGTTTACCAATTCTAAGATTGTCCCTATATTAATAAATTAGTTTAACTACAGGATTAGAAACTAGATAGAGCTATAGCTAAAAGGGTTAAGTAAAAGATTATAAGCGCTATAGATTAGACTAAGTTAAAAATTAAGAAGATAAGGTAGTAGGCTTTAGATAAAAAAGCTTTAGAGAAGGAAGCTATATAGAGCCTAGACGGAAATTAAAAGGAAAATAATAGTACCTTTACTATATATTAAGTAGGCGCCTATAAAGTATACACTAACTATAAGCTATATAATAGTATAATCCTTAATAATAGAACTACTATATACGTTATTAACGATTAATTAAGGTTTGTTAATAAGCTCTAACTAAGTAATAACTTTATATATACCGGAATAACTATAAATCTAATTAAGGGTATAGGAATAGTAGGAATTACTATTTAGATGCTATCGGGTCCTAGGAAGATCTTCTTAACTAATATAGTATTTAGGTCCTCGAAATCGGACTCTGCACCTGTACGTGGTGAGGCCTACGAACCTACTGGTCTTCGGACTCAGTAGAGCCAACGCAAAGACGTCGCACAGCTGCGAATAGGACCTGGTGGTGGTTGTGAGCGTTCTAGGCGGTAGTGAAAAATTTTCAGATGGTGAGATCTCGAAAACCACTACTGTTGGCCCTCTACAATTCAGCTACACTGTTCTCCTATTCCAACCCTGTATAATCCTCGCGGATATATACAGAATTTAACGTCCCCTAACCCCCAATTAAAAGTATTAACGACCTTATATTAATAAACGAACGCGGATAAATAAATAAACGGACGAGCAAATATACGGCCCCTCCTAACCCCTAGGGCAATCGCCCGCGGAGTATATAGTTACTTACCATTAACTATTAAATACTAAGAAAAACCTGGCAGCCTAGATAACACCGTACGGTTTTCCTGTCTCCTCTTAAGGAGTAGTAACCCTTAGCGAGGGCCTAGTGACTAGGGCCTAGGCATAAAAGATACCCAGGCATATACATCCCGCTCGCCTTATAGTATAGTGTAGTGGTAGTTTATAGATAAATCCCCCTTACGCCTTTAATAGGCCCTAGGGGGGGGGAGGTATGGCGTATATAGCAATGGTTAGTAAGAGATAGCACATAGGGGACGGTTAATAATATAGGAAACGACAACAACAATATACGGCGATTAATCGGCAAGGCCTAGCTAGGACATAGTGAACCCCAGCTTAGGATAAGCTAAAGAGGGAAGTAGTAGTACCTAAGGAGTTCAAAACATACAAGGAGACAGGACGTAGCCGTAGGCCCGCAGGGCCGCCGCTACGGACGGATATAGCAAATTGGGGTTTTTTATCCTACTAAGGTGGCTTATAGGGTTTTTCCTCCCCTAACCTAACTGCAGGGTTTTCTTCCTATAAATATATAAGTTTTCCCCCTATGACGGAGTAGTCTGTATAGGCCTAGATAGGATCCGTATTAGACGTTAATTAAAGAACTACTACTAATATAGTATTTATACTAGCTTTCTATACGAATTTTATTAGCAACTTAGTTAATTAAGGCACGAGTACGGTAAGAGGGGCGCGTAAGCCTATATAATTAGTAGTCTATAAATAAGGATCTAAAGCTAAAGAAAGGAAAGGGAAAGAATGGAAGCACCGCTTAAGGTTATATACAATCCTCTAGTCACGTAATGGCAACTTGCTATCACGTGACGGCAAGTTGCGGCAATCTGCCGTATTCTACCAGCGCTGTAATAAATTTAGCCTACCTAAAGAAGTTTAATAATAAGAATATATAGTAGGATAATAAAAGGAACCTACTATACAAGAACGATTACAAGACGTTCGCCTATTGCGAGCGCTATTGCAAGTAATTGACACCTCACTATCGCTCGAATTGCTTTGCTCATCGTCATCTACCTCTACCTACGTATTGACCTCTTCATCTACCTTTTTTCAGCTGCTATTAAAGCCTTTAAGTAAGCCGTTACTGCCTTAAATATAACAGTAGATGCCTCTACCGTCAATTGCGTAGCGGTCGCGAGCGCTTTAGCTGACGCAGCTTGATCCTCTACCTTCCTAAATTCCTCTCATGCCTCAGCTGTCTTCTTTATCGCTATCCTAGATGCAGTCTCCAAAGCTTACTTGTTCTTCGGGAATCTTAGTTACAATAACTTAGATCGTTTGAATTTAAGCAGAAAAGCCAGCATTTATAAGGTATATACACTGTCGCACAACCGCAGATTCTATAGGGGGTAGTAGTTACTGCCGGTAAGTATGCGCGACTTTATAAGATTTATGTTTACCGTTAAGTTGCCTACGTAATATATTTAGGTTAATACCATAAGACTTTATAGCATCTTCCCGGCTTTTATAGAGGCTATTTTTAAAGCTAGTAATTACTAATTTAATTCTCTAGTCCGTATTAGGTTTGCGAGTCTAGCGGGGCATAGTAATATAAATAGTAAATTTCTTAAATATAGATCAATTGAGGAATTAAATGTTTTAATTCTTAGGGCGGCAGTATAAGTTACTAAGCTTAAATAGGCAAGCGGTAAGAAAAACCGTTAAAAACCCCCTAACCGTCAAAAACCTATAAGCTACGTTAACGTATATAATAGGGTTATAAAGGTAACCCTAGTTATAACCGATTTAAAAATTAAAATTTACCAAAATACTAATTTAGTCGTAAATAATTAGTAAAAGCCATTATAAGTTATTATATCATCCTCCTATTCTTCCTACAAGTCCTTTAGTAAAGTAGCTTCTTTTACTGCCTTCTTAGTAGTCTCCTAAAGTCGCATAATAAAAGTTATAGCTACAGTAGTAGCTATAGAGGACCCTTCCACCTGTATCTATTAATTATTTCCATACCTTAATATATACTAGGTAGACTCTAGTATACATTATATAGGCTATAAAATACGCACCCATACTTACGTATATGTTAGTGTAAAACTATTAGGGACCTCTATAACGCCATAGGCTTTTATATAAGGTTTAGCGCTTTTATAGAGACTTACTATTTACTAGACTATTAAAGCTACTTATAAATAATCTTCTATATCTAAAGCACGCGGCTAGTAAGGCATAGCTTTGGTAATATAGAGTTCTATATAAGGGAAGTAAGGGGAAAAGTCAATATATTAGTGTTTACGGCTTAGCTAAGCGCCCGCTTAGTCACTAAGCCGTATATAATACTTACAACCCCTATTAACATTCGCGAATATCTACGGCCGAGCCTACAGCTAAGCCGTGGACATATTTAAATATCTTTACCCCCGTTAATTAAGTCGCTAATACGCGCGTACTATTAGCCTAGCCGTGCGCCTATATATTTACCCTATAGGGTAAGGTCACTTATCCGCTCTTACTAAGCGGCCGGTAAGTAGGTATACTTTCTCTACCTCTCTCCCCTAGTCTACATCTGCGTATATAGAAAAAATAAAAACCCCTCCTATAGCGCGGCTTCTCTAGCAGCGTCCTACCTATCTTAAAAATGCCGTTAATTAGTCGCGTAAAGATTAACGTTACGAATAATGCCAAACTACGCGCTAACGCGTAGAGTATCCTTACCCTTATATGTTTTAAGAGGCCTAAAAACACGTCTCTAAATTATAAGCCGAAGTAGAAAGAGTTTAAGGTAGGTAGGTAGGTACTTTACAGAGTAGTATACTTATAACTAACGCGTATCTTTCTAGGCCTTTTATAAGTAAAAGTAGTACTATAATAGCGATACCGTTACGGAAGAGAAGCTACTCCTTTTCCTTACTAAGGAGGTTATAGGCCGGCCACTAAAAGCGAAAAGCCGTAAGGCTAGTAATAACGTACCCTAAGACGAGACGCGGCTCTTCTAGCGCTTAGTTTGCGGCTATATTACTACCCTTATAGACCTCTACTAGACGTAAAAGAGTATAGAGATAAATAGCTACTAGTTCCCACGGGAGGATAATATTAGGGATTACCTAAAGGTTCTATAATAGAGGGATGCGTAATGGGAAAAGGAGCAGTTTATAGATAAGGGTAAGAATATACTACTTAACGGATATACGGAGGACAAGTTTAAGAGCGTCTACCGCGAGCTATAGGCCCGTAAAGACTCCTTACTAGAATACTACCTCTATACGCTTATAGATATCCTACTAGGCTACTATATACTTACCTATAGCGGAAATAGGCGCTTTACCGAGATCTTAAACCTATTTACCTTTAAGTTTAAAGGGGAAGGCCCTACCCGCTATATACCCCTAATATTTACTATACGCGCTAGTAAGCAGAACTAGTATAGCCGCCTTAAGACTATTAGGGCTCTATATAATAAGAAGCCACTTATTAATATACTTAGCGGGCTAGCTTTCTACCTTCTATACCGCTAGGACCTTAGTAATAAGCCGTTCCCGGACTTTAGTAAGCGGTTAGCGTAGTATAATATCCGCCTAATTAAGAGTAGCGCCGGGAACCGCAAGGCGGCCTTCTTATATAACTTATAGCGGGAGTAGGTTACTAAGGCGTTCTAGTCTATTAGCGTCTTCTTATAGAAGAAGACCTATATTAGATAAAGCGCTAGCGCTAAAATAGCGGAGCTAAAAGGGGTTAGTAAGGACTAAATTAAACGCGCTAGTAGGTAGAACTAAGAGTAGATAGTTAGCTACTACTTAAACTTGCTGCCGTAGGAGTTTATACGGATAATAGCCGGCCATTCGCCGTAGATAGGCTGCTTTAAAATTTGTAGGGCAAGCGTCGCCCCCCCTAATATACTACTATTGATAATCTAGCCAGAGCTAGACGTCTAAAAGGGTTAGTTTAGCCCTTAGGTTAGCTAGGTTAATAACCTTATAGCTATAGGCGCTATAAACCTTCTATTCTACCTCCGGAAGGTTATTCTATAGGACTTAATAGTCCTCCGCAAAATATTCCTAAGCAGCCCCGTATAAAACTACCCGGTCTTCTAGTATAAGGCCTATCTACCCTTTATATAGAAGGTTAAAGCCTACCTATAGTAGGAGGAAGAAGGCCCTAGCTAGCTATTAATACTCTACTAAGCTGTGCTGGCTATCGCAAACTACCTAAAGACTATAGACTAGAGAGCACGCGAGCTATAGGCGTTATTTAACCATATAGCCAAGTCCTAGTAGGCGCAGTCTTTATAGCTTTAATTACTTATATCTAGCAGCCTTACCTTTTAGCTTAAGGTCCCTTTAGTATCTATATATTTACGTCTAACGGTATACCTACTAACGGTATATCTACTAATAGCATATCTACTAGCGCCTCTATCTATTACGGAATTAAGCTAGAATACGTTGGCCTAGGTAAGCGCTATAGCTTCCCCTTTACTAGCGCCGCCGCAGCTATAGCTATAGTAAGAGCCTAAGCCTAAGCAGCTGCCCAAGCAGCCGCCTAAGTAGCCGCCTATTATATCGTATATACCGTATAGTAAAGTCTATATAGGCCCTTTAGCGTAAGTAGATTAAAGGGCTTAGAGGTAATCCTTTTATAGTAGCGCTAAATTCTAAATAGGGTAGTAGATAGTAGGCTAGCCGGGAAATAAGCTCTAATAGTACTCCCTATAGCTTAAGGTTATTAAGGAGATTAAGCGGGTTATATAGGCCTAGAGGGTTAGTAAGGAAGCGGCTATATAGTAGGTTAATTAATAGTAGGAGCGGATATAGTACTCGCTAGATTAGCTTTATAAACAGCTTTAAGCGGGTAAAAAAGCTTTAAAAAAGTATATATATCTAACTTCTAAGGAGTCCTTTTAAAGCCTTTATCTATAGTCCCTAAGGGGCTTATTTTAGTACGGTATAAGTTTAGTAGGGTACTTATATAATAGCAGCGCCTAATCTAAAACGCAAATATCTCTATTAACTTATGGCTAATTTTTACCATCCTAGTGCAAGCAGAGAGCCCTCGGACAGCTCTATATATAGCGCTTAATAGGTATTAAGAGCGTAATATTACTGCGGCGTTGCTTATAATTAAAGATTAACCGTAGATATAGGGTAATATCTATATACCGCTAAGCGTATAGGCCTCCTACCTGCTAAATTATAACTTAGCGGCTAATTTAGCTATATAAATCGAACTATAGATATACTATTGGTATTTACAGCTTAGCTAAACGCCCGCTTAGTCGCTAAGCCGTATATAACACTTACAACCCCTATTAATATTCGCGAATATCTATAGCTAAGCCTACAGCTAAGCCGTAAACATATTTAAATGTCTTTACCCCCGTTAATTAAGTCGCTAATATACGCGTACTATTGGCCTATTGGCCCAGCCGTACGCCTATATATTTACCCTATATAGTAAGGTTACTTATCCGCTCTTACTAAGCGGCCAGTAGGTAGGTATACTTTCTCTACCAGTCTATATCTACGTATATAGAAAAAATAGGAACCCCCCCTACGGCGCGGCTTCTCTAGTAGCGTCCTACCTATCTTAAAAATACCGTTAATTAGTTGTATAAAGATTAACGTTACGAATAATGCTAAACTACGCGCTAACGCGTAGAATATCCTTACCCTTACACGTTCCGAGAGGCCTAAAAATACGTCTCTAAATTATAAGCTAAAGTAGAAAAAGTTTAAGGTAGGTAGGTAGGTGCTTTATAGAGTAGTATACTTATAACTAACGCGTGTCTTTCTAGGCCTTTTATAAGCGGAAGTAGTACTATAATAGTAATACCGTTACGGAAGAGAAGCTACTTCTTTTCCTTATTAAGGAGGTTATAGGCTAGCTACTAAAAGCAAAAAGCTATAAGGCTAGTAATAACATGCCCTAGGATAAAACGCGGCTCTCCTAGCGCTTAGTTTGCGGCTATATTACTACCCTTATAGACCTCTACCGGATATAGAAGGGCATAGGGATAAATAGCTACTAGTTCCCGCGGGAGGATAATATTAGGGATTACCTAAAGGTTCTATAACGGAGGGACGCGTAGTAGGAAAAGGAGCAGTTTATAAATAAGGGTAGGGATACGCTACTTAACGGATATACGGAGGACGAGTTTAAGAGCGTTTACCGCGAGCTATAGGCCCGTGGAGACTCTTTACTAGAATACTACCTCTATACGCTTATAGATATCCTACTAGGCTACTATATACTTACCCGCGGTAGTAATAGGCGCTCTGCCGGGATTTTAGACCTATTTACTTTTAAGTTTAAGGGGGAAGGCCCTACCTACTATATACCCCTAATATTTACTATATACGCTAGTAAGTAGAACTAGTACAGCCGCCTTAAAACTATTAGGGCTCTATATAATAAGAAGCTACTTATCTATATACTTAGCGGGCTAGCTTTTTACCTTCTATACTACTAGGACCTTAGTAGTAAGCCATTCCCGGACTTTAGCAAGCGGTTAATATAGTATAATATCCGCCTAATTAAGAGTAGCGCTAGGGACCGTAAGGCGGCCTTCTTATATAACTCGTAGCGGGAGTAGGTTACTAAGGCGTTTTAGTTTATTAGCGTCTTCTTATAAAAGAAGACCTATATTAGATAAAGCGCTAGCACTAAAATAGCGGAGCTAAAAGGGGTTAGCGA
Source organism: Cenococcum geophilum 1.58 (assembly GCF_001692895.1). Lineage (NCBI taxonomy): Eukaryota > Fungi > Ascomycota > Dothideomycetes > Gloniales > Gloniaceae > Cenococcum > Cenococcum geophilum. The sequence goes on from NW_027137561.1 coordinate 5,010,849, forward strand.
GGACCAGATTAAACGCGCTAGCAGGTAAAACTAGGAGTAGATAGTTAGCTATTACTTAAACTTACTACTATAGGAGTTTATGCGGACGATAGCCGGCTATTTACCGTAGATAGGCTGCTTTAAGATTTGTAGGGTAAGCGTCGCCCCCCCTAATGTACTACTATTAACAATTTAGCCAGAGCTAGACGTCTAGAAGGGTTAGTTTAGCCCTTAGGTTAGCTAGGTTAACGACCTTACAACTATAGGCGCTATAAACCTCCTATTTTACCTCTAGGAGGTTATCCTATAGGACTTAGTAGTCCTCTATAAGATATTCCTAAGTAGCCCTATATAGAACTACCTAGTTTTCTAGCACGAGGCCTATTTACCCTTCGCGCGGAAGGTTAAAGCCTACCTATAGTAAAAGGAAGAAGGCCCTAGCTAGCTATTAATACTCTACTAGGCTATACTGGCTATCGCGGACTACCTAAAGACTATAGATTAGAGAGTACGCGAACTATAGGCGTTATTTAACCGTATAGCCAAGTTCTAGTAGGCGCAGTCTTTATAGCTTTAATTGCTTACGTCTAGTAGCCTTACCTTTTAGCTTAAGGTCCCTTTAGTATCCGTATATTCGCGTTTAACAGTATACCTACTAATAGTATATCTACTAACGGTATATCTACTAGCGCCTTTATTTATTATGGAATTAAGCTAGGATATATCGGCCTAGGTAAGCGCTATAGCTTTCCCTTTACTAGCGCCGCCGTAGCTATAGCTACAGCCGCAGTAAGAGCCTAAGCCTAAGCAGCCGCCTAAGTAGCCGCCTAAGTAGCCACTTGTATATTGTATATACTATATAATAAAGTCCGTACGGGCCCTTTAGCGCAAGTAGACTAAAGGGCTTAGAGGTAATTCTTCTATAGTAGCGCTAGATTCTAAATAGGGTAGTAGATAGTAGGCTAGCTAGTAAAATAAGCTCTAATAGTACTCCCTATAGCTTAAGGTTATTAAGGAGATTAAGCGGATCGCGTAGGCCTAGGGGGTTAGTAAGGAAGCGGCTATATAGTAGGTTAATTAATAATAGAAGTGGATATAATACTTGCTAGATTAGCTTTATAAACGGCTTTAAGTAGGTAAAAAAGCTTTAAAATAGTATATATATCTAACTTTTAAGAAGTCCTTTTAAAGCCTTTATCTATAGTCCCTAAGGGGCTTATTTTAGTACAGTATAAGTTTAGTAGGGTACTTATATAATAGCGGCGCCTAATCTAAAACGTAAATATCTCTATTAACTTATAGCTAATTCTTGCTATCCTAGTATAAGTAGAGAGCCCTTAGATAGCTCTATGTATAGCGCTTAATAGGTATTAAGAGCGCGATATTACTACGGCGTTGCTCGTAATTAAAGATTAACCGTAAATATAGGGCAATATCTATATACCGCTAAGCGTATAGGCCTCCTACCTACCAAATTGTAACTTAACGGCTAATTTAGCTATATAAATTAAACTATAGATATACTATTAGTGTTTACGGCTTAGCTAAGCGCCCGCTTAGTTACTAAGCTATATATAACACTTACAACCCCTATTAATATTCGCGAATATCTATAGCTAAGCCTATAGCTAAGCCGTAGATATATTTAAATATCTTTACCCCTATTAATTAAGTCGCTAATATACGCGTACTATTAGCCTATTAGCCCAGCCGTACGCCTATATATTTACCCTATACGGTAAGGTCACTTATCCGCTCTTACTAAGCGGCCAGTAAGTAGGTATACTTTCTCTACCTCTCCCCCCTAGTCTATGTCTGCGTATATAAAAAAATAGAAACCCCCCCTATGGCGCGGCTTCTCTAGTAGCATCCTACCTATCTTAAAAATGCCATTAATTAGTCGCGTAAAGATTAACGTCGCGAATAATACCGAACTACGCGCTAACGCGTAGGGTATCCTTACCCTTACGCGTTCTAAGAGGCCTAAAAACACGTCTCTAAATTATAAGCCGAAGTAGAAAGAGTTTAAGGTAGGTAGATAGGTGCTTTATAAAGTAGTATACTTATAACTAACGCGTGTCTTTTTAGGCCTTTTATAAGCGGAAGCAGTACTATAATAGTAATACTGTTATAGAAGAGAAGCTACTCCTTTTCCTTATTAAGGAGGTTATAGGCCGGCCACTAAAAGCGAAAAGCTATAAGGCTAGTAATAACGTACCCTAGGATAAAACGCGGCTCTCCTAGCGCTTAGTTCGCGGCTATATTACTACCCTTACGGACCTCTACTAGATATAGAAGGGTATAGGGATAAATAGCTATTAGTTCCCACGGGAGGATAATATTAGGGATTACCTAAAGGTTTTATAATAGAGGGACGCATAGCGGGAAAAGGAGTAGTTTATAGATAAGAGTAGGGATATACTACTTAACGAATATATAGAGGACAAGTTTAAGAGCATCTACCGCAAGCTATAGGCCCGTAGAGACTCCTTACTAAAATACTACCTCTATACGCTCGTAGATATCCTACTAGGCTACTATATACTTACCTATGGCGGCAATAGGTGCTCTACTAAAATCTTAAACCTATTTACCTTTAAGTTTAAGAAGGAAGGCCCTACCCGCTATATACCCCTAATATTTACTATACGCGCTAGTAAGCAGAACTAGTACGGCCGCCTTAAGACTATTAGGGCTCTATATAATAAGAAGCCACTTATTTATATACTTAGCGGGCTAGCTTTCTACCTTCTATACTACTAGGACCTTAATAATAAGCCGTTCCCGGACTTTAGTAAGCGGTTAGTGTAGTATAATATCCGCCTAATTAAGAGTAGCGCTAGGAACCGTAAGGCGGCCTTTTTATATAACTTATAGCGGGAGTAGGTTACTAAGGTGTTTTAGTTTATTAGCGTCTTCTTATAGAAAAAGACCTATATTAGATAAAGCGCTAGCGCTAAGATAGCGGAGCTAAAAGGGGTTAGTAAGGACTAGATTAGATACGCTAGTAGGTAAAACTAGAAGCAGATAGTTAGCTATTACTTAAACTCGCTACTACGGGAGTTTATACGGATAATAGCCGGCTATTTACCGTAGATAAACTACTTTAAAATTTGTAAGGTAAGCGTTACCCCCCCTAATATACTACTATTAATAATCTAGCTAGAGCTAGATATCTAAAAGGGTTAGTTCAGCCCTTAGGTTAGCTAGGTTAACAACCTTATAGCTATAGGCGCTATAAACCTCCTATTCTACCTCTAGGAGGTTATCCTATAGGACTTAGTAGTCCTCTATAAGATATTCCTAAGCAGCCCTATATAAAACTACTCGGTCTTTTAGTATAAGGCCTATCTACCCTTTATATAGAAGGTTAAAGCCTACTTATAGCAGGAGGAAGAAGGCCCTAGCTAGCTATTAATACTTTACTAGGCCGTGCCAGCTATTGCGGACTACCTAAAGACTATAGACTAGAGAGCACGCGAGCTATAGGCGTTATTTAACCATATAGCCGAGTCCTAGTAGGCGTAGTCTTTATAGCTTTAATTACTTACATTTAGTAGCCTTACCTTTTGGCTTAAAGTCCCTTCGGCATCTATATATTTGCGTTTAATAGTATACCTACTAACAGTATATTTACTAACGGCACGTCTACTAGCGCCTTTATCTATCGCGGAATTAAGCTAGAATACGTTAGCCTAGGTAAGCGCTATAGCTTCCCCTTTACTAGCGCCGCCGCAGCTATAGCTATAACTACAGCTATAGCCGTAGTAAGAGCCTAAGCCTAAGCAGCCGCCTATATATCGTATATACCGTACAGTAAAGTCTATATAGGCCCTTTAGCGCGAGTAGACTAAAGGGCTTAGAGGTAATCCTTTTATAGTAGCGCTAGATTTTAAATAGGGCAGTAAATAGTAGGCTAGCTAGCAGAACGAGCTCTAATAGTACTCCCTACAGCTTAAGGTTATTAAGGAGATTAAGCGGGTTACGTAGGCCTAGAGGGTTAGTAAGGAAGCGGCTATATAATAGGTTAATTAATAGCAGGAGTGAATATAGTACTCGCTAGATTAGCTTTATAAATAGCTTTAAGTAGGTAAAAAAGCTTTAAAATAGTATATATATCTAACTTCTAAGGAGTCCTCTTAAAGCCTTTATCTATAGTCCCTAAGGGGCTTATTTTAGTGCGGTATAAGTTTAGTAGGGTACTTATATAATAGCGGCGCCTAATCTAAAACCCAAATATCTTTATTAATTTACGGCCAATTCTTGCCATCCTAGTGCGAGCAGAGAGCCCTCAAACAGCTCTACGCATAGCACTCAACGGGTATTAAGAGCGCGACGTTACTGCGGCGTTACTTACGATTAAAGATCGACTGTGGATATAGGGTAACATCTATATGCCGCTAAGCGCACAGGCCTCCTACCTGCTAAATCGTAACTTAGCGGCTAATTTAGCCATACAAATCGAACTATAGATATACTATTAATGTTTAAAGCAGCAGTATATTTTAGGCAATAAGTTAGCCTAAATAAGAAGGTGGTAATATAAATCGGTCATAACTAGGGTTACCTTTATAACCCCATTATATACGTTATCTCCTTTATAAAGTAGTTCGTAGCTTTAACTGCGCCAATATCTAGGAAACGCTATGAAAATAAAGGGTATAGCTAGTGCCCTCCCTACTAGCGGAGGCGCGTGGTCACGTTAAAATCCAAAGCGCTAAGTTAGCTTTAATACAATAGCAATATAGCTAGGAGATATAAAGAACTTTCCTATTTAAAATTAAGTCCCTTATAGCTTTTCTATTATATCTAAGGTTATCTATTTAAAGGTCTACTAAGTCTAATAACAGGTAATAAACTAATTAGCGCTAAGCTTGCAAAAGACCTAATTAAAGCAGGTTGCCAGTTAAGCAAACCCCAACCCTCGCCCCTAAGTCCCTCCCTATACCTATTACTAGGTATCACTATTTAACTTATATAGTATTAACGACCGTTATTGGCCTGACCTTGCTCGTTAATCCGGAACGTAAGTGTGTTACCACTCTCGATGTAACACTTAGATAGGCTATAAATGGCCTAGAGGCTAAAACCGTTAAAATATAACTTAACCCGCTTTTAATTATCACAGCTTATTCCCATTATACCTACAATTATTTCCTTAACGGTTTTAATAAAGACGTCCCTAGACGGCACCTTAAGAGTAATCACGATGGTATTATTAGGTCTTTTCTACTGGCAGTCTATAGTAAATATTAGTTTTAACTAAGATATAACCGGGCGCCAGCAAATACATATAGATTATTATCAGCATACCGCCACGATGGCGGAGCTTAAGGGTGGACTCCTTCGGGACTTTATAGTCTAATAATGTGCAACTATCCTTTAGCTGCTCGCCAGCGAAGGTCAAGCACTAGTTATTAGAAGGAATACCCTCCTTATCCTAAATCTTACTCTTAATGTTTTTAATAAGCTTAGAGGACTTAACCTTAATAGCAATAGCCTTATTAGTGGCTAGACCGAGATATATTAGTAATATAAACTATTATAGACTAATAAGTAGCTATTAAGAGGTGGGGTACTATACGCATTTTAACGAATATACGGATTATTATCAGCGCATCGCCACAAAGGCGAAGCTCAAGGGTGGACTCCTTCAGGACTTTATAGTCTAACAATATACGACCGTCCTTCAGCTGCTCGCTAGCGAAGGTCAAGCGCTAGTTATTAGGAGAAATGCCCTCCTTATCCTAAATTATACTCCTAATGTTTTTAATAGGCTTAAAGGACTTAACCTTAAGGATAATCTCGCCAGTAGCTAGACTAATATATATTAGTAATACGAACTATTATAGACTAACAAGTAGCTATTAAGAGGTGGGGTACCGTACGCATTTTAATAAATATCTATATCTTAGATGTATTATAAGGTGGTAGGACAACTGTAAGGGCTAGCTATAGGTATTAGGAGACATTTATAAGGATAAATATAGATTGAAAATAAGTTAAACTAAAGATAAGTAGAGGGGAGGTAGTATAAGCTTTATCCCTTTAGCTAATATACTTAGTTAGTAGCATTACGTTCTCGCCTAATAGCAGCTGGCTAGCGTTGGGATCCTATAACTACACCATATAAGTATGGAATGTCACCACTAGGTAAGTTAACTAGACGCTTAAGGGCTATTATAACATCGCGTTCTCGCCTAATAGCAGGAAATCGTCATTTAGGTAGGGGTTCGGAACAATCCCTTAAAGCTTAAAAAACCGGGGCTTCTATATATAGGTTATTATATAGATCCTAAGGCTCTGGAGCCCTTAGTGGCGTAAATATAGGTATAGATTTACCCTATACGGCGTATCTTAGTAAACAATCCCACCCTACTACAATCGCGTATATATCGCATCTGCCCTACGTCCACGCCGCGTACGTATAATGGTGTATATAAAAGTAAAGGCTATACTGCTTATAGTAAGCCAAACGTATTATCCCTTAACCTGCTAAAATTCGTCTATTCGTTATTAATAAGAATTAGATTAATATAAAGCCAATTAAATTAACGTAATCGGCTATATACGTTATTTAGATTCGCGTATTCTATATAGATTACCTATAGACGCTAGCAGGCTAGGGGATAGCCTTAGAAATCTATACGTAGGCGGGAATGACTTTTAGGCTATATAGGGGATATACTAGGCCTTTACAAGCCCTATAAGCAAGAGAAAAGCGGCTTATAAGCAAAAAAGCGGCGTACACAGCATCCGCGCTAGCTCGTAACAGCGGAAAGAAACAATTAGATATCTTAAAAGGGGAGAATAGCGAGAGAAAAAGCGCCACGTAAATGCATAGCCGGTCGTAAACCCATCCATCTATCTGTCTATCCGTCTGTAAACCATATACCGCAAACTATCCTCCTAAATAGCCTTCCTTTATCTCTTTATAACCTCCTTCCGCCCTACTAAAGCCTACTACTACTCCCTATCCCCCTCTAGCCTACCCTACTAATACCCCCTACTTACCTCGCCCCTCTACCCCGCTACTCTCCTAGGTCCTACCATCGCGCTCCTTACCTAGCCCTAGCCCTAGCCCATCCACCCCAGCTACACAATCGGCGCCGTAGCACTACGCTATAGTGGGACACTCCCTAGCCTACGCCCCAGCAGCGGATTTAACGCCTCGCGGTACTAAATCGCCAACTGCAGAACCGCAGGCAACGCGGCGCCAAGATTTATAACCGGTATCACGTTGCGTAAGGGATTAAAAACAACATACCCCCTACCATTCCCGTTACTACTACTAGGGTTACTAGGGTTGCCCAAGACAAGACTAGGCGGCGGGGATGCAGCGTCACGCCGCTGCTACTGCGGTTACCATTATTAGACGGGCGTCGCGGAGCGGAACAGGTTGTAGTTATTTACGCCATAGTATAGGCTCTAGGCCCTCGCCTAGCTTTAGGCCTAACTTTAGTTCTATAGATAATTATACAGCCTTATAAGCGCACTAAGCGGCGAGGTCTTAACGGGGCTTATTTTATACGCGGGGCTATAAGTTAGCGCGTACTGCTAGTCGTACGGGGAGAAAGCTAGGTTGGCGAGGCGGGACAGGCCTAGGGCGCGGCGGCTACTAGCGCTAAAGCCAGTGTTTTAGCGAGAGGGTTCTTTAGTATATAGGTTATACATTGCAGAGAGCGGACTAATAAGGTATAAGAAGTTACGACTAGAGGAGTTAAAGTCTATAGTAGTATTAAGGCAAAAAGGCGCGCCTTAGGACATTAGAAAGTAGGGACGCTAGGGACTTTACAAACCGCCCATTATACCGCGGTTTAGAGGTAGGCGCGAGAAGTACTCACCATTACAGTTTAGGGGCGGCATTAGGGGGATGGGCAAGCCGTAACCGGGTTCTCCGTATCTCACTAAACCTACTTAACTAAGTAGTAGTACGTTAAAGGTATAGCTAGCATTAGAGAATGTTAAAGATTAGGTATCTAATTAGGATAGAAGTAGAGATCTCTTAATATATTCTAAGAATAATAAAAAAGTAGGTTATCTTAACGTGCCGCTTCTATTAGTGCTTATTATATTCGTTTAACTTAGAGGTTATAATAAGTATAGCGGTAGCAAACTATTATTCTCTTTTTTAAAGGAGTAGATTAAGTCTATATTATTATCTAAACTTAAAAGTACTAGTAATATTAGTATATGCTAAACTTAGCCTAGCTAATTACTATTCTTAATAGCCTTCTACTCTTCCTTTTTATATTTTACGTCTTGCTTTTCTAATACCTTTCTAACTTTCACACTAATAATCTTCTTAAGTCTTAAATCTACCTTTTAGCGGTAGTAGATTAACAGTCTTCTATCTAAGCTCGGAATATAATACTAGAGAAAGAGTATATAAAGTATAACAGAAATAGTAAGTAATATAGCGGATATAACCCAAATAATAAGTGTAAATAATATAGTAAAGTAGATAATTACTTCCTCCCTATTTTATTAGGTAAGAAGATCTATATTAATCTAAAATTATTAAAATAAGGAGTAACCATCTATGGCAGTATTTTTACCCTTAAGTATTAGATCGGCTTTTATAATAGCCTATAATGTAAGAGCATTAACAACTACTTTTAGGCCTTTAGTAAAAATAATAATAAGAGCTTCTATAAATCAGATTAGTATAAAACCCATATACTATTTAAGATGCCAATATACCTTTAAATTAAAAGTAAATAAAAAGGGTAATATAATCAACGCCCTTCTTACTTATTGTTAATTTAGTAAAGATAAAAAACCTTCTCTATCCTTATCCGTTTTTGCCTATTTAGATACTCTATAAGATAACAGCAAGAGGGTTAAGATAGCTCTTAATAATACCGCCTATATAAATAACCTAAATAGCTTAGAGCTATTCTAATGCAAGTAGTATATAGGATAGAATAATATAGATAGCGAAGATCTATTTAGCAATATTAAAAGGAATTACTAGCTTAATCTAGCTAAACCACTTATTAAAGGCTAGAAGATTAATTATAGTAAATATATCGGCTATATAGACTGCAATAGAAGTTATAATAAGTATCCACAGCCAGGTATATAAAAAAGGTATAATATAGGATATTAATTTAAAGTCCGAAAGTGTCTAAAGATAATTAGTAAGCTTTTAATCAATTAAGTAAAGAGATATATACTCTAGCGTAGTGCGGCCCTTAATCTATTATTAAGATTAAAAGTTATAACTTATATAAAGTAGTGCCTATTGTCCTAGAAATTAAGGATAAAGAATTAAGCTTCTATATATAATATAATCCCACTTCTATTCCTTAGTTACCTTAACACCTCTCTCCCTATTACCTCTATAACAGTCTATATTAACTACTATAATATATTAAATAAAGTAGACGTCCTAAGTCTACGACTACCTTTAGAATTATATTAAACTAGCTAGAGCCGTTTCTTAAGGATAGAATAAGCGACAAAGACGCGTAGTCTTAAGAGAAGGTCGCGGTTAGAAAGCCGCAATTGCTATACTAGTATACTGGCCTTTATAGTAACAACCTAGCTATCCACCGCTAGCGGGTATATTAGTAAAAGAATTAGTTAGAATAAAATTCTTAAGGATTTAAGAAAAGAGGCTAAAGCGCATATTTAAGGAGTATATAAGGTCTTATACTAAGTCCAAGTTAGGAATATTAGGAAGGTATATAACATAAATAGGATTTCTAAAGCGCGAGACGTCTAATACATATAATGTCCAGGTAGTTTTATTAACTCTTAGATAGCGTACGGTGGCATAGCCTAAAGGCTTATAAGACCAAACAATGGCGAAATTAGTAAGCGTGTTTATAAATAGAGCGACAGCTAAATAAAGTGGGAGTGACAGGCGCGAAACGGGCAAACAATTAGGGTATTATAATAATTGCAATATAAATAAAGGATTAAAGTGCAGGGTATCTATTAGTGACATATCCTTTTGCAATTGCTATACTTTGCTTACATTAAATAGCATTTATCCCTGTAGCTAGCGGCTAGTAAAGACCCAACCGCTTAACTCCGCGTTTAAAAAGGTTATATAGGCGGCCCACTTAACGCCAATTAAGCTTACTACGAGAAGGCTAAAAGCCACCCGCTAACTAATTAAGCAATAACTAGATCTATTCCTATACCTCCACCGCTTTAGACTAGCATGGGTATTAATTAGTGCCTTAGTACTAATTTCTATTACTTAAGACGCCTATAATGACTTAAAGCTCCTCCTATAAATATTACCAAATATTATCAAAGGCGCATATCTAGCAATTACGGTTTTATTAAAAGAGTTTACAGTCATTACATTGCGCAGGTTAGTTTTAAGTATATAGGTCAGTCTCTTAATAAAGCGCCGTATCTCAACCCACATTTTAAGGTTATCTGTTAGCCTCGGTTATATTAGATTATTTAAGGGCATCTACTTACGCTGCTTTGTTCTACTATTATTTCGCCATCTTCTAGTCTTACCGCTTTCTTTCCTTTCTGGGTAATAAAGCTAAATAGCAACGCCGAATAGCAACGCCGAATATCTACTAGGAAATGAACATATTATAGTTACGCCGCTGTCTACGCATTAACTATAATATATCCCAAGACGCAATCGTATAAAGTTAGGTATAGTAATTAAATTACATTTAACTATGCACTGCTTCTTTTTAAACGGCGGGAAATTTTCTTCTATACTATATACGTACCTTTTATAGATCTAGTTATAAAGGTTGCGCTAAACTCTGCATTTATGCGAACTTATATATAGCGTAAGAGCTTTATTCTTGCTTAAAAAGAACGAGAGAGTGTTCCTAAACTTGCCTACCTAATACTTCTATTCTATACTATTCCTTTAATTAAGATTACTTTGTCGTTTCCTTAAGCCACTCTAAAGCTTCGCCCTCTTAATTCTAAAATTATAGTATATCCCCTTGCCTCTACCTATCCATCCCACATCCTACTACTATAGCATTAGCACTAATGCAAATAATAATTACGCCTTAACCCCTAAGCATATTTAAATCTATATCCACACTTCCCCTTCTCCGTCTTTGTAATTAGTGCTAGTTTTAGCCCCCTCGCAAACTCCTATACGGATATATTAACTAATAAGACGGCAAATCTTAAAGCTTATAGGTTCTAGGCTTATAAAGCTAGCGCGAGGATTACTAATCTGGCGAAGTATAACATTCTAGCACTGTTAAAACCGCCATACTAATTTGGTATAAAGTAGTTGTCCTTAAAAACGGATTACCATAAGCAGTTTAACAAGCCTAATATACACGTTATTAATACTAACGCTATACTAGTGACGGGGTAAGTTCTAAAAGGCATTCGGATAGCGGATAGAAGAAATATATAAATTTAAAATAAGAACCCTAGTGACTGGTTTAATAGCATTATAAATGGGCTGCCGGATTATATTCGAAGGCTTAACAAGGTTAGAGAAAACGGTATAAGGTTTAAGGTGACTTAAATAAACATATATAAAAGTGTCGGGAATAAGGTACGTGCTTATCACATATCGCCGCGGCAGTAGCGTAGTGAGGAACCTTAAGTTCCTCACCCTTCCCCTTTCTTAAAAGGGATATATATAAGCTTTTTAAATAACAATAGAACAACTACTACCTTGTAAAACCAACACTAATTAGTGGTTAACTTCACAGTTATACCATAGAATAGCTAGGTATTTTACTAAAAAGAGACAAGCTATTATACCAGTGCTACTCGTACTAGAGGAAGCTGTCTTTTAAGGTTAAAACTGGTCCTAAACCTTAAATAGAACTCTTCTATAAATCTAAGAATTTAAAGGCTAGAACTAGTCCTAAGCCTTTCCCAGATTATAGATTCTTACGTCTATTACGTAGAACAATATACGTTATAAGTCTTCGCGATTTAAGGCTAGAACTAGTCCTAAGCCCTATAATCGCAGATTCTTATTACGAACGCGTACCAAACAATAATCCCTATACTAATAACATTTCCTTTTCTGCAACTCTATAACCTAATAATATAACTATAAGTTAAAAATATGGGCACAGCTACTCTAAACGACTGGGAAGACTCCTTACTACTAGGGGTAGCTACGTACGCGAAACTCATTAATAAAGATTGGGATAAATTTGCCTTTAATATAATAACTTATACCGCAAAATAAGTTAATAGCTTCCTCCTATACTATATTTTATTCTACTAAAGTAGATACTATACTAATATATAACTATAGGAATATTTTAGGGAGGATTTTATAGGATAGACCGCCGATACCTAGGTACTTAGTAATGTTAATATTGTTTAGGATTTTTAAGACTTCCTTTATAGGAATAGGGTATACGTTACTAAGAACGGTAATCCAATTACTAGTAATATTTAGGCCATTATTATTAGTATAGAAGAACTAGTATAGACGGAAGCTAAAATTATACGTTAACTACGGAAACCTAAAACTAACCTATATTTTTTAGAAAGTAACTTTAATTTAGAACGAAACCCCTAGAACGCTAATCCCCTACCTAAAGGTGCTCTTCCACTAGGAGGTGCTTTTCCTTTACCTTCTCTACCGCCTCTAACTTATCTACTCTAGCTAACCGGTAAGCCTCTATTTTAAGAAGTTATAAATCTAATAAAGGTATATTTAGATAAAGAGAAGAAGTTTAGAGAAGAACTATATAATATACTTAGAGTAAAACTATAGGTCTTTTATAACTGTTGTAATAAGGTTAGAATTTAACGCCACTAGTTCTATTATATTTTTTCTATTATATTAAAGGGACGGGCGGTGATATTCTATTATAACTATATTATAGGAAGAAACTATAGCTTTAATATAATGCTTTAGCTTACTAGAGCCTACTTTAAGACTAATAAGAATTACTAACTCTATATATCCGAATGGCGGGAGACTATATTCTAGAGAGTTATTACTTCTAACTTAATAAAGACTTATTTAGAGTATCTTTAACTACTCTTTAATAAACTCTAAAAAATCTAATATAGTCTTACCAAAACCTACTAAAATAAGAATAGTCTAAGGGACTAGGTTATTTTAGCCTGCTATAGCGTTCCTAAGTATAACTTGGCGCTATATAAACCTATAAATATATTTAAAGGAGTATATACCAAACTATACTCCGCTATAGGTACTATAATACAAATATAAGAATTCTAACAATTCTATACCAAAAACCCTATTTAAATTAGGATTCTAAACTAATACGATTATAACTAGACCAATTAAATATATAGTGGCCGCGGTAGGGGATACGGTAGAGGGTATAATTAACGTTAACTATAAGGTAATCGTGGAGATTTATTTCGGAGCGATTATTAGAAGAAGTGCTACGTTTATAAGAAGCTAAATTCCTAGTTAACTAGATACCCCCTTAATAGACAAAAGGAGGTATATAATAAGTTTCGCTAGAGTATATAAAACGTCGGAAACTAAGAGGTTACTATAGCCTACTTTTAAAGCTTCCTAGTTTAATATAAAGGAGTAGAAGATCTTAAGGGTAAGGTTAATAAGGCCGAATAGCTCCTTATAGATATAGAAATTGAGAACTACTTTCCTAACTAATACTTTACTAAGTATAGTAAGGTAAATGGCATATAAACTGTTACTGTCCTTAATAACTAATCTACACTCTATTATATTATAAAGTTAGATATCTTTAATAAGCTAAAGGAAAGTTCCGCGTTCTTCTTTAACAACAGATACTTAGCGAACGTCTTCTATAGTATTATGCCAGATACTAGAGCCGTAGGAGTATCTATAGCAGGAGAACCTTAAGTTTAAGCTCTTTAGCAGCTTAATAGCTCTATTTAGATTAATAAATTAACGGTAGGCTAATATACAATTTACTTTAGTAAGGGTACTATAATCTCTCTTGGCATAATTAAGGTCCAAACCCTATTAGGATATATTACTTTCTACGTTATTCCCGCAAACACCCTATTTCTATTCTATATCCAAGATATAAATAAATAGGCGTTAAGCTTAATAACCTTAAGAATATGCTCGTTTAGGGAGATAATTGGGTGCCCATTGTACGCAAGTAGGGTTACCCTTAGTTACTCCTTTAATAGCTAGAAAGGAGCGTTACTTAGAGCTACTTAACCGAGTTAGAGCTACGTTAACTACACCATTATTTTAGCCACCTATCCGTTTACTAACTACTTAGGGTTCTTTAGTAAGTAGGTTATAAGGTTAAGGTTAAGGCAATTAAGCATCTTATAAAGTACTATTATTACTACTAAATAAACTAGAAGTCCCCTAGCCGATTTAAGTTTACCCTTAAAAATAACTACAACTTTAACTTCTATATTATTATTAATATTATATATTTTAGCGGCAAGCCAGTACTCTAAGTTATTAACTTCTTAACCTCCTTTTAAGCCGCATGCTTTCTAAAGGATATATTAGCTAGGAACATATAGGATACTCTTTAATTATACTAGATTAATATCTACCTAGGACCCCCTAATTAAGTTATTTACAATATAGGAAGGAACTTCTTATCCGTAGAGTTTTGGTAATAAGTAAAGGTAATAGTAATTAAGGTTAAGGAAGTCCCTATTAAGGTATATAATAGCGTTAGAAAAGTAGAATAATATTATATACTATTACGCCAAGTATATAAGATTATTTCTTTAGAACTAGAGGACGCTAATAAAGAGCTTATCTTATAGATAGCTGTTAAGGCTATTAATAATTCTGCCGGTCTAGATGGGCTTATACCTATGTTACTAGTCTTTAGCGCCTACCCTTAAATAACTAGTAATTCTCTACTATCTCCCTCTATTATATAATAAGCTAAGGCTATTTATAAAGTAATGAAGGAGGTACGATGTCTCTACGCTACGCGCTAGGTTAATAACGTACTAGGAATAAGAAATAGCCTAAATACCTTAACTACGCTTAATCTACTACTCTAATCTAAGGTACGCATATAGCGTAAAAGGGAGGATAGTTAAGCCTATATAAACTTATTATAATTAATAGTTAAACTTACACTTTTTAGATACCCTATAGACCCACTTAATTCTACTTAACTATTATTAAGCCCTACTATAGGAATAACTGCTCTAAGCCTTTATAGGATGCCCTAGAGGATACCCTAGAGGAGAACTATAATTAATGTGCTTTAGAAGGCGACTATAATTCTAAGATAATTATAGCAGATATACCGCAACTATAACGCGGTAAAGGTCGCCTAAAGGGATTACGAAATCGCTAATACCTTATTAATTCTAAAGAGTAATTTATTACTACTATTAAGAGTAGAGATAAGTTATTAATGGCCTTTATAATAGCTAAAGAGAAGGCTAACTTTAAGCTTATAAAACAGCTCTAAAAGGAAGGCCGTATTATAACTTTAGGAGCTCCCTTTTAGGCATCTAATAAATAGGAGATTAACGGCCTTATTATAAGAGGAGTCTTTAAATTTAAGAAGTATAACCCTACTAAGTTTAATAGAGTCCGTATCTTTAGGTTAAGAATAGTTAATAAGATTAAGGGCAAAGCTACTAACGCCCTATTTAAGAAATTAAGGCTTATTATCTAGGGCTATAATAATAATAGTAAGGAGACGATTCTTATATAATCTCCTATAATTTAATAAGCTAGTTAGTAAGTTATTATTATACTAGCTCCCTCCTTAATAAAGAACGGAATAGTAGTTTATTTATAAGATATTACTTAGGCCTACACCTAATTAGAGACGTACCTTTAGCGCTTAATATTAGCATATCTTTTAGAGCAAATTCGCCACTAATATCCTAAAGATATAATTATAGTTATCCTTAAGCTATTATACGGAATTACAGAGGTAGGAACTTATTAGTAGGCTACTTATAGCAAGCACTATAAAGAGAAGCTTTTAATAACCACTTCTACGTTTAATTCTTACTTCCTTATTATAACTACGGGAACCCTATTTAGAATTATTAGCATATAAACTAATAATATAATTATCTTAGGAGACGACTAATTCTTAGTTCTTAAAGAAGATAAACTAGTAAAGGTAAATCTTATAGTAAAACTAAAGGAAAGGCTTAATTTAATAATACTATTACTATTTAATAGATATATCCTTTCTCTAAATAAAGGTTCTATCTCTCTACGCTAGAAGGGTTAAGGTAAGAAGATTAACATCGTTAATATTAAGTCTCTAAAACAAGGATATATAGAGCAACGCGCTTGCGGAGCTTATATTGCTTCTATCTGCCAACCTAAGGCTTCCTTTAACCTCTCTATTACCGCTTAACACTAGGAACTAACTAAGGATAATATTCTTGCTCTAAATAAGCGTCTTTCCTAGTAAATAAACTATCTTAATTAGGGACTACTTTACGTGTCTATTAAGCTTCCTACCGCTAAGCTCTTTATATTTGTTAATAAATCATTTATAAATAATAAAGATTTTAGCTCCTAGCTAGGATATAAGATTATTATCACAAATAAATCTACTAGAGAGAATAACTTTATAATCTACGGCAATCTTATCTATTAGAGCTTAACTAAGAGTAAGCGCGTTACTTAAAGCGTTCTTACGTTAGAGATATATAGAATGGTTAGTGGAGTTAATATAGTAATTGTAATTAGAACTACCCTTAAGATAATTATAGATCGACTTAAACTTCCTATTATCCCTATAATCGTATATACCAACTTATATTCCCTCTATAAGTACTTAGTTAAGCTTAGTACTATAAAGGAAAAGCGCCTTATAATTAATATTATGGCACTTCGGCAATCTTATAAGCGTTAAGAACTCTTTAAGATTTAATAGATTAATGGCCAAGATAACCCAGTAGATGTAATAACAAAGGCAAACCCAAACAAGGCACTAGAGACATTTGTTAACACAAATACTCTGCGTATGCGAGTTAAAGGTTAGGTTAAAAGGGAGTAGGAAATATAGCTAGCAGAAGTTAGTAGAATTTGGCAGAATATAGCTGGTAGAATTTGGCAGAATATGGCTAGCAGAATTTGGCAGAATATTATAGCTGGTAGAATACGGCAGAAGACGGCAAAATACGGCAACGTAACGGGCGCTAGCACCGTCACAGCTTAGTTGTGTCATTTGTATGTAGATAGCAACTACAACAGAAAAGCTGCCAGTATCGGGAATAAGGTACGTGCTTATTACGTATCGCCGCGGCAGTAGTGTGGTGAGGAACCTTAAGTTCCTCACCCTTTCCCTTTTTTAAAAGGGATATACATAAGCTTTTTAAACAATAACAGAATAACCACCACCTTGTGAGACTAATAGAAAGCATTGTATAATATAAACAATTTTAGATTTAGGCTAGCGCAACTACAATTATAATTATAATTATGCTTCTCCATCCAGCATAGCACAACATAGGGTCTAGTTTTAATTTAATAAAAACCACTTTCATTTACGCATCTCTACTCTCGTCTATATACTATACTAGCTAAACTCCCTAATCGCGCCTATCTACCTAAGAGTGTACTAAATAAGTATCCATAAATAAAAGAATAAAAGAGGTATGCTAAGTGCAAGCTAGTTTACCCATAAGTTTTATACTATAAAGCCTCCTCTTCCATCCTAGAAGCCTCGCTTTTTCGTTTCTATAAGAGCGTTTATAGCTCGTTATAGCCGCTAGGCTCCTCATCGCTATAGTTAGGCATTCCGCCCGCGCCGCCACTATATAGCTTGCTGGTAATGGGGTATGCTACGCCACTAAGCTTCTTCTTCTATTTATTAAAGTCCTTAGCTATAGCTATAGCAGTATTCTCTTTAAGCCAGTCTTAAGTTTCCTCAACGGCTTTAAGGATTTATTTTATACGTTAGTTATGTATCCTTTAATATATAGAAAGAAGGGAGTCTTATAATCTCCTTATCCTCCTTATTAATCTTACTACTAAGACCTTCCTTATTATTAACCTGGTTCTTTAGGCTATAGGCGTAATTCTTAAGGCCATTTTTAGCCTTAATACGTTTGCGGGTAGCCTTATCTTCCTTAGTATACTTCTTAGCTTCCTTAACCATACGCTTAATTTCCTTAGCGCTTAGACGTCTCTTATCGTTAGTAATAGTAATAAACTTAGACTTACTGGTTCCCTTATCGCCGGCGCTAACCCTTAAGATACTATTAGCGTCGAGCTTAAATATAACTTTAATTTAAGGAACACCACAAGGCGCAGAACTAAAGAACATTAGCGGATATATAAGATAATATGGGTAATAGGGTTATAACGGCAATAGGTTATAACGGTAGATCTACCGCCTTCTTAAGGCTTTTAGCAGTATTTTAGTGTTCCATCTATATTAGGAAGGCGGTAAATCTACCATTATACCTATTACCTATATTAGAGATATAAAGAGGACTTATAAAATGCTAATAAGCTCAAATTTACCTAGCAGGTTATTATCCTTAGTTATTAAACGTTTACCCTTATAGACCTGGGTTAAGACTATAGGCTAGTTATTAGCGGCAGTTAAGAAGATCTAACTCTTCTTAGTAGGGATAGTTGTGCCACGTTTAATTAAGTGGGTTATAACACCGCCGGTGGTCTTAATACCGAGAGTTAAGGGGTTAATATCTATTAAAATAAGGCCTTTAGCCTTAGCTTCGCCGGAAAGAACACTACCTTAAATAGCGGCACTAAAGGCAACAGCCTTATTAGGGTTAACATCTTTATAGGCTTTCTTGCTAAAGAACTCCTTAAGTATAGCCTAGACCTTTAGGATACGGGTAGAACCACCAACAAGGATAATATCGTTAATGTTACTCTTCTTTATTTTAGCATCCTTAAGAACCTATTTAACGGGCTTAAGCGTCTTCTTAAAGAGATTATTATTTAATTTCTTAAACTTAGCGCGGGTAAGAGTCTTAGGGAAGTCCTTACCAATATAAAAAGATTTAATTTTAATCTTAGCGGTCTTCTAGAAAGAGCTATATATATTATTAGCAACTATAATATTAGAATAATAGGAGGGTAATACTTATAGAGTTCGCTTAGCCTTTTTAACCTTACGCTTTAGCTTACCTATTATCTTAGGGTCCTTTATAATATTAACATTCTTCTCCCTATTATACTTTTTAGCGAAGTAGTTAATAATATAGTTATTAAAATCTTTACTACCAAGATAAGTGTTACTAGTAGTCGCTTAGACCTCGAAAACGCCGTTGTTAATTATAAGGATAAAAATGTTAAAAGTACTACTACTAAGATTATAAACAATGACTTAACGCTTATCCTTATTAGTCTTGTCTAGACCGTAAGCCAAAGCTACTATAGTAGGTTTATTAACAATATAAAGGACGTTAAGGCCGGCAATAATACCGGCGTCCTTAGTAGCGGCTTTTTAAGCGTTATTAAAGTAAGCCGGAATAGTAACGACGGCGTTAATAATAGTCTTACCAAGATAGCTCTCTGCTACCTCTTTTATTTTACCTAAAACTATAGCGCTAATCTCCTCCAAAGTAAAGGTTTTCTCCTTATTATAAATATCGACTTTAACGCGGGGCTGGCCGTTCTTATTAACGATAATAATAGGAAGTGCTTTAAATTAGCCTAAACCTCCTTCTCAGCGAATTTACGTCCGATTAAGCGTTTCTATAAGTATATTAGAATTTATATTTTATAAAGATAAAGAAACGGATTCTTATAATATTAAAAATTATCTAATAAGGATTACTAGTGTACTAATTCTTTACTATATTACTAACAAGTCTTTTCTTGTCGGTAAAAGCCACCTATAAAGGCGTTATTTGGTTACCTATCTAAACTATTAGCTTTAGCCCGTAAACTCGGCTAAGGAGAGTATATACCTTAATTATTAACTATTATTTCTACCTTGCTATTCTTTATTACACTAATATAGGAGTATATAGTTCCTAAATTAATACTAATTACGGGCCTAGTAACTTGGTTCTCTTTTAATAACTTTTAGTCTGCCCTCGCAGTTAAAGCGAGTATTAAGCCCCTATATAGAACAAGAAGAAGATAAAAGGCTATAAACCAAGCTAAACGCGACAACTCGCCGCCTCTTAACCGCCTTAACATTATAAAGATGTATAATACAAATAGGGAGGTAAGTATACTTAATCTCTATTAAAGAGCCTAGTAAAGAATGGGTATAGGACAATATAAAAGGTTTACGTCCCTAAGTAGAAATAAAGAAAAGTAGTAAAAGAAGTAGTATAGGAAAGAAGAAAGAGGGGAGGGAGAAAAAGCTATAGGGGAGAGCTTAAAAGTAGCTAGAGTGTAAAGTTTTAAATAGAATATAGTTATATTTTAATATACTTAGGCTTTTACCGCCTACTAGGAAAGGCTAAGCACTAAGCCGTATACGCTACTTCTTAATAACGCAACTTATCCTTTTAAAGCTAAGCAAGAGCCCTAAGAGCCTCTTAGCTTAGTACAAAAATACTTCTAATTAAGTTTAACCACGCCCTAATTCCGGCCGGGATTTATACACACATATAGCTTTACTCGCGGCAAATTAGTAGTAGTTATTATTACAGAATATTTAATTCCAGCGCTCTTTAATTTCGGCTTTTAGCCTCAGCCTTTATACTAGTGCATATACCAAGCCTTGCATAAACTGCATATTATTTAAATTTTGAAATTTTTTATATTTTTAAATGTCAAACCCTATTTTTAATTTCTTATAAATAAGACGTATTCTTACAATACATTATTAAGCAATAGATACAGCCCCGTCTACTTACTATAATAAGAGCTAGTCTATATAGTTAGGAATAGCCGCAGCCGAAGCTTCTTCTAAGTGTCCTTTTCTTAGCCTCTTATAAAAGGGTAATATATCCTCTATATACCGATCGCGGATTTTTACTAATCGTTTATAGTTCTAAAACGAGGTAAGAATAACTCTTTTATAATTACTTAATAAGCCTTTAGGTAGACAGAAGTTATACTATAAGTTTATTTATAGCGAGAAGGAAATAACCCTAATCCTTTATAGCATTAGCGTTCTATAAATAGCTTTAGAGCAGCTATATTAGGGTTATTACCAGCACGTAAATATATATAGTATAAGGCTTTTTATAGTACAACCTGCTGTTCTAATTGTTTAATAATAGTTATATTTATTATATATCTCGTCTATATAGCTATAATTTATCCACGGCAAACGGGCGGGGTCTAAAAGGAATAGCAAATTGACGCTAACGTATTTACTATATCCCTAACCCTTTACCGCCAAAGCCTTACCTAATTTAGTTGGCCTGTCTAACTATAACTTCTAAATTATCCGCCTAGGCCTATATTAGGCCTAGGTTCTTTTAAAACATTTATTTAGAAATCGCTAGATTTAATCCTTCTTTAAGTAATTAGTTGGCCTAATTGCCCTCTATAATCATTCCCACAGTTCCTGTAGTTATCTTATCGCTAATAGCCTTCTTAACTTCCTTAGTAAAAGGCGCTTAGTAGCCTAGACTAGCCTTAATCTACTACTTCTTATATAGGCCGGTAAAGGACATATTAAGCAGATTAACTCCGCGCTTAGCTAAAATTTAAGCAAGCTTAATAGTCTAAGGGACGTCTTAGCCCTTAATGTTTATATCCTCTAGCTAGTCTATTGCGCTAATGCGCAGAAAGAGCGGTATCTCCGTGGGGATAGTTTTACACATTAGGTTTATAAGTTTTAGTATTAGCCGAATGCGGTTTTGAAAAGAACTACTATATTTATTTATACGTTTATTTAAGGCTAGAGAAATAAACTTATAAAAAAGGTAGCTATACGCGTTATAGATTTTAATAGCATTAAAGCCGGCCTTAAGGGCACGCTTAATACTCACTCTAAAGGCTCTCTTAAAGTTCTTAATATCCTCCTTCGTTATCTCTTTTAGCTTAGCGTGTCTATTATTATAAGGGATTACGCTAGGGGCGTAGATATTATTAAGCTAGCTATTAAGCTATAAAAAGTTTAGTAGTCTACTTCTATATATTATAGAGAAGTTAGAAAAGCGGAATACACCTCCTTAGTTACTATATTACCTATTAATAGTTATAGTATAACCGTGCTACCTTTTCTACTAGCGTGGCCAAGCTAAATCCCAATTTTTTAGCCTTAACTGTATGCGAACTTAACAATCTTTTAGAGAGGTTTAATTTATAAGTCCTTCTATAAACTACTATCCTTAGGTATAATCCTTCCCTTTAGTATAACAGCTGTAAATTCCATAAAAGAAATTCTGGGTCTACGCTATATAATACCGCCGAGGTAGGTAAAGTACTATACTATATAGTAACCCCCTAACTGTCAAAACCCTATAAGCTACGTTATAGTTATTCCTAAAAGTAATGTAGGTAATAGGGTTATAATAGTAAATCTACCACCTTCCTAATATAGATGGAATACTAAAATACTACCAAAATGCCTTAAAAGTAGCCGTTAGGTTATATACACCGTTATATTATATACGACTCAACGGCTACTTCTAAGGCATTTAGCAGTATTTTAGTATTCCATCTATATTAGGAAGGCGGTAGATCCACCGTTATAACTTTATTGCCGCTATAACCCTATAAGCCTATACGAGCTCTAGTATCCCCCCCTATATACGCACGCGCGCAATATATAGCAATTTCGCTTTATACGCACTAGAGAATTTTAAGTTTAACTCTTATAATTAAGCTTAAAAAATTAAAGGCTTTACCTTCTTTATAGGTGTACAGCTCTTTTAGCAAGCGTATAATATCTACGCTAAATAGTGTACTTAACTAGTAATTAGGGGGAATACCTAAGCTTATATAGGCTAACGTTAACGTATAGCCCAACGAATAACCTCCTAGGAGATGCGCAGTTAATTAGTATATAGACTACTTAGCTAACACTTAGGTGGGACTCGTAATTGCTTGCTATTTTTCCCTATAGTGGCTATAGCGTTAGTATTAGTATATTTCTTACTTAGTAAATATCTAAATTAAGGCATATACGTTAAACTTAATGCTCTAAGTTAAAGATTTGACCCCTTAAATCTAATCTTATATTGTTATATTAGAGTACTATTTCTACCACCCTTTAAGCGCTTTTACCTTAACAAATAGACCCCCTTTAGGTCTTGCTATAATCCCTCCTTAAATTTCTAGCTTTATATTAGGATTAAAAGGCTCCATTTTATAATAGCTAAATAATGCCGCTAGTAAAATTGCAAACTTTACCTTAGTAAAATCCTTCTTAATATAGCTTCTTGGACTATGTAAGAAGGTAAAAAAGAAGTAGTTGCTATTAATACTACTAGTATTAATTCTTCCAGGCCCTATCTAATAATTTAGGTTAAAGTTTTTAGCGTCTTCACCCTATAACTTTTGGCTGCAGTTTATCGCCTATAGGTAGATAACAATATAGGTGCCTTTAGGGATTAGGCAGCCGAGAATAGTAGTATTATAAGTAGCTTCCCAAAAGGTAATTAGAACTAGGGAGAAAAGGTATAGGCTCTTATTATAGACCGCGTTAAGGTAAGAAAGATAATTAATCTCTATTAAAGATATTTTTACATTATAGTTAAGAATGGATAAAAGGTTGCCTCGAATCTTTTTGCGTAAACGCTTTTATATATTAGGGTAAAGATATAGCAGGTATATAGCCTATTAAAGTGCTAAAGCAGTTGTTTCGTGCCTAGCTACTAGAAAAGTTATAAGTTAATTAACAAGGTTATTATTACTAAAACCGCCAAATTCTAACGCTATAGACAGAATGTTAACATCCATACGTTCCCCTTTCTTAAATTTCTCTTTTTTACTCTTAATTAAGTCGTAGCAAGTCTATTTAATAAGCTTAATAGCGCTTATAAGTTCCTTATTACGCTTAATAGGAAGAGCCCATAAAATCTAGATAGGAATAATATTACCTAGGATTTACATAAACCGCGCAGTACAGTTAGTTGTAAATATTCTTTAATAGGTCTAATTTAGCTTATTATTAGGGTCTTTAATTATACCAAAATCCCGCCCTAGTCTAGCAACGTTAATAATATTAAGCGTTGCTCAGTTAACCTAATTACTAATCTTAACTACAGAATATAGTTGTTTAGTTAGGGTGTCTAGCTTTTAAAGAATAATATTAAGTGCCTTAATTAATCCTTTTAATTTATTCTAGAAAACTAGGTAGAGATCCTTAATATAGTAATACGTAAATACTAGTATAAGAGTCTTTCTTTACTCTAGGAATAATTAAGTAACAATTTACTATAAATAAAACTTAAGAATAGTACCTTATATTCTTTACCCTCTACTAAAAGAATACTAATACCTAAAACTCTTTTAAGGCCGTTCCCTAGTCGCCTAGGTTTAATAAATTTATAGTTCCTATATATAAGAACCTCAGCCAAACCTTTAGGGTTAGTAATAAGTATATAATCTTTATTAAAAAGAAACGCGTATTAAATAAGGCCTTTATTTAGAACTTCTTCTACCTATTACTATTAGGGCACGCCTATAGGTTCCTCTAGGATTTAATAATAATTACTAATAAGAAAATTGCCGCCCTATAATATCCTTAGCATTTAATCTTTATAACTTTATAACTTTACTTACTAGGGCTACTGGGAGATACTATAGGGGGCTAAAGTACTTAGGCTAGATAATTATAGTCTATATAAAGAGGCAAGCTAACTAAAGGCCGTAAAGAGCAGTAACAGCCCAGTAAAACGAGTGGTAAATACTATATATTAAAGCATAACGGGTTATAAAGAAGGATATTAAAATAGAATTTAGGAATAGAACTTTCTTCTAAACGGCCATATCTGCAATAAGGCTACAGCAATAATGGTTTTCATTATATAAAGTAACGCCTCTCTATAGAGAGATAAATAACCGTATATTAATATAATAGGCTATATAGATAATAAAGGTAGTAGAAGTAATATAACATTAATAAGAGTCCTAGTTCTAAGTGCTGGTTTAAGGCTAAAGGTTAGAGAGGGGCTCTATTTTATAGCTCTAACATTATAAGTATTATTTAGCGAAAGTAGGTTAGTCGTTAACTTTTTATATATATACGCCTTATAAGCCAATCTAAAGGCCTTATACTATATAAAGCTTAGTATTAAAGCCTCTAGTTAGTACGGTTACTTAATAGTAAGGGCGCTAGCGCCTTATTAACGCTTAGATATTAAATAATCGCTAGTTAAACCGTTTAACTACTTATAGCACGTTCTCCCTTATAACCTTAAGCTAATCCTTTATTATTAAGAACACGAATAAGCGGATAAGTAGTAGTAATTTAAGGGAGCACTCTAATAGAGGATTTTCCTATATAATTATAGCTAATTTATAAAGGAAGGGTAGAAACCTATAGTTATAATATTATATATTACAACTTTTCGCCTAGCTTCCTTAAAATATATATAGGTGTTTTTAGTAATGGCCTTCTGTAGAATTTTATCGGCGTCGCAATATTGACGCGTTTTAGTAAGGCTTACTAATAAGATTACGCTAGCTAGGGTACCTATAACATACTAACTTAGGTAGAAGCGCCCAAAGCGCCTAATATAAAAAGTCCGTTCTACCACATAAAGGGATTCGCGTTGTTAAGTCGGTAGTTAGCTAGTTTAGTTTCGCCAAAGCCCTAACTACAAAAGCGGACTAAATAATTTGGACTTTACTGCGAGTTTCGTAGATTAAGAAGCCTGCTCTCTCGGTTCCATATAGAAGGTCTTTTTATTAGGGTATTACTATATTTAAGGCCTTTTAAATAGATCTTTAAAGGCTACTAGAGTAAAATTAGTAATTAATACTCTTTAAAATCGCAGTAAAGCGTTCCTAGAGTCCTTTTCCTAGTCCTATTTAGACCTACTAATAACTACCTTAGGGTGCCCAGAAGGCTGGATAAAAAAAGTAGGATACTAGTAAGCGTCAATTAAGGATTAGTTATTAATAGGAAGAAGTTTTCCCTTTTACCGCGTCATTTTAAGGACACTCCAATATATTTTAGTGGTCACTTATAAGCGGAACTTAACATTCTACTTAGAGAAAGATACAGTACAGACCAATTACCTCTCGCTTAGGGTGCCGCGGCATTAAGTATAAGTCCTACTATCTAAATTTTAACTTATATTAGCAATATAACTCTATAGCAAATAGTACTAGATTTCTAAGTATTAATCTAGAAGGCTTATAAGCGTAAGATAGCAATTAGACTATTAACTAGCCTAGGCTTAACAGCTCCTATATAATACTTCATTATTATAAGTTTGCGTAAACCTATAAACTATAATATATATAATAAAATAGGGTTCTAGCCGTGTGCTTATTAAACTTAAGGTAGCTTAAGCTAGTACTAAAGTGGCTATTAAAAACAACCTTAATAATTCGTTTATACCACTACAGCTATTATAAACCGATTTAATATACTAGTCAGCGGAAAACCCTATAAGAGACGTTATATAGCAATTAAGCCAACTTCTAATATAAGACAGTTAGCCATAAAACAATGCCCCACTTAACTCTCTAATATATTAAACGATAACAACCTAAGATAGAAACTAAGCCTTATAGTAGTTAGGGTAAGCGTAAATACTTAGGAGCATTCTTACGCAAGCGGCTAATGTGACTTTAATAGTTAAAATATTTATATTCTCTTAGGATTTATTTATTTAGGTTCCTTAGCGTTAGATTTAAAGCTCTAAAATTAAACTTTTAATATGCTAGGTACTGCTATATAGCTAAGTAGCTAAGTAAACTTTCTATTATTACCGTAGGCCTTTATACCCTTACTCTTAAAGTTTGCTAGACTAGAGGAGAAGCGACTAATAATTCTAAACTTATTACTTTCCGCTTTTATAGGCAGGGAATTTCTACCTACTACTTTAATATACTTACTTCGGCATTACGGTTTAGAGAAATAATTAAGATATTATCTAATAACTAATCCTAACCTAATGGTGTAATAAAAATGTCAATAGAGAATTGTCCTAAGCCCTAGTTACTAACCTTATTTATTTATTATACATACGCCTAAGTATTTAAGTATTAAAAGCCTATGTATAATAAATTACTAGAATAGCATTATCTTTTTTCTTAGTTTTCGGGTGATGTAGATATATAAATAGTAGGTATTTAATAAAGTAAGTTTAAAGAGTCCAAGCAAAGTAACGATGCGCTAAACCATAAATTGGACAAAAAAAATAGATTTGAGGTAACGCCTATAATTATTATATTTAAATTAGTTAGAGAGCTCCCGGAAAATTATTTAAGTAAAAATATAACAAACTAAGACGCTAAGAAATGCCAATAATGCAATAAATAAAATTGGAAACGCTAAATAAGATATAAGTAATAGTAAGAAATACAGTATAACTATAAAGTATTAAAGAAAGATCCCACTATATTAGGAGATATAGGATTAAGAGTTAAGGCGATAGTAATTACTATTAAAAAGACGAAACCGTAGCATCTATTAGTTATAATCTTTCTACCTAGGTAGGCCTCTTATTAATACCCAAAGCATTATTAAACTAAACCGTAAGAGCGCTAAAACTAATTACCTGGACATAATCCTAGCTGCCCTCTTTATTACTATTATTACCAATTACGTTTTCTAGCTATATTACTTTATTTTCGTTACCCACGCTACCTAAAAAGGAAAGCCTACTTTTAGGAGTTCTTAGAGCAGGAAATCGCTTATAAAAGAGGCGGGGGTATTTAAAGGTCATCTTTAACCCTTCTTTATTATACGCCAATTATAAAATATTAATTAACTTGCTAATAAGGGATAGAGATATTAGCTTTAGGTACTAGATGGAGGTAAAAGACCTACTCTAATGTCTACGCACAAATCCACTCTAATACGTCTCTCTAGCGTTAAATCTCTTCTAAATCTGGCTAAGGCCCACTATTAGGACTACTAGTATTTATACTACTATAGTAGCCTAGTTAGTACGGGTCGCTAAGTAAGTATAAAGTATTAGATCGCTAAGCAAGGGGGAAAATTAGCATATTTATACGCTATAAGTGCTGTAGATAGCAGTAAAAGAGTTATAAACGCACTTATATTAGATTAAAAGGTCCGCCGCCTTAAACCTAAATAGGAAGAGTAGATGCCTATAGAATATATAAAGGCTAAGGACTATAACTTTAAAGATATATATAAGATAGGAGTAACTAGATATAAAGAAATATATATATAGAGTATAAAGCAGTTATAGAATATTTTAAGTAGCGTTAGATAAGGATTGTATTATAACAAGCTCTATATTATAATTAGGTTAATAAAAACTCTAACTTACTTAATAGCTAAAAACGAATTCTCTCCTACTAAGCCGTAATCCCTCTATTACTCTTCTAATAGCTTATAATACGTTTTTTAGAACTCTACCGTTATCTAATATTTATTTTAGCTTCTTTACTATTTCTATCTTTATCTTAGTACTAGTCTAGTATTTTTTTCTTCTTAATTTATAAATAATATCTTATTAAAATCCTAAAGCCTTTTAATTATCGGTTTTTCTCTTTTAAGTCGTTTTGCTATATTGCAATTTTCTATTAGGGCTATTGTTTCTGCATTAATACTATTAGTACAACCACAGCAACGCGGATCGCGTTAGTAGAGACATAACTTTAACATTAATAAGATAACCCTTTCCGACCTAAAGAAATAATGCGTGTGCCCTAAATATAGGGTAATTAAACTCTAATAGGAAATACTAAAGTAAGGGGGCTTAGCTCCTAGCTTAAAGATTTTTATATACCTCCTAGTTACTAAAAATAGAAAATTTAACTACCGCGTCTTATAGTAATTTACTATCTTAAGGCGGTTATTATAAGTAAACTTAGGGCTAATCTTACGCAAGGTTATTCTTATACAGCGCTATACTTAAGCGTAAGACCCTATCCCTTTTTATATTACTTTACGGGTCTATAATTACAGTTACCCTTATAAGGTACATTAATAAGTTTTAGTAAGCGTGGCTATTAGGAAGGCTATAGGGGCAGGTATTAAATATCTTAATTTGCTTATTATTATAAAGATTATACCGTACTTTAAAGGCTTAACTATCTTCTACACAGCAACCGTTATTTATTAATTTAATTAAGCTACTATTATTCGCTAAGGTGCCTAATTATATATCTATTTTTTTTTATAAATGCTAGCTATAACCTTTCTCCTTCTAATTTCTATAACCTTAGCTAGAGTTACTAACTACGTAGATATACCTACTAAGCCACTAGTTGCAGCTTAGATCGCTTCTAAACAGAATTCTTTATTTAGCCATCTTTAAAACGTATTTTTTAAACGAGACGAAATCTATATAAAGGATAACTTTTATTATTACCTATAAAGTAACCCTAAAGCCAACACATTTTATAATATATCGATTAGTATTCCGCCTACTATAATAGTAGTTAAGTACATATTAACGATATAAATTTCCTCTCTTAAAGGTTATGTCGCTATTATATTAACAGCTTATATAGAACTGCTATAGATATTACGGCTACTTTAATAAATACTGTTGTTAATATAGTCCGGATAACTACTATGTTTACTATAACTGTAACTAAAATAGTAGCTATTAGAGCTAAAGAAAAAAGGGAGGATGCTTTAGCCCCTATAAACCCCCCACTTCTTTACTAAAATGTTTTATTAAATAGTATAGCGGCTGTTATTACTAACGCTATTAGTAGGACCATTGCCTCTTCTATAAATATGCTAGTAGGCACTACTAAAGCCTTAATTAATGTAGGGCTTTCTAATACCTGCTTATATTTAAACTATTAGCCGCTTTTAACTTTTACTATAACCTATACTGATTTACCTTATATAAGGCAAAAAGAATTATACTTCTAAAAAAACGACTAATGCTCTATAGTATATAATACTAAATACCTTTAAGCAGGACACTTTTACCCTATAATCTACTATTATCTAGATATTTTACATAACTTAAACTACTACCTAGACTATAATAATAGGTCTTATATCTTCTATTAGCTTAACACTTTCTAGTTTACTACTTAATTTAACTATATTTACTACGACATATATACTTACGCCTTTAAATAACACTACGTTAACCAGTTTAGTACTCATTCTATTATTATCGCTTACCGCAGCGGGTGGGTTTTCTATAATAAACTCCGCTAGTAGTATTAGGGTAATAACTCCCTCTACTTTAAGTCCTATTACTATAGCTTCGGCTATGCTATCTAATAATACCGCCGCATCTATAAATGAAATAGCTTTAATATTAACTTTTATAGTTTTTAGTGGAGTTTTGGGCATTATTTTAGAGAATATAATAGTAATAAACTCCACCGGAGGTGTTAGTGTTATAAGTCTAATATCCAGCTAGTCCATAATATATACCCCTACGCCAGTAAATAGGGCTACCGCTTCTTTTAATAAAATAACTTCTATTACTTTAATACTTATATCTAGTATTACTATACTTCTAAGCGTAACTAGCGAAAGTAAAATCTAACCTCTTCCTTTAGGCAGTTTATTAGTTACACTTAACTTAATAATTACTTCTCCTAAGATAACCACTCTTTTAGGTACCGCTCCTCTAAGTATAATACCGGCGCTTAGTGCGAATAATTCTATATCTAGTTTTATATTTAGTAATTACCCTAACTCTAGAGGCTATAGTCCTAGGTTAGACTTATCCTCAGCCTTTAACTATACGTTAATCATTAGCACTTAAGTAATTGTTTCTATAGTAACTCCTAGGACTACATTTTCTCCCTTATATTTAAACTCTATTATTACGTTAACGGGCACCCCTATTATGTTAAACGGTACTACCTTTAATAAAGCCCCGTTAACAATACTTTAAGGCTCTAACTTAATTTTTATAGCTAGCACCGGAATTACTAACCTAATAGTCCCCTTAGGAACATTGTTAACTCTCGCATTAATCTTTAGCAATAGAACTATAGCATTCCTAACTATACCTAATTCCAACAGTTTTACTTTTAGTAATGGCGGTAACTTATATATTAGAGTACCTAGTCCTACTAAGACACTAACACTAATACTATTTTTAAATTCTACAACGCAAGTTAGCAATGACTTAATATTAATCCTACCTTTAACTTCCATTTTAATATTAAACCTAAACTTAATAATGCCGCTTAGTAGTGGTCCGGTATTAGCGTTACCCTTAACTTCTCTTCTAACTCTATTTACGAATTCTATAACACCAATTAATATTAGCTTAGTAAAAATCCTATCCTTAAATTCTAGTCTAATACTATCTACTAACTTCACACCGCTATTAAATAGTAGTTCAGCACCAATTCTATTATTAACTTTAGGTTTAGTGGCATCTGCAAACTTTATAATACTACTAGGTAGCGGTTCTGCTCTAACTATCCCATTAACTTCCATTTATACAGCGTTACTAAACTCTACAACACTACTTAGTACTAGTTTAACTAAATCTACTTTAGCACCTTCCCTATTTAAAAACTTAACGGCAGTTTTTAGTAGTAGTTTTATTCTAACCATTCCATTAACCTTAATTCCACTATCTTTAGCGAATTTTATAACGTTATCTAGAACTGGTTCTACTATAGCCGTAACTCCAACCCCTCTTCTATTATCTGCTATGCTTAGTTTATTAGGGAATATCTTAATTAATATTAACTCTATTTTATCGCCATTACTATTTCTTATTACTAGGGTTACCATATTAGCACTGCCATCCTTTATATCTATAGTCTTATCTAACGCAACTAGTTTAAGTAAATGTGGAGGTTCTGCTACCCTATTAATTAAGACTGTGTTTATTACTTATACTATCCCCACTTTAACCTATTTCTTAACTAAAGGTTTTTCGTCCCAAATACACGGCCCGATTTTAATTAGTAGTCCGTTTATAAATAGCTCTACTTAGTTTAAGCATTATATTATTAGCGAAGTTGCTATATAGGCCTAGATTAATACTACCTATACTAATAACGGGAACCTTATTTTTAATAGAGATTTTAAAATAGTTAATAGTAATAATAATGCTATTAGCTGGGATTCGTACTTAAGAAGTAGCTTTATTAACTTTAAAGACTATCTATTAATAACATAGTATATACCTAAGGGTTTATATAACGGACGCGTGGTTAATATAAATCCTAGTATAAGTATTTTAATTTAGTAACCTGTTACGCTGTGCCTAAATAGCTTATATTACCTAAAAGTATAAAATCGCCAATACTCGCTCCTAGCTAAGTGTGTTATTTTATACGTAGTAGGTAACTAGAGGGTATTCTTAACCAGCCTATAAAAGGCATAGGGGGTTTAGAAAGTAATTTATACTGCTAATAAAACCGTAGCAGCTATTAGTCTAACTTTTAATATAACGGTTACGTGCCCTAAGCTATTAGGAAAATTATCTAAGGACATAAATTAGGAAATAATAGCCAAAATTAACGGTTTAAGTTTAATTGCTTTATAATTATAGTAAACCTTAAAATATTATAGAAGTGGTAATAGAAGCGATTGGAGCGCCAAAAAGGAAAAAATGCAGTAGGGTAAAGCGTAGGGGTATAGGGATAGTTAGGATAGTTTTCTTAACTTTAACTAATTTTTAAAATATAATTAGCCTTACTTTTATAAGTTGTCTCTAATAGCGCTAAGACTTTTTAAAAGGCGTAAGATCCTTTAAATATTTAAACCCTTTATTAAACTATATCTAGGGAGTATAATAGACTTATAAGAGCGTTTAGACATACTATTAGTCTAAAAAAGAAAGAAATGGGTTTTAAATTAAGGTTTAAAATATATAGAAAATAATATAAATAGTAAGGAGGTAGGCCCAGAACAGATTTTTAAGGGATATTTTTGCCTTAAATAGTACATTAGTTTCGCCTAAAACGTTTAATATATTAGTCTCTTTGGTCGCCCATTAGCTCACCTAACCCTCTATCCCAGTATTATACCCTATACACATTATAGAATTAGCAGATAGAGTAGTATAGTATTAGGTATAATAAACTACAATAAGCGCCCGAATTTTGGAAGCAAGGTAGTATACTAAAGTCGCGAGTTAATAAAGCTTTTCCTTCTCTACATTCTTACCGGACCAAAGAGGATAATAACTAGATTATTAGGAAGATCACGCTTTAATATTAACATAAAGTACAATCTAGGGAAGGATCTAAATTTTTATAGTAAACCACTACAAATATCTCTATACCTTTGGGTTAGGATAATCTACGACTTAAACAGACTAGTTAGAGACCACTATATAGAAAAAGTATAACTTACAACAGCACTCTCTTCTATAGGTTAATATTATTAGTTTTAGCCTTTAGATAAAAAAAAAATTTATTTTTAAGCTCTTATTCTTTCTCTAAAAAAGCGTTTAAGAATTTAGATATATAAAAAGACATAAGCTCTTAGAGCACGACATTATCCACCTATTTTAAAGATTAGAAAAACTAAGATGCCTAGTTATAAAATATTAGAAAGACACTACCTATACTTTTTAAACAAAAGTAACACTTAAAATTTAATCCTTAAGAATTTAAAGAGATTATATATAATAAATAGGTAGGGAAATAACACTTAATAGACAACGTATAAATATACTATATAAGCAAAATAAAGCTTATTAGCAGTATAGGCTTTTCTAGGCTAAACCTAGTATTTTAATAGGATTTCTAGTACTAATTCCGCATTAATATAAACGGTTAAGCGATAAAGCTTAAAGAATATAAGGTGTTAATAATAGGAGCGAAGAAAGTATAGAGGTATATTAGCAAGAGCCACTAGTCGTATTATATAGTAGGTTACTTTAGCGAACTTCTTTCTCCTTACTTTGGCCACCTTACTTATTAACCATAATAACTCCCTTTGCCCTTACAATAACTGCATTTATTACGGCCCTCGTCTTAAATTATAGCGTAAATAATATCTTTAACCCTTTATATAATTTGGGCTCTAAGCCTAGCGCTATACCGCTATTAGTAGGCCGTACGCGATTAACTGCGGACTACTATTTTAGCTACGCGACTCGCACGGATTAGATAACTTCAGCCCCTATTAACCGGCTTGGCGGCTACTTTATAGCCATTAAAATGGGACCAATTATAAAGGTAATGGGATTTGTTATATTATTAAACCTGAAAAAAAAACCGCTATAAAAGAGATATATAACTATAAGAGATACCACCTTATCTTTCCTTACTTCACCTAGTCTCTTAATATTAGTCTTTTCCGTATTAGCCCAATTTCCCTTTCTAAAAATAAATGGACTTTAACTCCTAGGAAAAACAAAACATTATATATAAAATAAAATTCTCTACTATCTGTCCTATCTTATTCTTTATATACCTAGCTATAGCTACTAATGCCCTAGAGCCGCCTATTTCTCTTATAGCTAAGTTTATAAATCTCTATATCTAGGCCTTAGATAATTTCCATTAATTTATTAATAAACGCTCTAAATTTATTCCCCTTGCGTTGCTAGCGGTTAATGCGCTTAACCTTAGCGGCCTAGCGCCATATCTTAATATCGATTTTTTTATATAGCTTACACTTCTAACTAATAGGGACC
Organism: Cenococcum geophilum 1.58; assembly: GCF_001692895.1. Lineage (NCBI taxonomy): Eukaryota > Fungi > Ascomycota > Dothideomycetes > Gloniales > Gloniaceae > Cenococcum > Cenococcum geophilum. Next base: position 5,045,325 of record NW_027137561.1, read on the forward strand.
GTTTATAAAATAAGCTTTATGCTATATATTTCACTAATATAATATTCGCGGTTATAGTGCTATTAGAAGTAACCCTATTTCTAGTTACCATAAACGAAATAATATTAATTAAAGAAGCATATATTTTAAGAGCTGGGTAATTCTAGCGCAGAAGGTTATATTAGCCCTATAGAATAATTATTTAGATAATAGCTTATATTAACGTATCTTATATTACTTAGGCTAGGTAATAGGCTAATTAATTAGACTAAGAAGAGCTAAGCTAGGAAAGATTAGCCTTAGGGGTTAATTTAAGATAAGGAACCGCCGTAGTAACCTATACTATAGTTAGTTAGGGGCAATAGATTATTAACCTAAGATGTAGTATAAGGAAGAGCTTAGATAAAAATATTTAATGTTTAAGTTAGCGGTTATTGCTTAAAGATAGCCTACTTTTAATAAAGCTATTAGAAAGGCAGGAGCTATTAATATAATAGATAAAACTTAGAAGGTATTAACGCCGCTATTTATACTTTAAAGGACGGAGGGATTATTAGAAGCTTAAGGTTGTTTAGCTACCGTCTATACTCCTATCTCTAGATTAGAGATTAAGCCCGTTATCTATCCACGTCTTAGTATAGTTATACCCCACCTACTAGCGTCTAATAATATTGCCACAATTAACGGATTACTTTTATATACCGCTAATAGATTTATAGAGCCTAGCTGGATAATACCCTAGGCTATACCCGGCGTTTTAGCTATATAAAGAAATATTATATTTGCTAGGGATTACCAACGTTATAGCTTCCTTAACTACATAATATCTCCCTTTAAGGAAAAAAATCCCTTAGGATTCTTGGTCTATTATTTTAGCCAAACTATATTATAAAGTTTAGATGCTTTCTTCTAGAGTTTTTTAACATTTTATTTTTAAAGGAAGTTAAGGATATTAAACTAAGATATAGTTATATGCTTTAATTCTAATGCTAAACTACTATCCGCTTCTTTATTCGTTAGTCCAAGTTACTAGGCAATTAGATAGTAGCATTTCTTACATTTTCCCCCATTAATCTAGAACACGGAAAGACGAAAAAGCGTTTACTTAACGGTGTTGTTACTATATACCTACCCTAGAGAGCTTTATAAGGTGCTACTTAAAGAATTAGTTAACGTCTGTTTAAAACGCCTACTAGCCCTTTAGTTTAAACTATTACTTTCTTTTATCCTTATTTAAATCTCTATATTCACTGTCTAAGTAACTAAATTAGAGCATGTCCTTATTTCTAAGTTGGTATTAGTCTTACTTATTATTCTAGCTAATTAACATATAGACTAAGGGACTATTAGTAGTATTTACCTTAATTACTTATTACCTCCTCTAATATAGACCTTTATCTTTGCTTAGCTAATATAACCTTCTTAACCCCCTCTACTGGCGGTTATCTAGTCACCTTATCAGCTTACGCTATAACACTTATTTAGGGAAATAATATCTGGTTTTATTATACACCATAGGCATAGTTTACTAGCCTACGTATATATATAATACATTAGACTTTTGGTTCTCTTAACATCTAACTAATTAACTTCCCGCTTAACGGCTCCGTTCTCCTATATCCGCCTATTATTAAATTATTTAGTTTATATAGGCTAATAGGCATATAGCTTTAGATAATAAGCTAGTATAAAGTTAATACGGTACCTAGCCCGTTATCATATATTAAAGTAATTATTTAAGTTTTAAAGCTATACTAGATTTTAACCAAAGTATACCTATTAGAAATCCTCTAATATAGCAGATAGGGTTTAGTTAATCTTAAGGAGATTATCTACCTAGGTAACCATCTTTTAATTAATAATAATCTTAATAAAACACTTAGCTTTAGCTCGCCTTACAATTACTATAGTCTGGGCTAGGATTACCTACCTAACCCCTAACCTATAGGAAGGCGTTATAAGCTAGTATATTTATAGCAAGATTAGACGTTTGCCTAAGTATCTTTACTAGTTATCCCACTGCGGACAAATTCTTATATAAACAGAACAGGATTATAGAGGAAAGCTTTAACATTATAGTAGCGAGATACCTACAATATAACTCCTCTTATTATACTGCCGATGCTTTCTGCCTAATATTAAGAAGTTAAACACTGTATTGCTAAGCTAATGTTCGCTTACTAATAGATTACTTTTCGCCTATTATAGGCTCCTTATCTAATACTAGGCGTTAAACAAACTCTAAAAGGTAAGAATAATATTAGGGGAACTGCCGTGCTATAGAAGCAGCGTTTATTATTCTTTTACTTACCTCCTTTTCCAGTTCTTACGTATTTTCTCTCCTACTAGCGACTAGGGTAGTGGAGGTAAGGGCCTAGGCGCAGTAAGCATAATAAAGTAAATAAAGGGTACCCCAAAACCACGCACTTAAACTAGCTAGATAGTTAGCCAATTAGCTAAATACTAATTCACCACCCTTCCCTCTAGTATTTTACACCGTTTTATAAAGTATATACGCGCTAGCCCCTATAGAGCGCGCTTTATAGCTATAGCTAAATGTTAATTTTTACTATATACAGGCGCGCTTACTGCTAGTGCTTAAGGCCGTTATATAAGGAGGAGTGGATGCTAGGTAAGACCTAAGAGGGAGAGGTAACTAGAGTGTTAAAGCCCCCTATTTACCTGCCTATATAAGACTTAAATCCTAAAAATAGAGTTACGTATAAAGCGCAGCAAATAAGGTAACTAAGTAGGTTATAGTAGGGTTCTAAAGGCCTCTAACCGGCACTAGGTAGATAGTATAGGCTAGCGGTAATTAGACGGATGAGTTTAGAGAGCTTAAGTAAATAGGGGGCTAGATACTTAGTAGAGGTAGGCTTTAATAGTAGGTAAGAGTATATTGCATAAATTAGGTTACTATAGTAGGGCAAGAGATTATATAACTAGGCTATAGATACATATATAAGGTTAGGAGGAAAGGGGGTTAGGGCTAGGATTAGGATTAGTACACTATTTCCCTAAACGCTAAGCAATTTTTTTAGGGTGTTAAGGGATAGTATAAAAATATTATATTTGTAAATCGCCTTATATAGGACTCTACCTAAGAAACCGTTAAAGTTATACTTATACTCTATTAGCGAGACGTTATACAACAACAACTGTTTAAAGAGCATTAGTTATAATAGTATTAGAATCTAAGGCAATAAGATCTTCTTTACTACTATAGTTATACACGCAAATTACCAGACTTTACTGGTCCAGAAGGCTTTTAGTACTATAATTTTTATTCTTCTTTATTCTAATAGCGTGTTATTTAACGTAAATATTAGGGTATATTATAATATACTAAAAAAGGCCACTACTAAGCTGCTCCTATACTTGCCGTATTTAGTTTAAGGTACTTCTACGCCTTAGGGTCTATAGCTAGGTTAAGTAGTTAACAACAAAATTACGTTTAGATAGTAGCTTAGCCTTAATCTAGCTTTTAGCACATTTCTATTTTGTTTTAAAGATATCTAAAGCGGTTAAGACTCCTTTAGTACTGTAATTCGCCTAACGTAGATAAGCCTCTAAGAGGACTTTCTAGCGTTAATAATAAATATTCTTTTTATTTCCTATAGTAATAAGATAAGTCTTAAACCGGATATAATACTATAATATACTGCCGCCACTGCCGCGGTGTAGCATAAGAGCGGTAATAAATTTAAGCTTATAATAGGACCGATAGAGCTATTTAGCTAGCGCTAGTATTAATACTAAAAGTGTTATTAATATATCGGGCTACTTAGGTATAAAGGAGCTAACTATAGTAAGAGTAAATGGAGTCTATTTAATAATGTTAGTATTATAAAACTGTATTACATTTCCTTAGCTATTTAAGTTAAATAGATATATAGGTAGCTAGTATATATATATAAAACTATAGAAATCTAGTAAATGAATAGGGTCGGTACCAAAATGCAAAATGAGGAATTTTATATATAGGGATAATGCATAAAATTGCCTAATAGGCCCTAAGGTAGCTGTGGCTTAGTATATAAGCAAAAGCTAGCAATATATTCTTTAATCTTTTTTCTCCATTATATTATAGCTTTTATTCGCCATAGAAGCGAAATTAGAGTATACTTTGTTTATAAACCAGACGGGAATATAAAAAAAGTCTTAAAAATGCCGGAGTACATTTATATATACATATTGGAGAGATTAGTTAAGTAAAGGAAGTTATAAATAAACTACGCTTTAAGGGAGTATATAAGAATTAAGAACTGGCAAATCTCTAAAATTATATAATGTATATTAGACGGGGGTTAGCTTGCGAAGAATCTATAAACGCCTCCTAGCCTTATAATAGATATAATTCTTAAAACAGGTTAACTAATATAACGACTTTAGACCGTTCTTTAGGTACAAGAAGAACCTAACAGCATTATTATCTGCTAGCTGTGTCTTTTTACCTATACTCTACCTAAAATATATACGTATTTATCTTATTGTTTGCTATGCGCTTCTTAGGCCGTATTTGCCATTTTCGCCAAATTTAAGCGGTAAATTTGGAGTGGTATACTATAGCGTAAGATCCTAATAAGGTCTTTAGGGCACACGTTTTAAGATACTAAAATAGGGTATTCTAACAAATTTCGCGCTCCTAAATATCTTAAGCTAGAAGTTAATCCGAGGTTGGGTTATTCTATAAGAGTAAACCATAAAAATTTAGTATTAGAAGGATTCGCGCCAAAGATCTTTAGAAATAATTTCCTATTACTACTACCCCTAGCGCGGAAGAGCCGAGGATAACCCTTATATTAAATTGTAACGCCTTAAAAGAGATGGCTAAATATCTAAGTATTGCTAACGTATAAACACTATAAGAGTTAACGGTATACTAAGAACACGAAACGTGTTTAAGGGATATTAAATGCGTCTTACGGATATTAGTATTAGCGATAAAGCCCTTTCTAAGACGACTAGTATTTTAATTTAATACGTTAGATCCCACGATCTTCCGATTATCCGTAACTACTAAAATATTAGAGGTTCTTTAGTGCTAGTATACAGTTTAAGGAATACTATATTAGTAAAGGATTAATCTTTAGAACCTCTAGCTAAGGATATAGTACTTCTTCTCTTCTCTTATTTACCAGTATCTTAAACTTAAAAATCCCCTTTCTCTATTTCTTCCCTATCTATAACCCCGCAAATAGATAGAACCAGAACAATACTACCGCTAGTTATAGCCATGGCAACTTTCTTCTAATACGTCCATTTTTATACGTAATCCTTTCTAAAGAGGGCACGTATAGGGGGCCTTATAGTCATTTAATAAAATTTTTAGATAAGTAGTACAGAATTACTAAACTTTAGAGAGTATCGGTTTATAAGCGCCGAGTTTAGTTTCATTAGTTAACAAATTAGACCTTAGGTATTTTAATATCAGTACTTTATACTTAACGTACTATTAGGGGTAATTACCTACCTAGTCTTTATATCAGTATCGCGTTTAAGGGTTAAACACAATAGTACTAATAGATATAAATGAGGCGGAGAACTTATCTAGATATAAGAGATCTATTTAAGTAAATAATAAGCTCGCCAGGAGGATTTCTACCCAAGATATTCGTTCTTGGGCCTCAGGAATGCAATAGTTAGGCCTTTACATTAATACCCTAATTAGGAACTCTAGCTAGAAGATCGTATTTCTAATTTAGGACTTAGGCACAGTAAAGTATAATTATAGTTTTATTAAAACGTTCTTAAGTAGTCTAATTACTAAAACAGTAGCCGAACTAATAACAACTTGCTGAGCTTTTGCTATAGCATTTGCGAGGTTATTAAAGAACTTTAATTATATATATAGTAATACCAACTAAAATGCCTAAATAACCATAGAATTATTGGCGGTATTTTAGTATTTGCCTATATTTAGTAAGCCGTAGGTTACGCGTAGAGGATATATTACACTAAAGCCTAAAGACGTCAATAGTATATTAGAAGGGTGTAGTTTACTTAATTCCTTAGTTTTACAATTTTTACAATTTAATATACTTAAAGCGTAAGTATAGAAGCTTAACTAGCAAGATCCCTGGTATTCCATGCCTTTATTTATAGGGTTATTAGTATAGCATAAAAGTTAAGCTATATCTTCTTAGGTCCAAATTAGCTATCTATATACAATTTTAATAAAATTCTTGTATAGCTTAAGCTAATATTTGCTAAAAATGTTCTAAGGTAACATCTAGTGCCAACTAATATATATATCTACATTTCAGAAGCCTAAAGTTGGGTCTATATAGCTAAACTAGATAATTATATTCCGGAGTATTAGTAATATCTATTATAAAAGGTATATCCTAGCCTTAATATCCTCGCAGACTTCCCTTAGTGTTATAGCGGCCATCTTATTTTCCCTAAATATTTCCCTATAAATTTAAATTGTGGGTTCCTTTTCCGAGTAGTACTTTAATCCATTAATAACTAATCTGTCCGCATTATAACAATTAAATTTTAGTCGTTAAATCTGCATATAAGAACGAAAATATCCTAGGCGGTTAGGAGGTAGTATTTATTACAGTAAGCTAAATCTTTGCAACGGAGGTTAATATAAAGCTCCACAAGAGACCGTATTAGAAATTAGGGAGTAGGATCTAGTAGATACGGTAGCTGACGGAAAAGCTAGTTAGACTTATAAAAGTGCTATTATACGCGTCGTAGTCTTCTAGATACAGCAGGCCATACTAAAAATAGTCCATTTTAGTACTAGAAGCATTAAAAGGGTATAGGGCTAGTAAGAGAATTATTAATAAGGAACAGCATGCTAACATAAAATAATAGTGACTTTAGGTTTTCTTTTTCGAGCTAACTAAGATTTACGGTAGCTGCACTAGTTACTAACCTCCCCTTTCCTTAATTAGCCTCCTGACCAATAGTTCTAAGAAATTTAGAAATAGCTAAGATCTATAGTAAGTATTTCTACTATTATACTTTCTATATATTACTATAAAGTATCCCTATTTTGTAAACTTATCTAACTATAACTAGGTTATATTATGTTTTTACTATTTATATATAAGTTAGACTTACTATTAAAAATTAAAAATTACTTTATATAATATATTATAATATTAAACCAGTATATAGTAATGTAGAACTACTAGTATATAAGGTAGATATATATAAAGCATAAGAAAATAATAAGTATAACGGCTTAAAAAAATGCCTCTCGGCTTAAACAAACGTCTCTAATACGAAGCTTAAACGAATGCTATATTACAAAGGTATTAAGCTAAGAAATAAGAGAAGGTGGTAAGGCCATATCTATATATTACGGACCTTATATTAGTAGTAGTACGACTACTTAGAGAGGAGATAGATGAGTTAGTAGTGACAGCGCAAAAGGCGATAGAACCGGTCAAACCAAAACGAGGGGTAAGAGTCACATAACGGATCATAGGCTTACGTACTTAACGTATTAAGCATACTCGCGGACTACATACCGACGTACCCAACTAACCAACATACTTAGTATATTTCTTAGGAGTTAGATTATATATTTAAAGGACTATAGTCCCTACCTTAGATAGTTCTCTCTTTATAGTAAATCTTAGAATATAACTAAAGTTAATTTATTAGGCAACCACTCTACTAGTTTATATTTACGCTTATTAACTTTATTATACTTATATACCTAGCCTATTAATAAGTCTACCGTAGTAACTACTATAAGGCTTTATTATATATTTACTACCTAGTTATAATATAATAAGTTAGATAAGATACTACCTAAAGTAGTACCTACGACAACGCTAGGAGTATCGAGCTTAAGGTCTTAAGGAGATACTAGTATAGGGGAAAGTAGGGACCCTTAAGTAGTTACGATAAACTGACTTAGGGAAGTAATAGATCGTATTAATATTAACTAGATAGGTTTCAAAAGTAAACTAAATAGCTTTAGAGTAATAAAGATAAAAATACTATTGATCGAATAATTCTTAGGAGAAAGGTTAAAGCTTAAGATATAACATAAAGGAGCTAAGCTACCTATACTATTCAATAAGGTTACGTACGTAGGATTATTCTTAATAGGTTAAGTATTAGAATAGTTTAAACCCTATCTTACAGAGATGCAAGTAAATAGGTTAACTACTACTAATTTAGAAGTTTGGTATATATTCCTATTTTAGGATAGATTTGCGGATACGCTTATATAAATATATAGAGATCTAGAATTGGCCACGACAGCGGAATAAAAATTATATAAACTTGCGTAACGGGCATTAGCAATAGGCTATATAATATAATTTTAAACATTAGCAGCGCAGACTAGGTAGGACGAAAAGGCGTTAATAGTATAGTACTGAAGAGAGCTAAAGGCTAAAGTTTAAATAACGATAATACCTATAGAAGATATAACCACTGTAAGGGAATTAATTAATTAAGCAATTAGAATCGATAATAGACTCTACTAATTAGAGAAAGATAGTAAGAGTACTAGAAAACTAGTATAGGCAAATAGAGCGTTATAGTAGGTATTAAAACTATAGTATAGTGGACCCGAGCTCATAGACCTAAGCAGTACTAAAGAAACTAAAAAGTAAAATAAGAAACGATAGAAACCTAAAGGTTAAGAATTAAGTAATTAAAGGACTAAGGAGCAGAGGCTAAACTAGGGATCTTAGTAGTAGAAGACATTTAGGCAGACTCTATAGTAAGATAAGTAGTTTAAAGAAGGAACTTATATAAATTACGGAAAATAATAATAATACGCTAGAGACTATAGAGCTGGTTAGGGTAATAACGTAGTTAAAGGCACCTAAGATATAAACGTATAAGAAGATAGTAGTATACTATAAAGAATAAAGGAGTATTTAATTAAATACTTTTCTTTCTACTATAATAATGCGTACTAGATTTATAAGGACACTAAGTATAGTATAAGTTATTAGCTATAATAAACCGAGTTAAGAGGACTCTAGAATATATAAAAATTAAATAATAAGTAAAATAGGCTCTATTATAGGAAAGATATATATAGATTTAATATACCTAAAGATCCTAAAGATCTAATAAACCTATTTGAAATAAATATGGAATTTAGCAACGATAAGGTAATAAAGGCGGCTTACTAGGAGTATATAGACCATAGGGACGTAATAATAGAGGTAGAGACCAAGACAGCTATAGATTACAAATTAGTAATAGGGATTAAGACTTTGTTAGACATAATATCTATAAAGCTATACTTAAGCGGGCGCTTCGCAAGTATTATTAGATCTAGCAATACTATTAGCGTTATAGTTAATGCCACTATTAGTGTTATAGTTGGCGTTACTATTAGTATTACTATCGGCATTACTATTAAAGACGGTCGGCTCTATCCCGTAGCTATTACAGTCGCTATCTATACCTATATACTTATTATTGGTAACGCTAGATAATAAGCTACAATCTAATAATTAAGCGCGCTGTATTTTAGGGAGCTAGAAGAGTACTTAGGGTAGTAACGGCGGGAAGGACCTAGAGGGTAATAATGGTAGAAAGGATCTAAAGAGTAATATAGGGTTAAAGAGATAGGATAGTAGAGAAGAGGAGAAACTAGGCCTAGATTAAACGGATTAGAGGTAGGAGCTATAGAGTATATATAGCTTTAGTGCTAGGCGCGTAGGAGGATTATAGTCTGCCTATTAAAAAGCAAGGGGCGTAGGGCGGTAAGCGAGAGGCTTAACGTTAGACCGGCAAGCAAGAGGCTTAGGGCGGTAGGGAGTTTTAGCAACGCGACCTCCAAAAACGGCGACAGAACCCTCTAAAACCGGCAGTTAGATCTCTATTTTCTTTTTTAATAGAGTAAAAAGAGTGGTAATTTTACCACTTAGTATAGGCTATAGCTCTTACTACACCCTTGCTAGTAGGCCATCCCTTTTAGGAGCCTTATCTAAGCTAGCCCTAAATATAGCTACCTTAACTTTATATTTAGCGATAGGCTTTTATAATAATTAGTTATAGCTAGTTATAGCTTTCTTCTCTTATTTATATAGTAGCGGGACTAAAAAAATGCCTAGAGTAGTTCTTTTATAATATTATAGTTCTTTATAATAATATTTCCCTATCCTTTAGCCTTTTTAATTAGTAGTATTTTAGTAAATATAGATATAGCCTATAAATTAAGGTACTTTAACGCTTTTTATATATTATTACTATTACTAAGGAATTTATCCTAGTGGAGCTTTTTATATTACTAAATAGTCCTATAAAAGAGCTTTTTTACTTTTACTATAATATTATATAGCTCTAAGTCGTCCCTTTCTTACCTCTACATCACACTATTTCTATTTTTTTAGTATATATATAACTTCCTTAGCGTTATAAGGTCTTTATTCCACTATCTTTTTATATATAATAATAGCTTAGCCCGCTAGTAGTATACTTTAAGGGCTTTATTAACCCACCTATTAAGGTAGTTAACTATTTTATTTATATCTTTTATAGGGAATTCTATCTCTTTTTATTACTCTACGTCTTTTTAATTTTTATTTTAGTTTATATTTTTAATAAGTAGCCTCTTTTAGCTCTTCTATATATCTATATTAACCTAAAAGTTAGTATAAATAGCTCTATAGTTTAACCTATACTTATACTCCTAGATAGCGTACTTTACTAGTTTACTTACTAGGCCTAGGGTTGTAAGTATAAGGTTAATTATTAATATTTGCCCTATATTACTCTTAAATATAAGTACTTTTACTAAAAGTAAGCTCTAGAGTAACTAATCCACTATAAAGTTAATAATTAGCGCGCTTTCTTTTTGCGTTAATATAGTACTAATATAACTTCCTCCCTATAGCGGATTATGCCAATTAAAGTCGCCTATAATTACTACCTTAGTATATAGGTTGCGTAGTAGTTTACCCTAAATTAGACTATTAATTATCTCTAGCCTACTAAAGAGCTCCTTTAGGTTCTCTTTTTTAGTTTTCCTTAAATATCTATTTAAAATATATACTAATATAATTATAAGTCTCCTTTAGCTAACGTATACTACTACCGCTATAATATTTACTAAATTTACCTATAGCTATATAGCTACTAGCTTTTTAAACGCCTAAATATATAACCTAACTAAGGAATACCGCTACTGCCTACCTATTAGGATAAACCTTACCTATTAGGGGTTTAAGCTAGCTAGCACCACTTTCCTATTTAAGAGAAAGTAGTAAGGCTTTTAGCCTAAAATAAAGTAAAAGTTCGCTAGCTCTTTATTATTATATAGCGTATATTACGCTTCCCTATACTTCTTTATATTCGCCTAAAGGATATAAAGTTCTTTATTTATAGCTCTATTATATAAGAATCCTATTTATCTCTTTTCTATATATTAGGTATTTATAGTATAAGGCTTAATAAGAACCCTAGCAGTTTACGCAGTATAGATTAACTATCTTATACTAGAGATAGCCTTCCCGCCTATATATTTCGCACGTATTAGGTTATATATAGTCTTTAGCCCTATATCTAAACCTTTTATATTTATAGTATGCTATAGGGGTATATTACTCCTTAAATAGTAATATAATAATCGCGCCTTCCCTAAATAATATGTTATTTAACGTAAGCAGCTTCTCTATATCCTCCTTTATTACCACTTTAATAATTACTAACGTATGCTAGCCGCGCGGCCTTAGTTATTTAAGCTATCTTATTATATATACCTCTATACTATTCTCTATTCTAAAGCGTTCTATAGCTAACCTACTTACTTTTCCGCTATTAATATCTATTGCTAGAGGTATTTTAACCCAGTTCGCCTTAACCGCGTACTACTTAGGTCCGATAAGCTTCGCCCTAGGGATATATAGTTTAAGCTATTAAGCAGTTATCTATCTAAACATAGCTTCTTTATCCTTTTCTACCGAGAATTTAATAATATTTGCGCTATTACTTGCTCGCTATATACGGAAGTCCTTAAGTATAGCTCTCGTAAGCCCCTTAATATCCTTTATACCTTATATAATGGTTTATTTTACTACTTTAGTAATAGCAACCTTCTCTATTACCGCTAAACCCGCTTAGCTAATATTTATTACTAGCTATTAATTAGGTTCCTTAGAGTTTCTAGCGCTTATTATTTATAGCAAAGTTATCTCTAGTCCTACTATACCTTTACTAGCCGCTACTAATGCCTATAATTGTATTAGGGCTAAGAAAGTGTTTAGTTATACTTATAAAGACTAAATAGCCTTCTAGAGTTTAGTATTTTGCTTTTTAAGGCTTTACTATTCTAATTTTAATATCTACTAGGTTATTTCTAATACTCTTAATAATGCTATTCTGGTTTATAATAATATTGCTTTACTATACTATAGTTTCTTTAAGGCTTTTAATAAGTTAATAAAAATTATTATAATTAATACCTCCTTCTTTATATTTGGGTAAGGTAAAGACTCTTACTATAGAAAATAGAGGTAGTATATACTATATAGCTTATAGTCTAGTTTATAGTGCGGTTATCTGCTATTTAAACTATGCTAATCTTTAGGCTCGTGTCCTTAGCGACTGCTAGGCCTCTTAGACCTTTACGCCTGGTTTCTTTAAACGTCCTCTTAGTAGAGCTACTGGTAGGTCTAGAGGTAGTGTTGCTAATACGCGTTTAGGGGTTAAAGTAGCTATTGGGGCTTTGGGGCTTTGTTTAGTGGGCCGTAGGGGCCGCCTTATAGCGGGAACTAGCTAAATAAAAGACTAGGATTTAATTAAAAGAATGTCCGAAATAAATATCCTCCTCTTTTAAAAGTTCGTTCTCGGCTATTTTTAGTAGATCCTCATAAGGGTATAGCCAGTGCGGCTCGGCCGCCCTCCCTACTTGTGGTGGCAACTTGTAGTACAGAATCTGCTTTTATAACGTTCTGTATCTATTTTAAATGCTGACACTATCTGGCTTACTCCGCCTTGTCGGTAAGAATATACCTTAAATTATTATCGCTTTAAGATTCTAGTACGGTTTGCTCCATTTTCCATTGAGAGCCCTAAGCGAGGATAGAGAAAAGGATCCTAGGATCCGTTTTCGTAGCTCATAGCATTTAGCTAAGAGAGATGCTTTCTCGTCTCCATCACTTACACATCCAGCTCTTCCGCCTCCTTCTACCGCCCTTGATTCCCGTACTGACGCCAAGTTGGCCAAGCTGGTCAGTGTGTCTAGATGCTCGTCTCCCAATATGCCCCTTCTGAACTCGAATGCCTGTCGGTGCAGTTTCTCAGCCTTACGATAAAGCCCTTAAAGACCCAATACACGTCCAAGAGAGTTCCAAAGCATCAAGCGTGTTAGTGTCGTCGTTGCCATTCACATTTCGGCAACCGTCGACCAATCTGCGAATCACTTCCTCTGCAGACATGTATCTTCCTTAATCTATGAGTACATTGCCTAGTTTAGATAATATGCCCAAAGTCTCTGAGTGACTGATTCCATACATAGTTTCCATCTTGGACAGGTCTTGTCGTAAACGCTCTTCATCTGTTTGTCTGTACCGATATTGTACGGAATCTGTTGCTCTATGTCCTATTTCCAGCGGTAGTGCATGTCTAGGAATGTACGGCTGTACTGATGCCGATTGGCCTTGAAAGGCGTTTGGAGTCGGGGGAAAGGCTGGGAGGAAGCTTGGAGGAGATCGATAGATAGGAGCCGGACTTTGTCTAGTGAAAGTGCTGCCTTGAGCGCATTAATTGCAAACTCTCGGGAATCTATGTTGAACGAGTTGTGTTGAGGTACATCGCGGGGTGCCGGTTACGTTGCTTGTGGACTAAATTCCTAGCGCGCACACGTGAGATGCTCGCCCCATAGTAATTTAGTACGCAAGCACCATTGCGCGCATGACGCGTCGGAAATCAAAACAAACACCTTGCTGTCGCTTTCAAATTTGAAGCTTTTCGACTCTATACAAATTGCTATCGGCATTGAATCTATAGTGTTTATTCGTCCTTATTGCTGCCAAACTAATATGCAGAGCTGACTACTACATTTGGGCTAACAAAACCCGCATTGATGCTCCGCCAGTCACTTAATTCGAGTCTCCTCCACCTTAAGGCCAGATTCGCGCTCGAATTCCTCTATACTAGCCTTCCATACCTCGCCGCTGACGGTAGTAAGCTATTATATACCACCTTATATACCATGCCGCATGGGTTGGCTACTCAAATCGAGCGCGAACGAATACCTTCCCCTCTACTTTGCAGCTGCTACTCGCGCCAGAAGCGATATTTAAAGATATAGTGAACGGAATACTTGTTGTACGTTTTGCCCCGATTGGACCACTAGTTTGTCGTATATGGCCAGAGCTGGTTGTACTGTTCGACGCTCAAATGGAGGTCCGGCTAGGGTGAAGAACGTAGGCCGCTAACCGGCGATATCGTCAGGTATATGGAGGATCGGGTGGGCGGTGGCGGCGGCAGCAGTATGGGGAGGGCCGGCGGGCGCGCGTCTACGAGGCATTGAATTAGACCGTAGATTCAATGGCGATAGCAATTTGTATAGAGTCGAAAAGCTTCAAATTTGAAAGCGACAGCAAGGTGTTTGTTTTGATTTCCGACGCGTCATGCGCGCGATGGTGCTTGCGTACTAAATTACTATGGGGCGGGCATCTCACGTGTGCGCGCTAGGAATTTAGTCCACAAGCAACGTAACCGGCATCCATCGCGGTAGGTTTGGCTAAGGTGTCGATTACTTTTTAGGCAACAGTGCGCACGGACGTCTCTCCTCCGGGCCAAGCCGACTCTTGGCTGCCCAATCGTGTTAGAAATCATGTGAGTCTCAGCCGTGGCAACTTGCTGCCTAATTCCCCTCTTTGGCCCCCACGTTCCCAGCCTTTCTCTCTTTGCCTCCCCTCTCTCTTTCTCTACCAACACAGCTGCAAGTCTAAGTTTATTTCTCGATTAGCTAGAAAATGGACTCCTATGTAAGGTTGTTGAAGTATGAATATATCTTCTGATTGGTTCATGGTTCAGACGTGTTAACAGCTAGTTGATTGTTTGAACTCCGCCGCGAGCTCGGCCGTGGCTTTGAACTCGATGATACCGGCCTTGATCCGCTCTTCAAATGCTGCATTTGCAAGAACTCTAAGACCTCCCTCGGCTATTGTGGCCAATGCAACAATTCGTTCTGCGATGATTGTTGGCAGGTAGCGACTTACAAACACAGGCCCGAGAGCGATGATAAGAGTCACAAAAAGGCGTCACTCCAACTTGGCCTCACTGTGAGGTATATTCTCAATCCTGCGAAGTGGAGCGAAAATGAAAAGAAGTGTCGTGCTGAAGACGAGGCAAACTCATTCTGGTTTGGCGTTCGGAAAGATAAAGTCGACTACTTCCTTGATGAGGGAAGAGTATATGATGAGTTGCTGCCGATAACCTCCAGCCCTCGTACAGTAATGTCCGGAGTCTATCCAGGATTGATATCTTTTGTGGGTGAGACAGGTCAGTGAACCGTTACCATGCGCTTATTAGATCCGGGTTGTTAACTGAAAATTTTAGGGGCCGGTAAAAGTACCTTGATCAATTTTCTGGTCGATGTATGGCGCTCTCTTTCATAGATGCTTGAGCTACATTGCTGGTGCTGAATAACCAATAGTTATTAGATCCCGAAGGACCAAAACGTGAACCGAAGCCAGTTGTTAGCGACGCCAAGGATAGAGAGGGGGAATTCCTTCCCACGTCCTCTGGCATACATCTCTTTTCAGATCCAGTATCTAACGAAAGCAACCAGCCTCTACTCTATGTCGACTGTGAGGGATTGACTGGAGGGCAAAGAGCGCCAATAACTTCATCATATGAGCGTATCCAGAAATCCAGCCCGAGAAAGATTGCCTGGAACGAGGTCCCGGATGATCGTGAATTCTGGTCTGCAAAGTTCTATCCACGGATATTATATGCCTTCTCAGACGTGGTAGTGTTTGTGATTCATCATAGCAACGCTAAGTCAGAATGCACTCCCAAATTTCTTAGCAAACGGGCTAACGTTTTTGCTCCTTTTAGGAAGATTGAAGAAGTCGCGAAGAGACTAATTGTGTGGGCTTTCGAGGTTCTGGAGAAAGCGATAAATCAGCCGGTGCTGCCTAGCGCGGTTATTGCAATCAATCAGGTACCGTTAGACAGCCATCCAGATTTGTGGAGAGTTGGTCCTCGAACTCAGCAAGTGATGGATCAACTCGAGAAAGCCTCCCTCACTCGGGAGTTTGACGTGTACGACAAATTCTGGATAGACCGAGGTTTTCGGTTCGAGAATTTGAAGTCCTTACTGGATTCCCAGTACGCAGGCATCAAAGTTGTCTCAATTCCTGAAAAAGGTGACCCTGTGCAATTGTCGGAGCAGATAAAGGCACTCGGTGAAGAAATAACCAAAGCCTGCAGCGATACGCAATCGAAGAAAAGACACTTAGGGACTAGACGGGATGCAAGTAAGCTCGAGCTTTTCCTGGGGAGAGCGTTCGACCATTTTGTCAAATCGAGTGACAAACCTTTCGATTTTGTCCAAGCCTTTTTCGAAATCAATCCCATTGTCGACGACGACAGGTTTACTACTGGGATTTTCAGACTTGCCGCCGCTGTTCGAAATATGCATAGAGAACTGCAATGTTCAAAAGTTTGGTGTAAAATCGGTGACTTCGTACTTTCCTGCATCATATTGTGGGCTTCTAGATCCGAAAGACCCGAAGGATCATGTGAGTTTGGTCATTCCGACACTGCCATACGTAATGTTAATAAGCACAGGGCGTCAGGATGCTGTATTCAATCGGTATTGCGAGGAATTCTGCGACAAGGCAATAAAGCAATACTGTCGCGCCTACCTACCCTGCAGTTTTAAATTTCCAGTTTCTCAATTGCCTTGCGTTAACTTGGTCAGTGGTCATGCGGTGGGCCATCAAAATGAGCTTGGCCTCATCAACCGTGGAGACTTTAATCGTCGCTATGAACCAGAGCAGCTGCAGGAAGAATTCAGAGAGAAGCTTAAAGAATCCTGGAAGCAAATCCAGAACGCAGATGAGTCTCAGATTCATAAAGACGCCCGGAGAAGGTTTTTTACGGAAATGGGAAACCTTGAGGCCTTTAAGACCCGCTTGACCTGTTTTTCATGTTTGTCTGAACACCCTGAGCATCCTTTGCCGTGCGGTCATGTTCTTTGCACACTTTGCATACGCAGTGCGGGAGAGCGCCATGGGAAATGCTTTTCCCTTCTAAGCCAATGTCCTCTGTGTCCTCCGAGTCCTCCGAAACAAGACAATTCGCGCTATCCTTGGCTTATCTCGTTCAAACCCCCCGAAGCTGGGGTGCGAATAATGACTTTAGATGGGTACGGCTACCAGTTTCTCTGGCGCCAGCACATGAAGCTAACCAAAAAACCCTTAGAGGTGGAATCCGCGGCATAGTGGAATTGGTGATTCTCCGAAAGCTTCAGGAAGAACTGGGTGCTGAACTTCCAATCCAAACATTTTTCGACCTGATTGTCGGGACAAGGTAGGAGCAAACGTTTAATTACAAAATCGCGGATAAACCGGACTGATCAACTTTTTAGCGCTGGGGGCATTATTGCCCTTGCCCTTGGGGTTCAAGGTAAAACGGTAGAAGAATGCAGTAGGGAATTTGCCGAACTCTGGAAAGAGGGTGTTATAGCTCGCTATGGAGCCGAGGACCCATTTCTAAGGTACTGGGTGATCGCGAATCATCATAGCAAATACCGGACTTCTCCATTGAAAAATGCCTTTGAGAAAGCATTTGGGAGTATCCCTCTCTTCTCGGCAAAAAGCCAGAGTCAGGGACCATTGCCAAAGGTTGCTGTTACGACAACGACTGTGAATGGCGAAGTGCATCTTTTGAGTGACTATAACAGACAGCCGGGAGGGGAATGTAAGTACAACCTCTTAACTCTTTGCCTGTGTCTTAGACATCGAGAGGCTTACATATCATCAAGCCAGTTACACTTTCTCAGCAGTTGAGATTGGGGAAGGGAGTATCAAAGTGCGGGAAGCGTAAGCAGTTTGAAATATCGTACGGAGATTTCAACTGACAATTTTCAGTGCTCGAGCTACGGCCGCGGCCCCAGTTCTATTCGAGCCAATGTTTCATAAAGGATCAGGACAGGTATATTTGGATGGCGCAATATATCACAACAATCCTATCAACATCGCAAGTGAAGAAAAAACGTTGATTTGGGGGCATAAATTGTGCACACATCCGGACTTATGCAAACATCCGGGGCATCAATTACGCAAACATCCGGATATCGTCCTGTCGATCGGATCCGGATATCCTCCCCGCCATGGAAACATGACTCCATCTTCACCAGTCGAATCCGGAGTGCGCAGCTTCATCAGGACATACCGTGCCGTTGGAGATAGCCACGTCAAGAACATTCTATCTTCGGACCGAATATGGAATACCTGGTTGGCTTCCAGGGAAGTACCGAGCCATCACTCCAAGAGGTACCGAAGACTGAATATAAAACTGAATCCAGACCCTGCTGGGCCGGATGAATCCGAAATGTTGAGACGTTTAGCTGAGTCAAGCCTCGACCAAGAGGTGGGGCCCGAAGTCAAAGAAATTGCAAGACAGTTGATAGCTTCAAGCTTCTTCTTTTATCATACCTGGAAGACAAAGGATAGTAAGTAGTTATTCCACAAGTCCCTTATTTTAAGGCTAACTGGATTAGAATCTGCATATTTTGATGGCATAATTGAATGCCGTTTCCCTCCCGATAAGGAAACTACCAGGTTCCTGGGAGGCTTGCACACAATGCTTAGCCAAAAAAACATTGAGAAGCTTGTTTTCCATCACACTATCGTTACACATGGAGATTGTGTCAACGAACCACTGGAGCTGACGATTTCCCTGCAGGACATCGAGAATATGAAAAAGAACGGAAGTTTTTTGGTGAATTGGGAGATCCCTGATATCTTTTGGCAGCACAAGAAGAACCGGTCAAGGCCTGTGATGCTCCCAAAGTCTGAGATCTCCGTTTGTCTACATCGTGATGAGTTTCTTCCAATCAGCGGGTTTCCGAGGCGGTTATCGAGAACCCTTCCAGATACTGCGACGTAGCTTACTAGAAAGCCTGTCAGAAGAGCTGCAATGAAATACCCACTTTTGACTCTAGCACTCCAACAAACCAATAGGAATTGAAACGTCCATATCAAGCGCAAAGGCTGTGTGTAGATCCTTCATGAGATACGAATTCATGACTATGTAGCTGCGCAAACGGACGCTAGGCTAAGTGGGCTGTGCCATGCTATGCCAGGTGCAACGGAAACTAACAGCAAGCCGGTCAGGTATTATAACATGTGGCAAACGATAGAAGGCGAGTAGGAGGATTACAAATGTATAGTATTCAAAAAGCCTACAGCAAACTCAGGCTGCTAGCGGACGCTAAGACGGCACTTACTAAGAATTCGAGGGAGCTAGCAGGGAGGGTGGCCGAGCCGTACCGACTAGACCCTTGTTTTCGTGGCGTAGGTCAGGAACCTTACTGCTTTCTCTTAGATAGGGAAGTGGTGCTGGCTGGCTCAAATCCCCGGTGGATGAGGTTCGTCCCAATGGGCAGGAAGCAGCGGTTTCCCCCAGTTAGGTCATGGATCTGGGCGTCTAGAGAGCTGGCAGCTACACAGCTACAGGTAGATTTAGCAGACATCACGGCGGTGGTAGCGCACGTCGGCCAAAGGAGACTTATAATTGTGTCGGTATATATTCCAGACAGATATTTAAGAAAAACTAAGGAAGAGAATCTAGAGGAGCTCTCTAGTAGGCTAGAGATGATTAACAGTCTAATCTAGGGTAAACTATTGCGCGACCTATATACCAAGGTAGTAATTATAGGCAACTTTAATCGGTATAATCCGCTATAGGGAGGAAGCCATATTAGTACTATATTAACGTAGGAAGAAAGCGCGCTAATTATTAACTTTATAGCGGACTAGTTACTTTAGAGCCTACTTCTAATAGGAGTACCTATATTTAAGAGTAACGTGGGGCAAACGTTAACAATTAACCTTATACTTGTAACCCTGGGCCTAGCGAGTAAACTAGTAAAGTACGCCATCTAAAAGTATAAGTATGGATAAAACTATAGAGCTATTTATACTAGCTTTTAGGTTAATATAGATACGCAGGAAAGCTAAGAGAGGTTACTTATTAAAAATATAAACTAAGATAAGATTTAAGAAGACGTGGAGCAATAGAAAGAGATAGGATTCCCTATAGAAGATATAGATAAAATAGTTAACTACCTTAATAGGTAGGTTAATAAAGCCCTTAAAGCACACTGCTAGCGGGCTAAGCCATTACTATATATAAAAAGATGGTGGAATAAAGACCCTATAACGCTAAGGAAGTTATATATATACTAGAGGAATAGGAATAGTATAATGTAAAGGCAAGGAAGGGACGACCCTAAGCTATATAATGTTGTAGTAAAAGCAAAGAAGCTTTTCTATAGGACTATTTAGCGATATAGAAAGCTCTATTAGAACGAATTCCTTAGTAATAGTAATAATATATAGAAAGCGTTAAAATACCTTAATCCGCAAGCTATATCTACCTTTACTAAAATACCGCTAATTAAGAAGGCTAGAGGATAGAAAGAGGTTATTATAGAGAACTATAATATTATAAGAAAACTACTCTAGGTATTCTTTCTGGTCCCGCCGCCGTATAAATAAAAGAAGGAAGCTATAACTAGCTATAATTAATTACTATAGGAGCCTATCGCCAAATATAAGGTTAAGGTAGCTATATTTAGGGCTAGCCAAATAAGGCTCCTAGAAGGGACGGCCTACCAGCTAGGGTATAGCAAGAGTTGTAGCCTATACTAAGCGGTAAGATTACTACTCTCTTTATTAAATTACCTAAGATAGGGAAAGTACCATAGAAATAGAAGGTAGTAAAAATTATACTACTATAAAAGCTAAAGTGAGGGGACTATACGGTAGCAAACAACTATAGGCCGATCTCCCTCCTCCTAATACTAAGAAAAGTACTTAAATTACTAGTAGCGAAAAGGATAGCATACCTAGTAGAGGAATATAGCCTACTACCTAAAATATACTTTAGAGCTAGGAAGCAAAGGTTAATAATATATACGCTATTATATCTCTATAAGGACGTATTTAAAGCATAAAGAGAAAAGAAGACGCTGTCTCTAGTATTATTTAATATTAAGGGCGCGTATAATAATATAGCTATAGAGCTAGAAATTAGGAGATTACGGCAGTAATAGATACCTTAGACGATTATATAATAGGTATAAAACTTTTATATAAACCGTTAAGCCTACATCCTAGTTAATAGATATACATTAGAGGTATAGGCGCTTCCGTAAACGGGTCTCCTGTAGGAATTAGCACTAGCCCTAATACTCTTTCTATTCTTTAACGCGGATCTTATATAAAATACACCTAGAAATAGTAGCTTTATAGCCTTTATTGATAACTACTTAGTATAGGTTATAGGCCTTATGGCGGAGGAAAACACGCAGATTATCTAAGGCGAGATTATACCAATACTTAAGAAATAGGAAAGGACTAATAGAGCTTAATTTAAAGCGAAGAAAACGTTATTTATCTACCTTATTAGATATAAAGAAGCGGGCAAAGACGCCACCACGCCGCTCCAATTTAAAGGGAAAGGAATCCCCCTAATATAGAAAGTTAAAATCCTTAGGGTAATTCTTAATAAGGAGTTACGGTTTAAGGTATACCTAGTAAATAAGATAGGCAAGGCCACTAAGGTAGCGCTAGCATTGCGTAGATTAAAGGGACTATAATCTAAGAGCGTTAAGCAGCTAGCTAAGAGCTCGGTCCTATTAATAGTAGACTATATATCGCTAATATAGTACCCGCTTATAATATAAGAGTTAAAGCAGCTCCTTTAGTAGGCGCAGAGGATTATAGTATAAGCTATTATTAGGGGGTTTTATACTATCGCTCTACTAATAGCGGAGGTAGAAGTAGGCCTACTCCCTCTTAAGTAAAGGCTGTATAACTAGGCTATCGCGTTCTAGGTATTAATCTATAAACTAGGCAAATTACATCCTTATTAGATAATTCAAAGACAGAGGCTCTATAAATAGCACCGGTTACCGCTTTAAAGGATAGTAGAGATATATAAGGATGTCTAGGTAAATAGGGTACTAGAGGTTAAACCGTATATATACCCGCTATAGGTAGCTAAGCCTAATATAGTAATATATAAGGACAAAGAGTATACTTAAGCTATTATTAAAGACTATAAGCTAGGGCAGGCTAATATATACATTAATGCATTGGTTTATAATAGTAGGGCAGGAGTTAGAGTATATACTATACCATCTAAAGTAACGCTTTTGAAAATAGTAGTAAGCTCTAATTAGGCCGATACCTACCTTATAGAGCTTCTAGCAATTAGCAAGGCAGCTAACTAGCTATAGGACCCTATATATATAGCTATTAACTAAGTAGATTTTCTAATACCTGCCTCTAGTATAAGAATATTCTCTAACTCGTAATTAGCGTTGCTATTAGTATAGAGCTAGAGGGCTAAAGCCTACTAGAAAATAGTTATAGAGATTTTAAAGAAGCTTTAGCTAAATAATATTACGCTATACTAGATTTTAGGCTACTTAGGATTTATAAGAAATAAAAAGGCTAATAAGCTTACTAAAACAGTAATAAGACTAAAGAGCAAGAAGCCACTATAGAGAGACGGCCTTCTATAGTACCTCATAACGCAAGCCTTAAAAAAAGCTAAGATAATAATAAAACTGCTTTTAGCGGGAAGATTTAATACGGGCAAGTTTATAAGGAAAATTAACGCAGTACTCTACCTTAGAAAGGCTATAGGATTATACTAGCAGCTAATTAGCTCTAAAGTTACTATCCTTACACAGCTATAGACCGGCAAATTATTCCTAAAGGAATATCTCCATAAAATTAATGCATTAAAGACGGCGTTTTACGTCTATAGGCTTATAGAATTAATACAGCACTTCCTCTTCTCTTATAGGAGGTGGGTATAGTAAAGGATTAAACTAAGAGAGTAGTATAAAGATTAATTTGGGGATCTATTATATATATTAGGAGGCTACTTACGCAGATAAGAAGGAGGCAGGAATATTAACAGCCCAATTAAGCGCTAAAAGCCAGACATTAGCATAATTAAGGCTATAATTAAATTTATAAAGGAGACCGGACGTTTATACTTAGGTGTATAAAATATAGAGAATATAGAAGCCAATAGTAATAAGCATAAACTCTTACAAATTCCTCCTCTAATTATCTAACTAAATACACCGTAAGCCTTCTCTATATGTGCCTTTACTAGTACGTCGCTAATTAAAAAGCGTATAACGCTAGAATAGCCCTATGGACACAAGGCGTTAATAACTACTTACTTAGGCTCGCCTCTAAACTCTAACTTTTTTCTAATAGTAACACATTTCTTTCCTTTATTTCATTAGTTAAGTATAGTATTAGGTAATAGATATATAGTTTTTATAGTTGGCTTCTAAACTAGAGCATATATATTAATAGCAGGAAGTATTTAGTTAGCGCTCTATAACAGCCTATGCCCTAAATAGTATATAGCTATAATAGAATATATATTACCCTAGCGTATCCAGTTAAAAGTATATATTAATCTTAGTAATTAAACGGCAGAGTTTATACCTTTTAAAGTAATACGCACGGCCACTTTAACGTATTTTTACCTTTTTTAGGTATAAATCTAGGCATTTTAATTAGCGTAATTAATACGCGCTTTTAACCGGATGCGCTAAGGTGGTGTATATATATATATACGTTTTCATAGCGTGCACTTTAAAAGTCTCTTAAAAAGGATACGTTATTAATAAGTAAGGCTAGTTCGGGTGCCCGTAATAAGGCACCCAACACTTAATTAAATTTAGTTTAGCGGATAATAAACCCTAATCTAAAGCAAATAGCTATAAAAAGCCAGCACTTAGTATACCTACAATATTAATAAGTACCTATAAGTAGGAGTACCTATAATTATAGGAAACACCCATAATAGAAGGGAGTATTTACAATAGGGAGTACTCCTAATAGTAAGGAGTACCTATAATAATAAGGAGTACCTACAATAATAAGGAGCACCTATAACAATAAAGAGTACCTACGATAAAGGGGAGTGCCTATAAGTGGCAGTGCCTATAGTAACGGGGAGTACCTATAATATTAGGGAGTACCTATGATAGTAGGTACCTATAATAGTTAGGAGTAATAGGGAGTGCCTATAGCGATATGCTTTTGGCTAGTTTTTATTAGCCGTCTCTAGATGGTTAGCGTTTAGCTTATATATTTTGCTTACGGATTTCGCAAAAAAGCATGCTATTTAATTAGTATTTACATCGCTTTATTTTTATAAATTAGAAAATAGATACTTTAATTATAATGTAACTCTTAGCTAAGTTATAGTAATTACTAGAGATCTCTACAAGAGTCTTTACTATAGTTAATTTTGGGCCATCCTAAGGAGAAACGTTTCTTGGGATGCCCTACCTAAACCTATATTATACTAGTTTAGTCTTAGCAAATTACCTTAGTCGCACGATTTTCTAGCCTGTTAAAATGTGCTAGCGTTTTCTTAACTGGTGTAGGATAGAACTTTTCCTTTAAAGTAGTTAGTAGTCCGTATAGCAATAGAGAGAAGAGGGCCTACTAAATCTTATAGGTTTAGAGGCCATAAAGGTTAATTTATAGACGTATAGGTATAAAATCGACCATTACGCCATATTAGGATATAGCAATCTACGTTATAGTCTCGCTTTAATCTATTAGCCTTTTATAAAAAGGTCTCCTTTTACTTTTGAAAATTCTTATTTATGGCTCGCTTTAACCTTAATAGTGACCTTTACTTTAAACACATCACCATAGTAGTAGATAATTAATAGCCTATTAGCGTTTTATGGGGTAACTAGGGTGCGAGTTAGCTCTAAATTACATATTAATAAGGTGGGAATGTTAAGAATAAATATAGAATCTACCCCTTAATATTAGCCTAAGTTTTAACTAAAAACAAGATCTTATTTTAAGAACTAGATCTAATTCTAAAAACCATATTCTAATTCTAAAGGCTATATCCTAATTCTGAGTCCTAAACATACCAAACGTAACTAAAAAGATATAGTATTAAGCCAATCGGATTATTTTTAGTTCTGGCTTAAATTGCAATCCTAATTCTGGTTTTGGGGTATAGGCCAATTAACCACTATAAAAAGGGTGTAATTTTAAAGACTAGATCTGGTTCTAGGAACGGGATCCAGTTTTCAGGAAATAGGTTAATTAACTACTATAAAAAGAGGTTGCCTATATCTGTATTTAGCATATTAGGTTTAGCTTATTTTAAAATTAGCTACGTAATTAATTATAGGCGCGTGTATAACCAACCTAACAATTAACCTACTCTCGCAGCTACACCTTGCCTGGCGCCTTTAGTATCACTATATTAAAGCCTTACTCTATTTAAGCCTTATATATCGCAAAGTAAACTAAAACTAATAATTATAATTAGTTATAGACTAATAAATGCTACCTATAGCTTTCTAATAATACTGGAATCCCATATACATACTACGTTTTAGCCTATATAACCAGAGACCGCAAACGGTATCCCCGCACTTTAGGTTATTGTGGCTTAGCATTTAACTAAGCCCCGTAAAGCCTCAGTCTGAGCTATATTGGATTAGCTTAACTTTTCCGCGCCTAATCTGCAATCCTTGCGTTCCGCTCGCACTCTACTTCCTTCCTTATACTTTTCTTCCTTATTATATCCTTATTTTAAGACGCGCGACGTGTCCTTAACCTCCCTATACTTATTTACTTCTCTACCATTATACCGTCCGTTATATCCTAGCCTCTTTAATATCCCCTCCTTACCTGCCTACCCGCCTACTACGCCGGCCCTCCTAATATAGCTCTTAGCGCGTTCGCCTATAATAGCAAATCTCTTTAAATTAGAGATAATTAAAACAAAGCCTATTAGGAAAAGATTAAATAACTTTTATAATTTATTTAACTTAATATATTAGGATCTAGGCATTCCTAGCTTTTTAGACTTATTACACCAAATACGCGATAAAGGTAACTATTAATATACCTATTATAAATTTTCGTCTAACGCCCATAGGACTAAAGGATATTTTACTTAATCTAATACTTACTCTATAGAGCCTTCCTACTTCTTATTTATTGCCATCTAACAGCGGCAATAAAAACCTCCTTAGTGATCTGTTAAGACTTAATTTAGCAGTTAATTCTAATAACTTTAATATTAAGCGGTTTCTGCCTCTTCTAAATATAATCCTTCGAATTAAACCTAATAAGGTTATCTAGAAAAAGGTATATACTACTATTACAAAGTTTATACCTCCCCCCCGACCGCTACCATTCTATATTTAAACCCCATATTAACGCAATATAAGCAGCTTCGCCAACTTATCTAAATATAGGAAATACGTGGATAATATTCTAAAGGAGGAGCTAGGCCCTCTTTATGTGGGGATTTCTAGCTTATATAAAGCATTCTTTAAGGGAGTTAAAGGTCTTAAAGAGGCAAGCGCCGCCGTTTTTAAGAAATATAAGGAAGGGGATAATCCATTATACGCTAAGGGCGGCTAGCGTAACTAGCCTAAAGGCGCGGAAGAACATAAAGTCCTAAAGTAGTTTAATAAGCCAATTATATTATTTCTAGACTTTATAAAGGAGCACGGGCTCGTTTTAAAGGCATAATAAAGACTAGTAGAGTATACTTAGCAGCCCTTATAAGGATCTACGGCCGACTAAAAGCTAAATATTAGCTTTATAAATAATCTAATAGCTAGCAAAAGCTCCTAATGCTATTAGTTATATATACTTATACCAGAAGAGCTAAAGAGTAATCTAAATACTAATATAGCCTTAAAAGCATGGTTTAATTTAGGGAAATATATAAGGGAAGTATTTGCCGCTTAGGATAGTCGTTACTTTATCCTAGGCTTTACCCTCTATAGATCTATTATGCGGTTATAGGAGTATAACTAGGTAGGAGGTGTTATATTATTACTATTCAATATTAATAAAGATGGACTATAATTTACCTTAGCAATATTGGGATTTCTCTAGATAAATAAGGAGTAGCTTAGGTTTAACCCTACTATTTTAACGTCGGACGGCAAACGATATATTAAGGTTGTACGTAATAATTAGACTAAGCGTCTTATCCTTAATAAACTTATAAAGCGGGTACCCTATATCGCCGGTTAAGCGACTACTTACTAGAAAGCATACTGCAAGGGCGATACCTCTAAGACACCCTTTATTATTAAAGACTTATAGCAGTACCTAGAGTATAAGAAAGAAGGTAAACTGCTATGTAAAGCAATATGGAAAGAAGTAGTTAATATAGCTAGGTACTATTACTATAAAACAGTTTATATAGATAGACAAGATAATAATATCTATAATATCCGCAAGGGGCTAAATATTATAAGAGCGATAAACTATAAGCTAGAAGGCTTAATAATGCCTCTAAGACTAGCTAGAGTATAAATCAGTATAAGGAAAGGCAGAAGTTCTAATAGAAAAAGATCTTCTAGTTATGCTAAGCTACTGCCTAGCAAGCGCACGTATTTAAGCTCTTTAAATAAGCTCCCTATATAAAATTAAGTACATTAACGCGTTATTACTTGCGACTATAAAAAGGCTCTTTATAAGGCAAGCTCTTAGGCTATAATGCTTACTGCACTAAAGGGTGTTATTAAAGAATACGAGTCTTTATATACGCAGGCCGGCATCCTTTAATGCGACATTTTAATAGGTAACCTCTTAATAAACGAGGAAGACAATAATCCCTCCTAGAAGTTATTCTTAATTAATCTTAACTTTGCGATTAAAGAGAAGTAGAAAGGACCTTTAGGAGTATAGGGTAAAACTAGTATAAGAGCGTTTATAGCTATAGGAGTGCTTCTTAACAAGAAATATTCCTTTAGGTATAATCTGGAGTTATTCTTTTAAGTACTTTTCTGGATATATATATACTATAATAGGTTAGGTAAAGATATTAGTCCAACTAAATTTGAGTATTAAAATTATAAGAATATTATAAAGCTAGCTAAGTTAAAATTGGGCCTAGTAAGTAGAGAAGGCTATTTTCTTAACTATATAGCTAAGGTATTTACACCCTACTACTAACCGCTAAAGCTATAGGTTAATAGGCTACAGAAGGTAGTTTTCCTAATAGATAGTAGGTAGGAGAAGGAAGATAGGGCACTTTATTCCTAGATAAAAGATATTCTCTAGTAAGCATAGAAAGATCTAGAGGTATTAGTAGAGTAGATAAAATAACATTTTATTATCCTATAGTCTTCCACTATATAAGTTAAAGTTTTATAAAGATTTAGGCGGCTAAGGCTAGGTAGTAGCCTTAGTTAAAATATATATAAAATAGTATAGGGTGAGTTACCTAGGCTAAATAAACCCGGGAAAGCGGATAACCTAATCTTCCGCCAAATCATTAAATCCCTATACCCTACTATTCTATATAGGCTTTATATTTCTATAAAACATATAATCTACTCCCTAGCCTATTAGAAGCCGCCTTATACCACCTAAATAAAGGCTATAAAAGAATTAATCCCTTCCTCTAACCAATCCCCTACTTAAATAAGTCCCCTACTTAAATAAATCCCCTACGGGAGCTATTGCCCACGTATTTCGCCGCCTTATAGGAACCAATCCCCTACTCCTAATAATCCCCTATAGGATATAATCCCCTACTCTAACAAATCCTCTATAGGATCCACTCCCCTACGGGATCTACTCCCCTGCGGTAATAAATCCCCTATGGTAACAAATCCCCTACGGTAACGAATCCCCTACGGGTGCTAATGCCCACATATTCCACCGCCCTATAGGAACTAATCCCCTACGGCTTATATTCCCGTATAGCTTTTGCTCCCCTATAAACGATCGCCCTAGAGGTAGCTCCGCGAAGCCTAGAGGAACTCTACTCCGACGGCTATAAATAAAAGGGTTAGTCTAAAATACATTAACGGCGCCGAATTTAAAAGTGTTGGTGTAATTAAGAGCCCTAGGGTTAAAAAGCCCTAAGGGAAAAATCCCCTAGGGGAAAAAAGCCTTAGGGGAATAAAACCCTAGGGGAATGGAACTGTAAGGGAATAGTACCGCAAGGGCTTCTATAAATAGGCGAATTGCTAAGATTTATTTTTATCCTTAGCTTTTTAGCTTTTAATTAGTTGGTATGCTTTGCTAAGCCTTATTAGCTTACGCTTTAATAAGTTGCCCTACGCTGTTTTATATAAGTTATATCTAAGGCTACTACCTAAACTTAAAGAGAAAGAAAGAGGGGGATTAAGTAAGCTCTAAAAATTAAGTATTTAGTTTTAGGTATAAATAAAGGGCTATTTTTAGCTTCTAAGAGGGTCTTAATTTTAGATATTTCAAGCGCCCAAAATTAGGTACTCTATTTTTAGGGTTTACTTAATCCCCTAAACCCTCCTCGCTCCTATCTTTAACCTTTACTTTTCCTTTTAAGTAAATAGCGTAAAAAATCCTAATCTAGCGATAAAATTTCCGTATAGCTTTCCTATCTACTAGCAAAGTTAAGAAAACGCCAAGCATCTATATAATGTATCTCTTAGCTAAGACAAGACGCTATACTAAATTTATAGGGCTAGTGCTAATCCCTATGGAAGACCCGCCTACAGGAGCGCCTATACCTTTAATATATATCCGTTAACAAGGATACAGGTTAGGGGTTTTGGTATAGTTTAGTTAACTTAGTAACCGCGCTAAGCCAAACGCCAAGTAGCGGAGGTAGTGCATTACCGCCACAACGCTATACTTAAGACCGTTTATTCTAACACTAACCACAGTTCCCCCATTTCCTCTATTCTTTAATCCCAGGAAGTAGACCCTTAACAACCCTGTGGCCGGAGCGGGTCGACTGCCCTCCCTGCTAGCGGTGGTAAAGCGCAACCTATACCGGACCGAAAACACGCCTAATTAGCATCCACCAAAACCTTCTATCTAATACTTCACTCCCACTTCCTCCATCTCGATAAGGGTGTGGCTAGTACGGGTCGGCCACCCTCCCTGCTTATAATGGCGACATCTAGTA
Source organism: Cenococcum geophilum 1.58 (assembly GCF_001692895.1). Lineage (NCBI taxonomy): Eukaryota > Fungi > Ascomycota > Dothideomycetes > Gloniales > Gloniaceae > Cenococcum > Cenococcum geophilum. The sequence continues at coordinate 5,075,436 of NW_027137561.1, forward strand.
CCAAATCACTTTAGTTACTATTAGATATTATTTATAAGCACGCTTACGTAATCTAGTCGGTTCTTATGCTTAGGACTTTATATATACTAAAAGAGTTATAAGTATCTAATTTACTGTACAATTGTCTTAGGGTTTTATTACTATACTCTCTATTAAAGATGCACTCTTATTAAGGAGATAGCTCTATTGTCCTAGCTTTAGTACCTTAACATAAATATAAGGTTGTTTATGCTAGCTAGCGTAAAAGGACGCTTTGCCTTTAGCAGCCTCTTTCTTATCTATATCACTTATATATCCGCAGTTTATACATTATAAAGGAAGCTAAAAGGTGGTTCTAATGCCATATTTAGCTAGGGGAAATACAAATTTATAATGTGGAAGCCTATATCACCTACACTGTCTACGGGGGGCTACTAAACGAGAGGCAGTCACTTTCAATAGCCGCCACACTTTCACTCCGTATCCTTATTTACGAACGGCATTAGAGACCGCTAAAACATAAGACACACTACTTAGATTTAACGGCTTCTCCTTAGCAAGATTTGCAAATTGTTTCCAGCCGCCTTGGCTTAGGCCGCTTAGCCCTATTTAGCCATTAGATTTTTGCTGCGTAATAAAAACACATCCAAGATTTCTAATATTAGTCTTATTATTATCGTTAAATTAAATCCAGCTAAGGAGACGGTCTTTTAAATCTTTAATTTTGTAATCTATGTGCTGCCACCGCTTAACGAAATATTTAGGCAAAATTCGCACCATCTACGCCTCCAGAACGCGCTGCTTAGGTAGTAGTTTGATATCTCAATTCTAACTAATATTAGCTGTAGGGATTTGCCCGTAACAAATTCCCCCTTAGTATTTTATCTATAACTATAACGGGATTGTCTTAACTTTTGCATCTTCTATCTCCTTTATTCTGTTAATCCTAACGCGTTGCTAGAGTAGGCTTTTAAGAAGGCAACAATGCACTATGCTATACGTGCTTTCTGTCTTATAGAGCTTTTCTAGTCTACTTTATAGTCTAGCAATGGCGTATGGCCTGTCTTTTGTTTTTGAAAGGGCAAGTTTTAAGTATTTAGTAATAATGTCTTTAAAAGTAGAGGCCGCGCCCCCCGCAAGAGGTCCTAAAACGGTTATTAGAAATTAAGAACTACTTAGCAGGTCTAAAGGTCTTATTCTATTTAAAATTTGGAATCGTTAGTGTCTGTATAGTAATAGAGTAAACTAATCTTTATAGTTAAGGAAGATAAGTAAAGTTTAGAGGAATAAAGGAGGCTAAGATACTTACTTAACCATTTAAAGGAGGTTGTCGCAGCGTATTACTAACCTACACTCCTAATATATTTGTGCTGTGGTGAAATAGATGGTTTGGGGTAATAAAGCACGCTCTTATAGCACCTAAGCCCGTTAATTTAGCCCTCTAGAACCTATATCAGTATTAAAACTTCCTCCTACTTTGCATGTATAGATACTAAGTGGAGGATCTACGCTTCTATCTATAAGTTTAATAGACCATTTAACTAATTAACTAACTAGGAAACCGTCCTAGAAGTCCTTGGCAGAGGTGGCAGCAATAGTATAAAATGCGTTCGCGAATATATCCTCTATACGTTGTGACTCCTTTTCCCAATCTTTGTTATTATCTTAAATTATACAAAGCGAATTAATCTAGAGGTACCGTATACTAAGCTTTCGCGTAATATTAACGGCATCTTAAAATGTTTTTAGTAAATCTCTAAAGTTTATTAACTTAAGGAGAGCTTTCTAGTTCCTAATTGTTATAGAAAGCGGTCTTTTGTGTTTATCCTCACCCTAGCAATAAGATAAAGCCATATATTTTCTATATTCCTTTTTACTCTTATAAACGCGCAGCTTACTTAGAACTTCCGGGCTATACACGTTAAGAACTCTTATTGGTAATTCTTTTTCTGCAAATTTAAGATCCGGGTGACGTTTAACGCAAGTAAGATATTTACTGCAATCTTAAAGCCATTATTTTAATATACTGAATAGTAACTCGCCGCCCGCTTGCAAAATTGGCAGTCTAACCTTAATACCTATGCGTGCCGCTTTAGAGTCTAGCCGTAATTAGATTAGGGATAGAATGCCGCTTAGTGTTAGAGAGGGTATCTACTTACTAGGATTTATGCAAAGTCTTAGAATACGGTCATCGATACTAGTCTATTGCATTACTTTAACAATTAGGAACTGCGGCGCGATAGCAATATTAATCCCTAGAAAGGACTTCGTACTAAGGCCTTTAAGGGTTTTAAGTATAAATTTACAAAGCTCGCATAACTCTACTAACTTCCTTAGCTTGTCCACGCTGCGGAAATAAGTATAGATATTTCCTAGAAAATTAAGTAGCCTTTTAATAGGGATATTAGTGCATAATTAATATAACCTTAATAATATTTTAGGCATAAAGCGGTCACGAGCGATTTTCTTTATAAAAGGAGTTGCAAAGACTAGTATTTCCTTGTCCTCTATTGGTGAGTTACCAAATCTATACGACTATTAACCTAATAAGTTAGCTATATGTTTAGAATAAGAGAACCAATTTTAGCGACCCTTACTTACCCTTTAAAGCTATAAAAATGCCACTTAGCTACCTATTTAATAGGGATACTTTAATGTGGTATAATTTGCTTACTAGCTATAGCTATAAAGACATACCGTTAGCTATTAATATTAAAGTAAAGTACTATAGCTTAGCTAAATTTACTTACCGCCTAAAACCGTTAAGAAAATACTATAAGCGATTATATTTAATAGGGAGATATTTACTATAGCCTTACAATCTATAAAGGCAAAAAATATTATATTAGCTTATTAATATAATAAAGGGAGATAGCTAAATCTATTAAAGGTAACTTATATGCTATAGCCATTACTAAGGCGTAATTAGCTATTAATTTAAGATATACTCTACTAAAATAGACTTTACTTATAACCTAAAATAGTAAAGCTTAATTAACTAGTAATAAAGGAGACTATTTAAACTACGTTTACTTATAGCCTACAGCCATTAATAGAGGTAAATTAGCTATAAATTAAGCAAAATCTTTATCTAAGTAGGATCTCCTTACTTTCTATCCATTATTTAAAAGCTAGAGTTAGCAATTAATTATATACAAAGTAATATATATAATAAATCGGGTTAGCCTATAATCTATAATAAAGTTAATATATAAGTAAATATTTAACTCTTTATACTAGTCTATCTATACACTTTAACTATTATTAACATTTAGTTAATAGATATACTACACTTTAATAAGTCTTACTTACCGCCTATAGTAGTTAATATAGTTGAATATATTTTACTTTAGCGGTGTTTACTTACTTTCTATTACCACTAAAGCGTAATTAGTATAGTTTAGCGTTCTCTACCCTAGCTATATTTACTTACTTTCTATTACTACCAAAGCGCAATTAGTATAGTTTAGCGTTCTCTACCCTAACTACGTTTACTTACTTCCTATAACTACCAAAGCGCAATTAGTATAGTTTAGCATTCTCTATTCTAGCCGCGTTTACTTACTTACTATAACTACTAAGGCGTAATTAGCATAGTTTAGCATTCTCTATTCTAGCCGCGTTTACTTACTTTCTATAACTATTAAGGCGTAATTAGCATAGTTTAGCATTCTCTATTTTAGCTACGTTTACTTACTTCCTATAACTACTAAGGCGTAATTAGTATAGTTTAATATTCTCTATTCTAGTTATGTTTACTTACTCGCTATAACCACTAAGGCATAATTAGTATAGTTTAGCATTCTCTATTCTAGCCGCGTTTACTTACTCCCTATAACTATTAAGGCGTAATTAATATAGTTTAGCATTCTCTATTTTAGCTATATTTACTTACTTACTATAACTACTAAGGCGTAATTAGCATAGTTTAGTATTCTCTATTTTAGCCGCGTTTACTTACTTACTATAACCACTAAGGCGTAATTAGTATAGTTTAGCATTCTTTATTCTAGCTATATTTACTTACTCCTTATAACCACTAAGGCGTAATTAGCATAGTTTAGCATTTTCTATTTTAGCTATATTTATTTATAAACTATAACTACTAAGGCGTAATTAGCATGGTTTAGAATTCTCTATTTTAGCTATATTTACTTACTCTCTATAACTACTAAGGCGTAGTTAGTATAGTTTAGCATTCTTTATTCTAGCCGTGTTTACTTATAAACTATAACCACTAAGGCGTAATTAGTATAGTTTAGCATTCTTTATTTTAGCCGCGTTTACTTATAAGCTATAACTACTAAGGCGTAATTAGAATAGTTTAGTATTCTCTATTTTAGCCACGTTTACTTACTTCCTATAACTACTAAGGTGTAATTAATATAGTTTAGCATTCTTTATTCTAGCTATATTTACTTACTCCCTATAACTACTAAGGCGCAATTAGCATAGTTTAGCCTTTTTTATTTTAGCCGCGTTTACTTATAACCTATAACTACCAAGGCGTAATTAGCATAGTTTAGCATTCTCCATTCTAGTTGCGTTTACTTACTTACTATAACCACTAAGGCGCAATTAGTATAATTTAGCATTCTTTATTCTAGCCGCGTTTACTTACTTACTATAACTACTAAGGCGTAATTAGTATATGTTGGTATCACTTCCGGTGATACGTATTGCTATTGTAATAGTATAGGGGTGGTAACTGATTTTAATTAATGCTTATTGATTCTCCTATTTTATAGGTGGAATTTAGTGGATTTCCTAAGCTCGTTTAGCTTACGTAACTAACCCGATTAGTTATAGACAACCTTATTTAGACACTGGGAGTATTTAGTTTTTAATAGTGCTTAAGCACGCCTTTTGCTAAATTCTACCATATTTTACCAAATTCTATTAAGTTCTACTAAATTCCGCTATATCCACTAAATTCCATTAAGTTCTACCAAATTCTGCTATATTCCACTTAGATTCTGCCGAATTCTACTAGGTGGTTAAAGTAACCAATCACAATTTTCCATCCCCGGGATGGAAAATCGCTATTAGCTCGCTTAGTACTAGCGCCTTAGCGGCTGGCCTTATATCTTCGCGCTCTCTGTTCCTGCTTTAACGTCTTCTCCTCTCTCTACCCACTTAGTAACTTATAGCTTAATTATATTCGTATTAATTAGGTCCTTTAACACCTGGTAAGGCTTTAATTTTGTTATAGCGTCTGCGGGGTTACTGCCCCCGTTAATCCATTTAATCTCTACTATCTCTCTTCTCTCATACGATTGTCGTAAACATATTAGGTCAACTATAAGTCGTTTCTCTTATATTATCCCGAGTTTAACTAAGCAGTTATATAGAGATTTTAAATTGGTATAAAGGATAAGCGACAGTCGTTTGAGTTATAGGATCTTTTTAATGGTTGCTTTAATCGCAGCTCCGGTATTAAATCCGTGGGCCATTCTATATAATTTAGATACTAAGACACTTCGTATAACTCGCTTGCATTTAATAAATAACCAATAGAGGATATTAGCCCTATTATCCTTATCCGCGAGTATAATAACAAAGCCAATCTAAGAAGAGAGGTCGTAGTTATTAGCGAAGGACGAGTCCGTGAATATCATTAGTTTAAGAGTACTTGTATTAAGTCGTACGAAGTAAAGTCCTTAGGAGGGATTATTAATTTGCTATTATAGCCGCTTATTAAGCTGCTTCGCGTGCTCCTTCTTTAGATTAACGACTTATGCTATAAATAAGAGGTTAAAGGCAGCTTCTAGTTAGCAGACTGTGGCGATATAAGCTCCTCTTGCTCTCTAAGCAACGTACTAGTCCTTTAGTATAACTGCCTTACGGACTTCCCCTCTAGAGCTAGTTAGGTCTATAACCTTTATAGTGACTAACTTTAGGTTCTGGCATTGACGTTCCTAGGTAAGGGCTATTAAGTCCTTTTCTTGCCTAATATAGCCTCCATTAAACTTAATTGGGGTATTTAGTGTAAGCTTCTCTCTTTTTTTTACTAGGAACTTTGCCTCCTAAAGCCTAATTTCTTTAGCCTCCGTAAAGGTTTTATTAGCAAGAAACAGTATATTGTTAGTCTGCAATCCTACAATTCTAAAGCCGTTATTGGTTATATATAATAAGCAGGGGTTATATATTAACTGGTTTATCTATAGCTTATTAAGGTGGTGATGGTGGTATATATTAAACTAATGGTTACTAGCTTCCGGGACACCGTATAGTAGTTTAATAACTCTTAGAATTAATCCATTCTTTAGTCTAAGTTCTAGTAGCGGGCGTATAAAGAAGTCTCTATTTAGGTGGGTACTGGATTATACGTAAGCTTATATAATGTTACGCAGGTATAGAGAAGCTGGTCTTCTTTTATTTCCCTATAGGGTTGCCGTAAGTGCTAAGATAATTCTCTAGCTAATATATTAAATAGTTAGTGACTATATCAGAACCAGATCTTTACTATAGTCGTTATAGGCTTATATAACCAGTCTAGACTTCTTAAAGGCCTTATCTGTTCCAGCATTCTTAATCTTGTTAACAAATTGGGAGTTAAAGATTTTAACTCCTTCTGGGACGTCTACTATATTAATAAACTTAAAGACACCTTTCTTAAGTAAACCGTTTATCTCCTTATGTTAAGACTCTATAAATAACGGTAAGGTATACTTAAAGGTTGTAGTATTAGGTTTCGTTAGGCTGTTATTAATAAATATTAATACGTCTGCGATGTTTTACTAGGACTTTGTTGGTAATTATTATATCCGTTTTAATCTTTGGGGGGATACACTAGCTGCTAGTTCCCTAGTTAGTTCCTTAGTTAGCTCCTTAGTTAGTTCCTTAGTTAGTTCTTTCTCTAGTTCCTCGTTAGGTTCTTCTGGTTCGGGTTATAGGTATAGCTTTACTACTATAGTCCTAAAATCGGTAGGTCCGCTAGGGAGCTATATCTTATATATTTCTCTATTAATTCTAAGCAACTTAAATGGGCTAGTCTATCTACTACTCTATCCGGTATTACCTTTACGCTATATAAGTACTTTTAAGTTAAGGGGGAGGTTATAAATTATAGTGACAGATAGGCCGTTTCGTTGGTTTAGTGCATTATTAACTTACTTCTTTACCCTAATCCTTACGATCTCCTCTATTGCCTTCTTTATAGCTGCTGCTCGCTATATAATAGAGGGTGCTAGTAGGTCGAGTTCGCTTATTTAAGGATAGGCACTAAAGACAAGTAGTGTTAGGACTAAGCCGTCTGGGCCAGCTATGTCATTGGCGACTTTTACTACTATTTATAGAGCTAATTCCTTGGCTATTCCTAAGTCCTATAGTTCCTCTATAATTATCTAGTATACTTAATATAGGGTTAAGTAAGCTCTTTCTACCATTCTAATAGACCAATAAGCTTCCACTAGGACAGTCTTAGTTAATATAGCCATTACCGTAGCGTATTATCGGAACTCCTTGCTTGCGAAGTTCTTCCCGGCATTATAGGTAATATAGTTAGGGGGTCCGATATAGGTATTAACCCAGCAGAGTCGTAGGGTATCCTAGGTATGCTTTACGGAGATATTACATAGCTATCTCGCTACTTAAAATCTGGTAGCTTTATTAATAATATAGAGGATAGGGTTTCCGTTAATATATATAATATTAATAAAAATAGAATAGTTAAAATTGGAATCTTAGTCTTCTTGTAATGTGAACTTAAACTATTTAGGGGATTTGCTATATTTCTAGCAGTGGAAATAGTACTTAGTAAGGTAGTCGATAACCTACTTATTAATATTATCGTAGCCAGAGCGTTCTAGTACCTTATATAGCTTATCTGCCGATAGATATTTAAAGCAGCGGTGGAGTCGGCAGAGTTCGGTGGTGGTTAGGTAGTAAGGGTTTTAATTAAATAAGTAGGTTATAAATGACCGTAGTAACTCTTCCTATAGTAAGAAGGGGTAGCCGAATCAGCGAACTACTGGTACCGATTTTGTTGGGGTAACTAGGATATTCTTAAGGTTATTATAATAGACCTTTAGTATGTCCATATCTGCGAGGCATAGTAGAAAGGGTGTGTCGGCCTTTATAATATAGAATTTAACATCGCTAACTAGTGTATTAACTATAACGGAGCCAATAGAAGGGATAGAGCCGATGCCAAACTGGACGTTAATAGCGCCGGCCTTTAAGGTATCGATAACGGTATTATAGGTCTTCCTATATGCGAGGTATTATCCGTAACCTACTGTTAATCTCTTTAAGGCTTTAGTGTTAATTATCACTCTATAGAACTTATTAAAGGTATATTAGCTAGTAGCAACGTAGGTAAATAGGTCTAAGTCATTGTTATAGTAAGTAATTAGGTTAGTGCCGGTAATCGCATAGGTAAAGGATTAGTCCGCTAAGTCAGTTACAGTATTAATAGCTTCTTCGTGCTATATTATTCCGAAAAAGGTAAGGAATAATTCAGTCTATTCCTAAGTTAGAGATAGTAGTAGTAACTTAATGTCGATTATAAGAGCTTCTATTACGTCATTAATAGATTCTAAATTAGGTTCATTATTGTAATCTATTCCTTCGTACTTAGTAATATATTATTAGGCATGTCTATTAAAGCGGCGGTTAAATCTATCCTTAAACTTCTTCTTTAATTCGTTACATTCTTCTCTTAAGTATTTAGATAACTAGTAACCTTCTTTATAACAAATAAAGTAGCGCTTCTTTAATAATACATATCGGCTAGACGAGGATAATTGTATTCTATAAGGTAATCGGGGGTATTGTCTATAGTAGCGGCGGTTAGTAAAGAAGGCTTGGGGGTTCTCGCTGTTTAACTTTTTAAATATTATAATAGAGGATCGTAAGTCGTTAATTAGACCAGTTAAGCTATTAAAAGGTTTAAAGTAGGTATATTAATACGCTAGTAACTCCTAGTAGGCGTTAATAAGCTTGTTATAGAGGAACTTATCTATACGTAAATCTAGGTCGAGACTATGCTGGAGGTGTCTTAGTTCTTTAATAAGCAACTATAGGCAGTCTAGGGTTAATTTTCCAGCATTCTTGCCTTTGCTCATTATAGACCTTAAGATTATTAAGTTCCATTGCCCTAGTATACCACGCCTATACTTAGGTCCCTTGAAGTAATTACGTATAGCGTCGCAGATTTAGTTAAATAAAAGGGTTAGTGTGACGTTCTTAAGGTTAGTGTAGTAGTGGTTAAGTGCTAAGCCGCGTAACATTATGGGGTAGGCTTTAACTTTAGCTTCTTAGGGTACGTTAGCTCTACTGCAGAGGTTATAGAAGATGGTAAGTTTAAAGTTAAAATTGTCATCTTCTCTACTGTACTTATTATCTTCCATATATATCTTCGCGAGGTTTATTAACTCCTTACTAAAACCCTAGGTTTAACTCTATCCCCTAGGTGGTTCTAGTTATAGGGTTAAGTTAATATAGTCGGGCTCCCGTTATAGGGGTAGTGTAGGGGTAGGTTAGGGTGTAGTAGTAGGTAGTATTATAGGTGGTATTATAAGTAGGGTAGGGTTTATAGTTAGTAAGGTTAAGGTTAGGGTTTTAATCGTAGATCGTAAGGTTAGGTTCTTAGTAGTACTAGTAAAGTTATTCTTAAGAAGGTATTTAATTCGTCCTAAATTAAACTCTCCTCCAGTTACCATGTGTTCCCTAATCTCAAGCTTAATCTATTCTATAGGGTCTTCTTCTTATAAAGTGTTAAATAGCGATTTGGGGACTGTAGCATTCCTATACTTCCTTACCTATACGCCATTAGTTTATAGGAACGTTCGAAGCTTTCGGATAGCATATTAGTTACAATCCTTAAAAGTTTGTAGTATAAAGTTATTAAAATCTTCCTTATAGACCTCCCATAGTTCGTCGTCCTTAAAATCGTAGGCTTCATATTTAAGGATCTTAAACTTTACAAATTCGTTAATGTCCTCTATAGTGGTTTTATCGGACTATAGGTCGATACCTTTAGGCCATTTCTTCTATCCTGCGTTAACTTATGCCCTAATGTCTGACATATCAATTCTTGTCTTATAACTCTTATCAAGTTCGATTTTTAGGTTCTGGGTAAAAAATGCGTAATAAACGCGAACCGAGGGCCTATTAGATAGGGGTTAACTTTTTAAATATACGTCGACTAATGCTCCTTAACGTAATCTAAGTAGTACGAAATGCGTAATGGACGCGAACTAAGGGCCTATTAAAAGGGGTCGGTTCCTTAAATACCTAAGGGCTGTATATAAAGAATTAAGGGCCTATTAGATAGGGGTTGACTTTTTAAATACACGTTAACTGATGCTCCTTAGCAAACGAGATTAGTAGAGGCCTATAGCAGGGACTGATCGAGCTCGTCTCTCTTTATAGATAATACGTCTCCTAATCTGTGATCACTAATTAGTATCGGTATTACTTCCGGTAATACGTATTGCTATTGTAATAGTGTAGGGGTAGTAACTGATTTTAATTAATGCTTATTAATTCTCCTATTCTATAGGTGGAATTTAGTGGATTTCCTAAGCTCGCTTAGCTTACGTAACTAACCCGATTAGTTACAGACAACCTCGTTTAGACAGTATAGTTTAGCATTCTTTATTTTAGCTATATTTACTTACTTCCTATAACTATTAAAGCGCAATTAGTATAGTTTAGCATTTTCTATTTTAGCTACGTTTACTTACTATCTATAACTACTAAGGCGCGGTTAGTATAGTTTAGCATTCTCTATTCTAGCCGCGTTTATATTAATATTTTATTAGGGTGCTAAGATCCTAGAGGCCTCCTATTAGGATTTTAATTTTCCTAATTATCCTAGTTGTCCTAATAGGCTCCTACTAGGAGCCTACTAGGATCTTAATCGTCCTAATTGTCCTAATAGGCTCCTACTAGGATCTTTAATTTTCCTAATTGTTTTAGTCGTCCTAATAGGCTTCTACTAAGAGCCTACTAGGATTTTAATCGTCCTAATTGTTCTAATAGGCTTTTATTAGGATCTTTAATTTTCCTAATCGTCCTATTAGGCTCTTAATAGGAAACTAGTATTTCCTAATCGTCCTAATAGGCTTTTAATAGGAAACTAGTATTTCCTAATCGTCCTATTAGGTTCCTGGCAGGATACCCCCCTAAAGCAACACCCTATGTATACCCCTTAAGCAATACTACTAAGGCTCTGCACGAGGCTCTGCACGAAGCTCTATACGAAGCTTTGCATAAAGCTCTATACAAAGCTCTACACGAAGCTCTGCACGAAGCTTTACACGAAGCTCTATATGAAGCTCTGCACGAAGCTCTGTATAAAGCTCTACACGAAGCTCTGCATAAAGCTCTGCACGAAGCTCTACAGAAGCTCTGCACGAAGCTCTGTACGAAGCTTTACATAAGGCTCTACACGAGGCTCTATACGAAGCTCTACGTATAGAGGCTCTGCACGAGCTTCTGCATGAAGCTCTACACAAAGCTCTACACGAAGCTCTACACGAAGCTCTACACGAAGCTCTGCGCAAAGCTCTATACGAAGCTCTACACGAAGCTCTACGTACAAAGGCTCTACACGAGGCTCTGCGCGAAGCTCTGCGTACGGAGGCTCTACACGAAGCTCCGCATGATACACATTACTATTAGGTCCCCGCTATATTCCCGATAGCCTACACGTGCCTCTGCCAGGTCACCCCTTTGTAGCCACCTTATTTTTTACCCTTCCTTACATCCTCCCTACCTTAGGAGGCATTAGAACGGCAGCTAGCAGAGGACCGTTGCTAGAACTAGACGACCGTTGCCAGAACCAGACGACGACCGTTTGAACGACCAGCCAGTATACACCACGAACGATTTAATTAATTAATCAATCGAATTGAACTAGAGCTTTGATATCGGCCCGTTACCGAATTGAAACAAGGCCTCCTAGGGAGGCACCCCAGACGACTACCGTTCGAATGTATAGCCAGCGAACGGCTATAGAGAACGATTTAAATCAATTAGAGCCTTCAATCAGGCCGACTCCCCCCCCCCCCCCCCGAATTAAACCAGACACTGACGCAGATAGGCAGGCAGGCAGGCAGGCGGGTAGGTAGGTAGGTAGGCAGACAGGTAGGTAGGTAGGTAGGTAGGAGAGGACCGTCGCCAGAACCCGACGACCGTCGCCAGAGCCAGACGATAATCGTTTAAACGACCAGCCAGCGAACACCACGATCAATTCAATTGATCGATTGAATCGAACCAGAGCCTCAATATTATCCCGTTACCGAATCAAATCGAATCAAGGCCTCTTAGGGAGGCACCCCAGACGACCACCGTTTAAACGTACAGCCAGCGAACGCCCATAGAGAACGATTTGAATTAATATAATTTATCGCAATCGAATTAAGCAGAGCCTTTAATCGGGCCGACCTCTCCCCCGAATTACAGATACAGATAGGTAGGCCTAGATAAGTAGGCACGACAGGTAGGCACAGATAGGTAGGCATAGACAGGTAGGCACGAACAGGTAGGACGGTTAGATAGGTAGGACAGGCAGGACAGGCAGGATAGGCAGGACAGGCAGGATAGGCAGGATAGGCAGGTACTAGGCCTAGTTAGGAAATCAGTACACGGCCGGCGGATCATCGGGAACACCGCCGATCGACGGTTTAGAGCCTCTGCGAGAGCCTTACCCCTCGTCTCCTCAATCGATCGCTCGACGCCCGAGTAGACATAGACACAAACACAGATATAGGTGGTAGGTAGGAAGGATCGATTTAGATAATTTAAATTGCTTAAAGTATTGTGTATATAGAATAGGGCCTAAAATTAAACCTAATTTTTATATTTTAACTGCTATAAATACTAGAGTATTAATATACCTCATTTTGAAATCTAGAATTTTAATTATTTTAATTATCCTAATTATCCTAATTGTCCTAATTGTCCTAATGGTCCTAATGGTCCTGGAGGTCCTGGAGGTCCGTTTAGTCTAGGCGGCCTCCTAATAGGCTCCTAATAGGCTCCTAACAGGAAACCGAGTGTAAGGGTCTCCTGGAGATCCTAGTAGCCCTAATAGGAGCTGTTAGGAGCCTGTTAGTACTATTAGGAGGCATAAACATTTTCCTAATATACTTACTTACTATAACTACTAAGGCGCAATTAGTATAGTTTAGCATTCTCTATTCTAGCCGCGTTTACTTATAACCTATAACCACTAAGGCGTAATTAGTATAGTTTAGCATTCTTTATTCTAGCCGTATTTACTTACTTTCTATAACCACTAAAGCGTAATTAGTATAGTTTAGCATTCTCTATTCTAGCTGCGTTTACTTACTATCTATAACCACTAAGGCGCGGTTAGCATAGTTTAGCATTCTCTATTTTAGCTATATTTACTTATAAACTACAACTACTAAGGCGCAATTAGTATAGCTTAGAATACCCTATAGCAATTAGGATTACGTACTATCTATAACCATAAAAAGGATAAGGTTATTAGGGTTTTAAAATACTTTACTCTTACTACGCTTACTTACTACCTAAATCGGATAAGAAAGATGCGGTTAGTTTAGCTAAAGATATTACACTTTTACTAAGTTTACCTACTTGCTACAATTAGCAAGACGCAGTTAGCTCTTAATTATTTATTAACTTAGACATACTTCTAGCTAGTGTACTTATATCTATTATTTTTAAGGTAATATCCGCCTATAGAGCAGCCTCAAAACCATAAAGTGCAAGCTAGCTAAGCTGGGTGCTATAAAATTTGCAAAGAGTTGTCTATAAAGATAAAATAGTAGGGTGCTAAGGATATGCACTTAATCCCTTAAGCAAGCGAATTAGTTGCTGCCATATTATTACGGGCTCTCTAAGTAAAATAATAGGGGGTAACGGTGCTAATTCTAATTTCCTATTTAATTGGTTATCTTAGGCCTAGACTTTTTTTTAGGGTTTAACCGTATATAGGGTTTAGTAAAGAACCGAGGGAAACCTATAGCTCTTATAAGAAGTTTAGATTATAAAACTAGTGCAAATACGGAACGTTTAGCTGCGTAAGTATAACTTACTTATAAGTGATATCTAGCGGTAATTAAAATGATTTAGTATAGATATTGCCACTATAAGTAGGGAGGGTAGCCGACCCACACCGGCTATACCCTTATTTTGTGGCGTTTCCCAAACATTAGCGCAGTTAAAGCTACGGTCACTTTATAAAGGAGATAGGACGTTTACACCTAAGCGAATAATAAGCTGATCTTAATAAGCGAATATACTTAAGAATCCCCTCTCCTACCTACACCTCCTAACCAACTATACTAGCGGCGTAAAGAAATTCCGAAGAGAATATATTAATTAGCCTAAAGAGGTAAAAAGCTAACTAATAAGAGGGCGAGAAGATTTAACGAATAAGAGGGTAAGAAGATTTAATAAATAAGAGCGTAAGAAGATTTAATAAATAAAAGCGTAAGAAGATTTAATAAATAAAAGTGAAGAAGATTTAATAAATAAGAGGGCGAGAAAATTTAATAAATAAAAGGGCGAGAAGATTTAATTAATAAGAGGGCGAGAAGATTTAACTAATAAGGGCGAAAAAATTTAACTAATAAGAGGGCAAGACGAGCCTAACCCAATTTTTTCTCGGGCGGTATTTAACTCCTTTTAGAACTGACGTTTCTCTAGGTAAATTTAGCTAATAAGAGGGCAAGATAAGCCTAACTTAATTTTTTCTTAGGCGGTACTAAACTCCTTTCGGAACTAACGTTCCTCTAAGCACTATTAGCTACCTTTTCTACTCCCCTACGGAAATAAATCCCCTATAAATTCCGTTCCTATATATAGTAACTATATCTTCTACTGCCCTATAAGAACCGTACCCTATAGCTTCTATTCCTATACGGCTTTTACTCCTTTATAGGAATTAGTAGCAATAACTTTTACTCCCTTATAGAAACTAATCTCTTATAGCTTTTAGTTTTCTATAGGAATTAGTACCGCCGTCCTCCGTCCCTTTATAGCCTTTAGTTCCTTATAGGAACTAATACCTATATCTTTTACTCCTCTACGGGAACTAATACCCTGCGGCTCCCGTTCTCCCATTTTTAAATTTACCTGCGTTATAGCCTACTATATAGACCTTGTTATTATAGGAGTAAGGAAGTATATAGGCTTATATCCTATATGGGAATAAGAGCTATTTACGCACTAGCTACCCATAATTAAGGTTTTAGGAAAATAGTAGGTATTTTAAGTTATCTAGTTATATTTATTAGAACCTAGGCCCGCAACTAGGGATTTAATATATAACTACCCGACTATATTTATATCTAAAATTACAGCCGCCTAGAAGTCTTAAAAAGTAGGAAATACTTAATAATAAGCGTTTAAATTGCCAACTTAGCCTAGACCCTTATAGTTACAGTTAAACTTATTACCTAGTTATAGAACTGTTTCTAAATACTAATAGGATAACAATTTTTTTTCCTCGTGCGCTAAGGCAAGGGCTGCTTCTATAGTATTTTTAATCTGCGAAATATAAATAATTTAGCACAAAAATTCTCTGCTAGGACTTTAGTATTCCTACCTATTAGCTGTTAAGCTCCCGTTATACTAATTCCTTAAGCTCTTTATAACTAAATCTTGCCCTACTAGTAACTGCCTTTGTTAGGAAACTGGCCTAAAGGCCCCGTCTTATACTAGCGCCTAAAGGAGGGTATTTTATAGCTATACGTATTCTACTTTATATTACGTCATTAAAGTCTTTTATATAATTAGTAGTGGGGATTATAATTCCTTTATAGTATTTAAGTTTCCGTAGAAAAATTAAAGTTGGGTTATTGCCTATATAATCTAATAATCGTTGCTTTATAAATACGTTAGCTTTATCTAATAAAAGTATAGTATTTTAATAGCTGGCCAGCCGGAAAGCGCAAGAAGGCTAAATTTTAACCTCCTTTATATTGGTGGCTAGGTCCCCACTAAATAACTAAAAGAGTTAGACAAATAATAGCAGTTTAAATAAGTAGGGTATACCGTATAAAGCGGCTTTTACAGCTCTTCTAAAGTCCTTTTATAGTTAAGGTCTTTCCAACTTTAGGAGGACTATTAATACTCTACGTTAGTTTTCTTTAAGTATAAAGCAGAACGGAGCTCGTACTATAGTAGTATAATTAAACTACGTCCTTTACCTAGCATAAAATTATTAAACTAAGCCTTATTTGCGTAAGAAGCTATAAGAGCCTAAATAAGCTTCTTCCGGTCCTCTAAAATAGTAAGGTTTTAAAAGAAGAGGGCATTCTACTTAATATTGCTAATATTGTTAATAGCAAACTCTACTACGGGATATTAAATTAGCTTTATAGTCTTCTTAGCTTATAAATCTAGGAATTTACACTAGAGCTTATTATTAAGACTAAACCCTAATATAGTCGGGCTATAAATAAGCAAGTCCTTATATTTTAACTTAGTAGGCTCCTTACCATTACTCTTAACTTTATTAAGTTTTTTCTTAGCCGGTTTATTAAAACAAATCATCTAAATATTATTGGTTTAGTATTTTCGCTGCTTATTAATACTAGGTTTAGCGTAGTTTAGATTATTCTCTTAGAAAAGTACTAGGTCGACTATAATCTAACTATTAATAGATAATCTAGAGGGCTTTCCTTTCTTTATATAAAAGGCTTTACCTTTATACTGTTAGTGGTGCGTCCCTATTAATAAAATAAATTTACAACCGCTATTAGTAAGTTCTCGCTTCTCCTCCTCTATATTAGGGTGATATTTAAGGGGAAAATATGCAAGACTATGTATTAGCTTTAATCCCTAAAACTTCTAAATAGTAGCTGCGGTTACAGCCTTACTAAATTTTTTGCTATTAAAATCCAGATACTAACCTTAAATGCGGAAATATTTATCTCCTTTATCGTCCTCTTTTACCTCGCCTAAGTTAAATCTTGTATATCTATACTTCTTGGTACTATAGCATTTCATATATACTAATTCATTCGACTTAAAAAGAGTCTAGAGTAGATTAAATGTAATTTCTCCGCTATTTTATAGCGATTTAAGGCGCTGTTTTGTTAAGGCATATATATCCCTAATATAGTTTACTAAAAGATTAAGGTGGGTACTGTTCTCCAGGGCTCCCTTATAAGCTTTTAGCTTAAGAAGGAAGTAGTATAATATATTCCACTCTATCTAGTCTTAAGTTAGCAGCCGATTTAGGGCCTAATAGATAGGGTTTTATACTATAAGTTTGTCTTCCTTAAGGAAAGTTCTATTTATACCTTATAGAACGGACCTAAGTATATCTTATAGGCCTTTAGACTTGACGTTAATAAGGTACGTTATATATTTAGTCTTCTTGTCTATTATTTTACTATTAGTAATATAAATCTAGAAGCTATTTTTATGCTTACTAATGTGTATATAAATAATAAATATATATTCGTTATATGCGTCCACCTTAAAAGGTACTGTAGAGGATTTAACTATCTTATACTTTAAGGTTATATTATCCTAGCTATATACGGTAAATTAGCTAGGGTTACACTTTTGGTTTAGTAGGGATATACATTTTATTAACTATCTTATACTCTACCTTTAAAGCTTAGGCTCTTAGTTCTTAAGGTTAGGAACTATTTATAGCTTAAGGCTTAGTAGCCTTAGGAGAGTCTATAGCGCTAGGTGTTGCTTTTACTGCCTTTAATACGTCCTTAAGCAGCTCCGCAAGGTAAAGGACAGTAACTAGGTCTAAGGGCGGTATAACTAGGCTAGAAAGAGGAGTTTGCGGACTTTTATAGCTAGGAGGGATATTTAGAGACACCTTATACGGCTTTATAGTCTTAGGCTAGTTTAATATTATTACTTTATAAAGCTTTAGTAACGTAGTGCTAAATTAAAGTATAAAATTAGTAATAAGCTAAGTATATAGAGTGAGGAGCTAAGTATAGAGAAAATTAATAGTATTAATTCTTAAATAAGATCCGCCCTCTTTATATCTAGCAATGCGATATACTACGTAAATACTTTCCCCTATTTATCCTAGGAGACGCTATATTATATATATTAATATTAGTTCCAATATAATAGAGGACTAAGTAAATATTATATAATCTTGCCTTAACTGTAAAAATAGAGCTAAGCCTTACATTTGGGAGCTTAGTAGAGCTTACGCTATAGTTATATTCTTACTATTGCTACGGAGATATCGTAAGGGCTTATATACGGGATTCTTATTCTAACTATTAGAGTTACGCTAAAACTAATATAACTGCATTAGTTTATATGCGGTAGTAAAGGTAGATATTATAAATTAAAGGGAAAGAGATATATATATAGTATTAGGTGTGCCTTTTAAATAAGAGAAGATTTAAAATAAGCCTCTATTAAACATAAGCGATATTACTAAGCCCTATACTACTCCGCACTTTAAGCTACTAAGTTAGGCTAAGGATTTTAGAGAGATATACGTGTAAAATAGAGTAGGTGCGCTATTAAGCGATAGGAATTGTTATATTGGGATATAGCCGTAATTAGTCCAAACTTAGGTTCCCACTATACGGTCCAGTCTAGTCCGGTCTAGTCTAGTCTAGTCCAGTCTAATCTAGTTATATTTTTATTCTACCTTAGTATTATTCTTTCCTTATCTTATCCGCTCCGCTTCTATTAGCTTCTATCCTATTCTAGCTTTATCCATTTATTTTTAATTCTACTATATCCTTAAAGTCTATTAAATTAAATAACTAGTTAATTAAATAACTTAAGAAAGAGAGAGCGATATTTAATAATAATATATACCCATTACTCTTATACCAAATTAATGCATTTAGATTGTATTACGATTTACTATAAGAGGATATAGTATTTTTAGCAAAGCGATTAAAATAAAGTTGTAGTAAAAGGCTATAAGTAGGTACTTTTTTAATAGATATTTTCCTAAGCGTGGGACCTAAAGTGTTCCTATTATGCATCTTAGTAGCACCTATCTTAAAGTTGCATAAAATAACGCTAAAGGGCCTCCTTCTAAAACTTTAAAGTTAGTAAAAGTCTGCCTCGCGCCTATAAAGACTAATAGCGGCTATAATAGAACTTTATAAGGCTAATTTAGTTAACACCTTAATTTCCTTATCTTAAAAATGTTAGTTTTTAGAGATTACTCTTACTACTAGTAAATAAACTCTTTTATCTTAAATAACTTTATTACTAATTCTTAATAGAGTAAGGCCTATCGCAAAGTACGCATACTTCTTTATTAGAGAGTTACTTATTAAGCCTTAATACGGATCTAGACCTAGGGAGTACTTTATCTACTTAGACTCTGTAAACTACGCATACCTAGGTTATATACTAAACACTAGGTATATATAACTCTTCCACTCTTAATAACTAGTTACTTATTTATAGTAGAGCAAGACTTAGCATAAAAAGAAAGCGCTCTTATATTAGACACGTAAAAGACAAATAGTTTAGAAACCTTATCCCTAAACTTTAATAATAGCTTATTTAAAGATAGATGCCTTATTAGATTTTCATTTTAACGCTATATTAGTTTTAGACCTTAAATTTATAGATTTCTTTAGCTTCCTATAGTAATATAAGGCTAGCTACCTGAACTTACAAATAATATATCCATATATTAGTGTGCCGTTACTATTTATTAACATTAACTTAGAACTAACTCTTAGATTAAGCGTAAAAGTAAAATTCTCTCTTTAATTAAGTGAGGCGTTACTTTAATATATACTTATTTTAAGAACTATAGCGGCAAAAGTACCGGATAGAAGGACTACTAAATAGCCTATAAGTTTCACTAGGCCCTATAATAACAATAATAAAACTAGTACCCTTATTTAGACCTATAACTACATTCCTTATTAGGTTACTAAAGACTCTAATAGCTTTACTGGCGCTGTATTTCTTAATAAGGATTGTGTAAACTAACAAGTCCACTATCTTAAAGTCTGTACTAATTGTCTTGGGGTTTATAACAAGATCCACTCTAAACTAGATAGTATTTAGTAAAAATATATTCCTATAAGCCCTATAATTATCTTACTAATTATATAGCCTTCTTCTTAAGCTTATAATTATCTTACGCGATATTATTGACTAGCGTTATCTAACTCGTTCTAGCCATAATTGGGGCCCTTATATGGTCTAGCATAAGGTAGGATAATATATATTTAGAAAACGGTGCCCTATTATACAAAGACCGTCTAAGATTGGATTAAGGTCTTCGTTAATAGCGTACGAGATTTAATAAGGGGGCAGGTCTCTTAGCGCGCGCTTAGTAAAATCCTATAGTAACGTCTTAAGGTAACAATTATAGGGCCTAGTTAAGGGAAAGAAGTATTTATATATAAGAATGCGTCTTCTATTAAGGGGAGGGCTTGGTTAAGAATATCCTTTAGGAAAGAGGAGGCGAGAACGTATATATACTTACTAAAAGTGCTACCTATAGGATAAGTAACTGTATAATTGCTATAAGGATGGAAAGTTGCTTATATATAACTCACCTTAAAGTTTTAGAAGTATTATTAGGCTAATAAGATTTTAGAGAAGAGGGGCTGTTTGTATAAAGCTAAAAAAGTTAAGTTAATTAAAATAAAGATAACCTATATACTATATAGCAAACTATAAAGTGTATATAATATTTAAAAGAATATATAAGTAAAAGCATATAGCGTAAGAAGGCGAAATAGGCCTTATTTAAAGTAATACTAGCTATAAACGTTAATGCCTAACTTATATAATGGCTACCCCTTTAGCTTTTAGTAGGGCGGATATTACGTGCTTAATGGCCAAGGGTTAAGCGCTGGACTATTAGATGCGGCTCGCCCTAGGCTATAGTATTAGTGTTAGTTAATATAAGTAGCTTTTACTTACCGTCTATAAATAATAGCTTTTACTTAGCCTTCTAACCCTTTTATAGATGTTTATAGCCAACCCTTATTTAATAAAGCGAACTAGTAGGTAACGAGTGCCTATATATGGCTAGTTTAGGACTATCCTAATTACAATTTGGGTATTAAATACACTAAAGGTCGGGTTTAAGATCGCCACTATAGACTTAATCCCTAAAGGGAGTCTAGTTAAAGAGAATAGAAAACTAAAAAAATTAATTATAGCTTTAACCCTAAAGACAAATAACTCCCTTAGATGGCTATACTTTAGTTATCTCTTGCGCTAAATCTATCCTTACCAGACCCTCTACGCCTAATTACCTTAATACTTCTCCTTATCTATAGTACTTCTAGGCTTATATAGAAACTCTTACACTAATTATAACATAGGCTACAATACACTCTCCCTGCTTAGATTAGTGAGATATCTTAAAAAGCTAAGAGACTTACTTACTAAAAGAAATAAGTATACGCTATCCACTAATAGGAGAATTATACTTGCTACCGCTATAATAATCCCAATAATTATAGTATATAAGGCTCCCCATAAGTCTATCCTTTTAAGAAATTATATTGCTTTAATATGGAAGGGCTCTTCTAGCTCTTATAGGCACAGTGCTTTATAAATTAGAAAGATTAGAACCGAAATAAAAAGCGTATATATTAGGAAACTTCCTAGTGTTATTAAGGCACATCCTAACTGGTGGTGCGATTTTAGAGGTGCCGCTAGCTTAGGATAGAATAATAATTATACTGACCGAGGCGGGCATAAGGTAAAAGATCGGCTGGCCGGCCTCTGTAAGCCGTCTGTATAGCCGCTATAGGGCTAAAATCTAATTCTTCTTAGTGGTTTTCTTTAGTAGGGTGGCAGCACAAACCTAAAAACTTAGTATAGTCTATAGCAAAAATGCTAACAACTAACCCATTAGCCGGAAGGGGATCTAGGGCGGTTAAAGCTCCTAGTTCGCTAGATAGAACTAAATAAGAATATTAATAGTAACTTAGAACGGAATAAAGCGGAGGAGTATTTAAATAACAAGGTACTTCTAATAGGGGGAATAGTAGTAGTGCTATTTAAGTAGAGAAATATTTACAGAATATAAGTAAAAAACATTATAATACTAATAAAGCAGTATATTAAGAAGTATAAGGCAATAAATAAGTTCTGCGTAGAAGTAGGTAGCGTAAGTAAGTAACTAATTAGGTATCTTTAGGAGAGCAAAGGCGGAAGGCAAAAGCCTTAGCCTCGTCCAGTGTACTATTTATTAAATATCTCTAATATTAGGTGTATTAGTAATAGGCTTAAATTAAAGGATCTCTTTTAGCTAGAAGGGGGTTAGGCCGGAATAAGCTATATCCCGCCCTATTCCTATCCTTTCCAGTTTAGTCTAGTCCGGTCCCCTTATTCTACTCCTAAATATTAGTTAAAGTAAGTTTGTAATAAGATTTTTACCTTCTATCCCTACGCGAAGACATATTTCCTAGACAAATACTATAAATATAATAGCCCACGCACTATCTCCTTATATTTATTAAGACACGGTTAACTAAAAATAAGTTATACTAGCTCCTATATATAACTAGGACCGGAACTAGGCCCTAGTATATAGCCCTATACTTTAAGCCTATTACTTAACTTAAAGTTAGAAGGATATTAGTATAATCTAGTACTCTAGTACTTACCAGCTTAGCTATTTAAACGCCCCTATACCTACAATATCCCGCTAATAAATTTTTTTATAGGCAATTAGTGTTTTATTCTCGTTTTTTAGGTTATTTAAAGCCTCTAATTTTAGACCTACGCATACTTTTACATAAATCTCTTCGCTCTTTAACATTTTTAGTCTTTTAGTTTATCTAAGTTAAGGTTAAAGATACGGCATATAGTTAATTAAAGACAGTTATACGCTCGGCTTTAAGAACACTCCCCTAGCATTTCTAATATCCATAAAATTATGTCCCTAGTAATGTGTTCCGTATATAATATATAGAATAATTACCAGCCTTTATATATAAGTTTTTATAGCTTTATATATTGCAGTTAATCCAGCTTCTAACGCTAAAATAGAGTAAAATTAGTAATAACTAGAAGAAGGAATTTAAGAGATAACGCGATATTATTTACTCTTATTTTAAAGATAATAGGTTAATAATAGATAATAAAGAAGATAAGGCTTTTTAAAACCTTATTAATTACTATAACGCTTATAACGATCTAGAGAAAGTTTAATATTTAAAGGAGATACTACTTAACCTCGTTTAAGGTAAGACCTAATAAGAGATATTTACTAAGAAAATATTATAGGAAGGATAGAGACATTAAGATATAGAATTTGGATATACTACAGGCCTTAAGAAGCTCCTAAATATAACTTAGTAATAATATAGCAGTGGTTAATAGATTATCTCCCCCTATTACAGCTAAATGTACAATATAACTTTTATTCGATTTATTTAAAGGGGCATTATTGCTAGGTATGCCGTAATAATAGTAAAGACTTACAACTAATAGAGTAATTATATCCCGCCACTTTTAAGAGCACTCCCCTAGCACTTTAAGTGTCTATAAAATTTTATTAATAGCAGAACTAGCGTCTAGCTAAGCCTTACGGAATTAGTTAATATAGGGTAGCTTTTAGTTTTACCTTTTAGAGATTCCCGTAATCCTAGTACCTACTATAGCCCTAATAGCTATAGGAAGTTAGTAATGGCCTTATTAGTGGCGCGCGGGTAATAAGCTAAGTGCACTTATAGGAGAAGGGTTAATAGGACTATAAAGTGCACTTAGAGCGGCCTAATTTAACATACTAGCTTATTATACGATTAATAAAATCTAATTATACCCTCCTGTCCTTGTTCGAAGACGCGCTATTAACGTACGTTAACTAGCGGGGTTTTCTAGGCAGCTACTAATATACGTAGTAATCGCATCTCTAAAATCTAGCGACCTGCGGACACTTAATACATGCTATATCCCAGCTAACCAATACGGGCGCTCCGTATTATTAGCATTAAGAGCTAGCTAGGGGCGTGTTATTATAGCTAATACTTTTAGGTATAAGATGGCTAACTTAGCTCGTCTAATGTCCGTCCCTAAGTATAAAGACGCACCTTAACTTAAGCAAAATGTATACCTACGTTAAAAACCCCTACTTATACTCTAAATGTAAGCAGAACTATACCTTTCCTAGATAATTATACAATTACTACCAAGATGGCAGTGCGGCAACCGGCCCTTATAATAATCCCACACTAGCTAAAGGGGTAAATAGATAAATAATTACCTTTAGCAGTTCCAAGAAGCCTAGGAAATACCCACTCTATACTTATTATATAGCCCTATCCTCCTAATTTATTATTACCTCGCTAATCTATGGGTAAGGAATACAAGTAAGCCAAGAACTAAAACTGCAATAGTTATCTTAAGAAGGGGAGGAGTAAAGGGATAGGTTCTATTACAGAAGTTAATAGCTAAACGGCGTTAGTATATAATAGTTAAGGGAGATTAATAAGTAGTATACCTTTAAGAATATTATCTACACTTATAAACCTACCTTACTAGCACCCTATAATAATGTCGTCTATTAGTTCTAGACTTTTTATCTTAGGAAACTTGGATTATTTAAACAAATTAGTAATTTCTATCTCTTTAAGCCCGAGCTTAAAGTATAGAGGTTTACCTATTTAAATTTTGTATAGGGTAGAGCTAAGGGTAAATAGGTCTACCTAAGTTAATTTTAGGTTAGCTCTAGAATATTTATAGCTCGTAATTACTATAACGGATAGCTTAGAGCCATCTAATAAGGAGCTACTAAAGTTAAGGAGCTTTACGTATAGGCTGTTATCTAAGGAAATATTGCCGTATATTAGATCTATATAAATAACATTTATTAAATAAACAAAGGTAAGCGCACTAGTAACTTATTAAGCCTATTAGAGGCGTTGCTTAGTATAAACCTTATAGGTTTAAATATATTAACAGAGTCCATTCTTACTTATATATTTTAGCCAGATGCTGGATTTAAAGGTACTATAAAACTTTAGTAGACCTTTATGCCCGCCATATTACTAGAACCGCTTATAAATCCGTCTCTTAACTTTAATAGCGGGCTCTTCTTCTACTTAGTAAGAATATTTAATAATAGTATTAGAGGAGGAGTCTAGGTATACTATACTCGTAAGTTTAAAGCTAAGGTAGTTCGTTATATTAAACCCAGTTAGGAATTTAATAGCAATTATTTTTTAGTTACGTAATAGAGGAGTAGGGGCGGTCCTAAGTTAATATAACTTATATAGCTTATATAAGCAGCTGTTTATTACTAGAGGGTATAATTCTTCTATAGAAGGGTTAAGAGAGGGATATTATTACTAAAACCGTATTAGGGAATATAGTTATAGCGGTAAAGTGGCTTAAGGAAGGTAGTAAGGCACGTTAGTCCGTAACGGGGAGGCGCGATTATAGAATAGGGTGGACGGTAGCGAGCTTAAAAATAGGACGGACGTAGTTAGGAGACGATATAGTCTATTAAATACTGTAAGCAGTTTATTACAGCCAATACGGTCTACTATAAGTCGTACCTTAAGAAGTTGCAGATTAAACGCGTTATTAGAGATGCTTAGAGGCGGCGGCGGAGGTAGCTCTAGGCTTTAGCTTTGTATCTATACGGTTAAAGGATAAGAGGCTTTACTAAGGCTCTATTAACGCTGCCTTAAAACTTAGGGTAGTATACTAAATAGCCTATAGCATTCTTTAAGCTTAATAGCGTTAGGTTAGGTATCCTTACCATTCTAAACCGCGTAGGGCTTAGCCTTAAGGTTATAAGAAATATTAGCTATATATACCGTAAGCTACAGGCGTAAGCTATAGGTTAACCTTAGCTTGCTTACGCATATTTAATTATAGTATTGACTTAGCCTAGGATCCCTAATAGGTCTAATTAGAAGTACTAACTAAGGTAGTAACCTTATATAAATTTACGCGCGATAGTAAATAGTCTTCTAAGCCTAGGCTTTTCTTTAGTGTTTCTAAAGCGGGAGAAGAACTTTTATAAAGTAGAGCCGGCGTCTAATTGGCATTAAGGCTGTTATTTCCAATCTAAATACTTTTAATTATTTTAACTCCCTATATTCCATTCTAACTAGCTATATATAAAAAGAATAGGATAAGTATATTAAGAAGATTATAGGCTAGGTCTCTAAATTTTCCATAATATTATAAAACTTCGCCGCTCTAAACGAAATTAGATAATAAAGAGAAGGAGAAATTCTAGAGACTAACTCCTTTAGGGAAATTAGAATTATTTCTTAATATTAATACGGTATATATAATTCTATAAACAAAATAGTAAGGGAATCTAGCAGTAAATAGGATAAAGTGCTATAGTTATAATAAACCTTACTCCATAAGAATGGTTTAGGAGATTCTAAGAATATTACAACGGCCTTAATAAATTACTTCCCTTATAATATATGCTAGTGCGCCTCTACTACACCCGGCGTCTAATCTAGGAAGTAACTAAATATATTATCCTACTTTATACCCATCTTATTCTTATATATAAGTAAGCGCTAATTATCTAACTCTAGCTACGGCTGGTATGTTTAGACTTATACGCGCCTATACTCTCTATAAAGCCGCCTCATCGGGAAAATATTCGCAGGCTGGGTTTCAAGTCGACTTTATTAAGCGCGTTTCGCGTAATTGACATGCAATTGACCAACTTGATATGTAACTTAACTAACTTAACACGCAATTAACCAACTTAACACATTTAAAAGTTAAATGACACGCAGTTGACCAACTTAACAACTTTTAAAGCTAACTATATATTTCTTGACATGCAATTGGCTAACTTGGCAACTTTTAAAGCTAACTATATATTTTTTAACATGTAATTAAGGTAAAGTTATATGCTAATTGCGTAAATAAATTTTTACTATTTTCTTAGCCTGTAGTATGCTAGCTTATAATATATATTAGGATTAAAACAATTTTATATAATCTTATATAGTCTTATATATAGTCTTATTACTCGGAGGCTCTGCACGAGGCTCTACACGAAGCTCTGCGTACGGAGGCTCTACACGAAGCTCTGCATTGGGTCCCCGCTAACTATATTCCGATAGCCTACACATGCCTCTGCCAAGTTACCCCCTTTATAGCCACCTTATTTTTTACCCTTCCTTATATCCTCCCTACCTTAGGAGGCACTGGAACGGCAGCCAGCAGAGGACCGTTGCTAGAACTAGACGACCGTCGCTAGATCTAGATGACCGTCCTAGAGCTAGACAACCGTTACCAGAACTAGACGACGACCTTTTGAATAACTAGCCAGCGAATACCACGAACGATTTAATTGATTGATCGATTGAATTTAATATCGGCCTATTACCGAATCGAATCAAGGCCTCCTAGGGAGGCACCTTAGGCGACCACCGTTCGAATATACAGCTAGCGAACGGCCATAGAGAACGATCTGAATCAATTAGAGCCTTCAATCGGGCCGACCCCTCCCCCGAATTGAATTAGATACTGACATAGGCAGGCAGGCAGGCAGGCAGGTAGGTAGGTAGGTAGGTAGGCAGACAAGTAGGTAGGCAGACAGGTAGGTAGGCAGGTAGGAGAGGACCGTCGCCAGAACCAGACGACCGTCGCCAGAACTAGACGACCGTCGCCAGAACTAGAGACCGTCGCCAGAGCTAGACGACCGTCGCCAGAACCAGACGACCGTCGCCAGAACTAGACGACCGTCGCCAGAACTAGACGACCGTCGCCAGAACCAGAGACCGTCGCCAGAGCTAGACGACTGTCACCAGAGCTAGACGACCGTCGCCAGAGCTAGACGACCGTCGTCAGAACCAGACGACCGTTGCCAGAACCAGACGACCGTCGCCAGAACCAGAGACCGTCGCTAGAACTAGACCACCACCCTAAAACCAGACGACCGTTGCCAGAACCAGATGACCGTCGCCAGAGCCAGACGACTGTCGCCAGAGCCAGACAACCGTCGCCAGAGCCAGACGACAACGACTGGCCAGCGAACACTATAAACGATTCGATCGATCGATTGAATCAAGGTAGTATAGACAGGTAGGCATAAACAGGGAGATGCTGACGGGTAGGTAGATGCAGATAGGTAGGTAGATGCAGACAGGTAGGCAGATGCAGACAGGTAGGCAGATGCAGACAGGTAGGCGATGTAGACAGGTAAGCGATGCAGACAGGTAGATGATGTAGATAGGTAGACGATGCAGATAGGTAGACGATGCAGATAGGTAGGCGATGCAGACAGGTAGGCGATATAGACAGGTAGACGATGCAGACAGGTAGGTAATGCAGATAGGTAGACGATGTAGACAGGTAGGCGATGCAGATAGGTAGGTAGATGTAGATAGGTAGGTAGATGTAGATAGGTAGGCAGATGTAGACATATAATAAATTATATAAAGATGTGTATACAGTTTACCTTACTAGCCTTTATTTATTATCTAAAATATATTATTAATATAAAAGAGGTAAATAGCTCTAAATATAATTATAGTTGCTAAATGCGTAGTTTGCGCAGGTTGCGCAGGTTCTTCGCAGGCTGCGCGCAGGTTGCGTGTCAAATAAACTCGACATACAGTAGGCTGGTTTGTCATGTTGGTCAATGCCCTCAATGGCCCGCCAACGACGCCAACTTCTAGCAGCTGAGGTCATTTACAAGGGACAATATTTTGCCGATGCTATTATTAGCGGCGGCGCTAGTATTAGAATTACTACTGCCTAAGCTTTTACTGCCTAAGCTTTAGCTGCCATTCCCAAAATCGTCGTCTCTGTTATTATTGTCCTTATTATTATCTAGACTAACAGCATTATTATTAGCACCTTTGCCGTATAGACTACGCGTACCAGTTTTACTGGCGGTATAGTTACTACTTTACTATATTAAGCTCGGACTAGCGTATATATTTAGTGTTACGGACGCTTTAAGTACGATATTATAACTACTTAGAGAAGAGTTGGAAGAAGCTAGTTGGTTAATAAAAGCACGGTCTAGGATGGAACTAGTAGAACTATGTAACGAGGAATGGTAACTAAGGTTATATAATAAGCTCTGTAAGCTCTATAAGATCTATAAGAAACGTCTTACGTACCTTACGTACCTTACGTACCTTACGTACAAGAAGGATTTTATAGGAGTATAGTTGTGTATTTAAGGACCCTTAGTCCCTACCTAGATAGTTCCTTCCTTATAGTAATTCTTAAAATACAATTAGAGTTAATCTGTTAGGCAACTACTTTACTAGTTATTATTACGTTGTTAACTTCTTACATTACCTATACACCTAGCCTATTAATAAGTCTACCGTAGTTTTTACTATAAGGCTCCGTTACACAATTACTACCTAGTTACGGTCTTAGAAGTTAAACAATATACTACTAAAAGCAGCTATAATAACGCCATTAACGGCAGCAATAACCTTAGGGTTAGATAACGACACTAGTATAGTAGATACTAACTTATAACTAGTTACAGTCGGACAGTTATAGGTAATAGTTAATTAGTTAACAGACAATAATAAAGTACTTAAAGAAAGGGTTAACGGAATAGGAGTAGCTAAGGTTAAGTTACCTTTAATTAAACAATTCTTAGAAGAGAGATTAAAGCTTAAAGGATTTCTTATATAAATGCACTTTAAAGTTACACAGGAAGGAGTAAAGTTGGTAACACCTATATATTAAGTAGCGTACGCAGGATTATTCCTAATAGGAAGGGCGCTTAAATAGTTTAAACCCTACCTTACGGAAATATAGGATAATGGTATAACAACCATTAATTAGGAAGTACGATATATATTTATAAACTAAACTAGATTCGCGGAATAATTAATATAAATATTTAGGGACCTAGAAGCGATAACTATAGTAAAGAGAAAGCTTTAGGACCTAATACAGCAAACCTTAACAATTAAGTATATAACGTAGTTTTAGACGTTGGCTACGTAAGTTAAATAGAATAATAGGGCGCTTATGGTATAGTATAAATAGGGACTTAAGGCGAAAGTTTAGGACGTAATTATTCTAATAGAAAATGCGGACACCCTTAGGAAATTAATAGATTAAGTAATTAAGATTAATAATAGGATCTTCTAAAGGGAACAGGCTAAGAGAAGCTAGAATAGAGTTCTATAGTTATATAAGGCGCAAAGTATATAACAACTAAAGCTAAATTAAAAACTATAGTATAGCGCAGAGCTAATAGACCTAAGTAGTACTAAAGAAACCTATAAAAGATAGAGAAAACAACTATAGAAACCTAAAAGTTAAGGATTAAGTAATTATAGGACTAAGGAGCATAGGCTAAACTAAGGATCTTAATAGTAGAAGATATTTAAGCGGACTCTATAGCAAAAGTAATGGTTTAAAAACGGAGCTTATATAAATTATAGAAAATAGGGTTATTTCGCTAAAGACTATAAAAGTAGTTAGAGTTATTATGCAGTAAAGGGAACTAGACTAATAGTATATAACATATATATATAGAGGGATAATAGTATACTACAAGGAATAAAAGAATATTTAATTAAAAGTTTTGCGTTTTATTATAATAACGCATACTAAATTTATAAAGACGCTAAGTATGGCGTAAGCTATTAGCTATAAGAGCTAGAGTTAAGAGGACTTAAAGGAACTAAAGAGTTAGATAAAGAATAAGATCAACTCTATAAGCTAGGTTAAAATATTATAGTAATATACGGACAATAATTAGTAACAATAATAATAGAGTTAGAGTACTTATTAATTAACAGTAATAAGATAGAAAAAGGAACTAACTAGGAGTATCTAAATCTTAATAACGTAATAGAAGTAGAGACTAAAACCGCTATAGAGTAAAGTTTAGTAACGGGTATTATAATATTATTAGATACAGCATCCATTACTTTATAAGACGGAAGGAGTAATATCTAAAGGCGATTAAGCAAGCAGATAACTACTAGTGCTAGCTTACCACTTAATAAAGGCAAAAGGCTAAAGGCTTAAGATTCTTAAGATAAGATAAGAAATAACTAAGATTTTTAAGATAAGATAAGGCATACTTAAGGACCTATAATAAACGATAACCAATAAAGCAGAGTAATAGCTTAGTTTAGTAATATATAAATAAGCTTAGGACGAAGTTTCCTAAAGGTATAAGATTCTTAAAGTAAGATAAGTGAGATTTAAGACTTTTAAGACGAGATAAGAACACTAGTAAAGCCTAATTAGACTAAGGCTAAAGTATAGCTTAAGAAAGAAGCGAGCTTAGGATTAAAGAATCTAAAGGACTAAGAATTTAGAGTATAAATAAGAACACCCACAAGTAAGAGGTAAGAGGCTTTACTATAGATTAGAGAATCTATAGTATAAACAGCAGTTAGACTAGGAGACAGATATATAAACCCAGAAGACTTACTAAGGGAACGCAGTGTTTAGCCTAAAGATTAAAAAGTTAATACTATAATTAAGAAGTAAGAGAACTTTAAGGATTTAATTATAAGATATAAACAACGAGAAACTATAAATAAGTTTAGAGTAAGAATCCTTATATAGTAAGAACAGAAACTAGATATAAGATCTAGCATACTAGGTTGTATATAAGACAGAGCACCAGTATAAAGAATTACTAATAGGCTAAAAGCAGGCACGCTAAAAGCTAAGTAGCTTACCGAATAAGAAAATTAAGAGGATTTAGGGATTCTAATTAGATTTAAAGAACGGCATATAAAGGGCTATTACAACGCAGTAATAAGAAGATACTTCCTTACGGATAAGCCGTATACACTCTAATAGCTGTACTAAAAGTGGTATAGATAAAGACACAATAACGAGTAGGAAGATTTCTATATATAGTTAGACAAAAAAGTTATTTAGGACCACCTAATTACGGAAAAAGCAATAAATTATATTAAGGGAGCCTTAATTATAATATTAAAAGATCTAGAGTAATAATTAGAGGACTAGGGAAGTAAAAGATATATCTTAATACCTACAAATAAAGTTATAACGTTTAGATTAACATAATAAAGGTTTAAACTTAAGGATAAAAATAAGTTAAGAGTTAACTTAAAGTACCTAGCGTATTATATATTGGTATAGATTGCATATATAGATAATATATATAAGATACACAAAAATCTAAAAGAAAAAAACTAGAAATACCCTATAAGGATATATTGGGCGCCAGATAAGCGATAGTATAGAAATATTAAGTATATACACAACTGGCATCTAATAGAAGTTTAAGAGTTAGGAGACTTAATACTTTAACTAAAAAGATTCCTTATAGAAGAATGCTTAGATAGATAGTAGTAGTAGAAATACCTAAAAAATATATATCTATAGTATATTAAGGATAAGAAGCGAACGAAGTATTGGCTAAAGAGTAAGTTAAGTATATAAGGATCTAGTAGCCAACAGTTAAGAAAAGTAGAGGCCTATAAAACTAGAGGGAGCTAGTAATAGAGCCTTAGACCCTTAAAGGAATTTAAGAATAATACCTAAATTTATAAATTATGTAGTAAGATTAGCAGTTTAAAGCATTAGTAGATAGTAAAGTAATAAGAAACCATATTTTACTAGCAGCAGTTAAAAGGATAGGGCTACTATATAGATAAAAGAAGCACTCTTATCTACTAGTTATAATCTTAGGAGATCTAATAGCCTATAGAAAAGGTATTATTAATCTTAAAACAGAACCTATTTAGATAACTATTAAAGGGAGATAAATTAAGATATCTTTTAATATATTACTATTAGGGAATAATAAGGTAGTATTAGGAATGCCTTAGTTACAGGAATATAATCTAAAGATTAATTAGATTATAGGTTAGGTTAATATTAAAAATACTTAATGCTATAAGATATAATAATAAGCTAAGATAGTATAGTACTAAGTAGGGGCGACCTATAAAGAAATAGATAAAGGACTAAGTTATATACTAAAAAGATACTATAAGTACGGCAAGAAACTATAGTTACTAGAAAGTAAAAAGCTATTAAAGTATATAGTATGGGACTATAAGATAGAATTAGAACTAGAAATAAGTTTAAAGTTTTTTCTAATCTATAAGCTTACCAAAGAAGAAGAGAAAGTACTAAAAGAGTTTATCTAAGAGAACTTATAAAAGGGATATATTAGACTATTATAGTTATTAGCAGGTTATCCAGTACTATTTATACTAAAGAAAAACGGAAAACTTAGGTTATATATTAACTATAGATAGTTAAATAGCATTACTAGAAAGGATAGATATCCTTTACCCTTAATTAGCGAAATCTAAGACAGAATAGGTAATGCGTAAATCTTTATAAAAATAGATCTAAGATAGGCGTACCATTAGATTAGAATTAAGGAAGGCAACGAATAAAAGGCAGCCTTTAGGTTAAAGGAAGGACTATATAAACTATTAGTTATACAATTCGGGCTTTTAAACGCACTAGTAATATTCTAGAAGCGTATTAACAATATATTAAAAGAATATTTAGATGAATTTGTTATAGGATACCTTAAGAATATTATTATCTATTTAATAAGTAAGGAAGAGCACGGAGAATACGTTAAATAGGTTTTAAAGAGACTATAGGAAGAACAGATGCTAGTAGTAATTAAGAAATGCAAGTTCTTTACCAAAAAAATAGATTTTATTGGATTTATTATTAAACTAGGCTAACTTAGTATAGATTTAAAGAAGATTAAGGCTATAGTAAATTAGTAAGAACTAAAAAACGTTACGCAGTTAAGGTTATTCCTAGGGTTTTATAATTACTGCAGAAGGTTTATAGCTTAATAGTTAAAGAATATTAAGCTATTTATAAGGTTAATAAAGAAAGAAGAATCTTAGGTATAAGGAGAAGAACAAAGGAAACTATTTAAGGAGGTTAAGGAGTTATTTACTTAAGACCTAATCCTTAAAATTTACTAACTAAAGCTAGAAATAGTGGTCGAAATAAATGCATTAGACTTTATACTAGGGGTATACTTCCTATAGAAATATAAAGATAGATGGTACCTAGTAGTATACTATAGTTGGAAAATAACACCACTAGAACTAAACTATAATATCTATAATAAGGAGTTATTAGGTATAGTTATAGCACTTTAGGAATAAAGAGCATTCTTATAAGGTATAGAGAAGCTATTTATAGTTAAGATGGATTATAAGAACCTAATGGGGTTCCTAATAATAAAAGAACTTAATTAGAGATAAGTTAGATAGGTAGAAATACTTACGGAATACTATTTTAAGATTTAGTATACTAAGGGTATAGATAATACACAAGCAGATACTTTAAGTAGAAAAGCTAAACTATAAAATAATAAAAAGCCATTAGGGGCTTTACTGCAAAAAAATATAGACGGATTAATTAAATATAATTATCTAAAAATTATAGTAATAAGAGAAATTAGTTAGACTTATAAATTACTAAAGAGTAAATAGTTATAAAAGATCTAAGACATATAGGCAGAGAATCTAAACTTAGAGTAGTATAAGAATAAAGAAGTAACGTACGTGCCAAGAAACATTATAAGAGAATTTATTAAGTTATTTTATAGGGGACTAACTTAAGGACACAATAGAGCTATAGGCTTAGTGTTAAGACTTTAAGAAGAGTATATTATTAATAAAATTTAGAAACTAGTGAGATAAGTTATAAAGAAATATTTAAATTACTAGAGAAATAAACTAGTAAGGTATAAGCCATATAAAAAGCTATAATCTATTAAAATACTAAAGAGACTATAGGAGGTTATATTATAGGACTTTATTATAAAGTTACTAAAATTAAGAGATCCTATTACTAGATAAGATTATAATATAATCTTAATAATAGTAGATAAGCTAATAAAGTAGGGATACTTTATAGTATATATAGAGGAAATATTAGCGGAAGATATCGCTAGAATCTATATTAAAGAAGTATTTGTAAGATATAGAGCACTAAGTAAGATTATATTAGATAGAGATCTAAGATTTATAGTAGTATTTTAGGAGGTATTCTTAGCAAAACAAGGAGTTTAAGTAGTAACTTCCACTATATATTATCCGCAGACAGACGGTTAAACAGAAAGGTTAAATTAGACACTAGAGCAGTATCTAAGATACTATATTAATTATATACAGAACAATTAGGTATTATTATTACTAGTTATATAGTTTATATATAATATAACACCTTAAGAAGAAATAGGAACATTATTATTTAAGGCGAATTATAGATATAAGCTAAGAATATTACTATTACTACGTTAAGTAAAAAGAATAAGTAGCATAGCTAAGTAAAGAATAGAGATATTAATAAATCTTTATATAAACCTTACAGAAATAGTAAAGGTGGTATAATAAAGAATAAAAAAGTATTATAACGCTAAGAGATCTAAGGGACTAGATCTTAAGGGGGGGGATAAAGTGTGGCTACTATACAAAAATTTCAAAAGTTGATAACTAAGTAAGAAATTAGACCACGTTAAACTAGGACTCTTTAAAATTATAAAAAGGATTTTACTAGTTATATTTAAGTTAAACCTACTAGCTAAAATAAAGATCTACCTTATATAGCACATTGCGATACTAGAGCTAGTATATAGGAATATTAAGCCACTAGTCTATAAAGCAGATATATATAGAGGGTAAGAGGAAGATAAATAGTAAGTTTTAAAGATCGTTAGTTATAAAGACATAAACGATAAAATATAGTATAAAGTAAAGTAGATAGGCTATAATAAGACTACTTAGGAGCTACTAGAAAATTTAAAAAAACGCTATAAAAAAGGTATAGGAGTATTAGAAGAGAAAAGGTTAGGCAGTATTAATAAAAAAGGATTACTAAAGAATAAACTACCTAAGGGGGACCTAGGAGGAACAATTGCTAAACTACTTAAAGTTATTTCCTTCTCTATTAAAAGAGAATCCATTTTTTTTATTGCTAAGTTCCTATAAACCTTATTTTATAAGTTTCTACTCCTTAAAACAAACCTTTTTACGAACTTTCTTAATATAAAAAAAGATGAGTATAAGCGTTTTAATAAGCCTTAAGGGCATAACGCTTCTTATTATAAATGCGAGTTAAATAAAGCTTATTATCGTACTAAAGTTAATAAATCTCGGCCAGTGCCTCTAATAGTTTATTATTAAGCTTTATAGCAGCAGATTAAACCTAAAACCCTAGCAGCAATTAATAAGGGTACTTAAAGGCTATTAAGAGTAATAGGACGCGCACACTTAGTATTAGAGACGGAACGAACATTATAGGAGGACCGCATATTCGCTCGCGTGCATTTAGCACAGGAGGATGGTTATTAATTAATAGGTAATGCAATCACAATATAAACTAACCCCTTTTTAACGCAATAAGAATAGAAAGGCATGATCTCACCTAGTAATAGTATAACAGCTACGGTACGAGACTAATACTTAGCTAAGAAAGAAGAAGGAGCCTTAGGCATAATAAGTAACAATATTAACTAGCTATAAATACTGGAGTGTTAATATACCTTATTTTTAAATCTAGAATTTTTATTGTTGTCCTGATGGTCCTAATGGTCCTAATGGTCCTAATGGTCCTGATGGTCCTGATGGTCCTGATNGTCCTGATGGTCCTGGAGGTCCTGGAGGTCCTGGAGGTCCTGGTGGTCCGGGCGACCTCCTAACAGGTTCCTAACAGGATGCCGAGTGTGAGTGTCTCCTGGAGCTCCTGACAGCCCCTAACAGGAGCTGTTAGGAGCTGTCAGTACTGTTAGGAGGCACAAACATTTTGCTAATGGATAAATACTATAGGTATAGTAGAATATAGTAGAATATAGTAGGTAATGCGCCCTAATACTATTATACTAATATTTCTTTTTTAGAAAGTAAAAGAGTTATAAAAAAAGTAGTAGCCTTACTAGGCCTATAGGCTATTGAGCTATAGATAATAATATAGACGGTAGTATATATAGTATATATTAAATCCCTATAACCCGTATTTTATATCTACATTCTTACTACTAGCCTTACTACTACTATCTATATTACTAGCCTTATAGGCTGCTAGTTTATATTCTACTTAAATAATTAAAGTAACTAGAAATAGAGCCTAGGCCCTAACTATATACCTACTAAATAGACCTAGAAGTATATATTAAGATAGCTTTCTATAGCGCCTTAAGAAGATGCCTACTTATACTTAGTAGTTATTAATTAGAAAAGAGGCTATATAGGCCATATAATAGTAAAAGGAAAGGTTTTATTTAGCTTTAGCTATATAGTTTCCCTTTTATATATTATATATACTTATATAAACCCGCTATATGGACCCTAATAGGAGTTATAATAGTATAATTAAATATTTTATCTTTTTATATAGTTAAAAAATATAAAAATATATAATCTAAATAATCCAAATCAATCTTTTCTGCCCACCGCCTGTGTCTATCATAGGAGCTCTATGATCGCTTGGGCATCGGGCGATCGACTGAGCCTCGCGCAGAGGCTCCAAATTGTCAATTGGCGGTGTTCCCGATGATCCGCCGGCTGTGTGCTGATTTTCTAACTAGGCCTAGTGCCTGTCCTGCCTATCCTGCCTGTCCTGCCTATCCTGCCTGTCCTGCCTGTCCTGCCTGTCCTGCCTGTCCTGCCTGTCCTGCCTATCCTACCTATCTTACCGTCCTACCTGTTCGTGCCTACCTGTCTATATCTGTAATTCGGGGGAGAGGTTGGCCTGATCGAAGGTTCTGCTTGATTCGATTGATCGTATTAATTCGATTGCAATTGATTGTATTGATTCGAATCGTTCTCTATGGGCGTTCGCTAGCTGTACGTTTGAACGGTGGTCGTCTGGGGTGCCTCCTTAGGAGGCCTTGATTCGATTTAGTTCGGTAATGGGCTGATATTGAGGCTCTGGTTCGATTCGATCGATCGATCGAATCGATCGTGGTGTTCGCTGGCTGGTTGTTCGAAAGGTCGTCGTCTAGTTCTGGTAACGGTCGTCTGGTTTTAGGACGGTCGTCTAGTTCTGGTAACGGTTGTCTGGCTCTAGGACGGTCATCTGGTTCTGGCAACGGTAGTCTGGTTCTGGCGACGGTCGTCTAGTTCTGGCGACGGTCGTCTGGTTCTAGCGACGGTCCTCTGCTGGCTGCTGTTCTAGTGCCTCCCAAGGTAGGGAGGATGTAAGGAAGGGTAAAAAATAAGGTGGCTCAAAGGGGGTAACTTGGTAGAGGCACGTGTAGGCTATCGGGAATATAGCGGGGACCCGATGGCACTGTGTCGCGCTCGATAGCATTATGTGTCGCGCCCGATAGCACTATGTCGCGCGCGCGCGCACCTAAGGTGGGGGGGTGTCGCATTAGGGGGGTGTCGCATTGGGGGTGTTGCTTGAGGGGTGTGTGCATAGGTGTCGCTTAGGGGGTATCCTGCCAGGAACCTGACAGGACCCTGACAGGACGATCAGGAAAATCAAAGATCCTGCCAGGAGCCTGTCAGGACAACCAGGACGATCAGGAAAATCAAAATCCTGCCAGGAGCCTGCCAGGAGCCTGCTAGGACCTCCAGGACCTCCAGGACAATCAAAATCCTGTCAGGAGGCCTCCAGGATCTTGGCATCCCAACAAAATGCTGATGCTCCTCCTCCTTTTAAAGTATTTCTTAGCCTCCTTTTTTACCCTAGCTAGCTTTCTAACTAGTAAAAGGTATAGTAGGAGGTTTATCTATATAAGCTAATCTATATAAGAATATTTTAGTATAATAATATATTTCTACTTAACCGGTAGTATATCTAGCATAAAATACTATTATATATTATTAATTATCAGTTATAGCTATATAGGTAAGCTAGAGTTAGGTACCCTAATACTTTTTAGTAATAGAGGTATCTATTAAGCTTTATATATTTAGTTCTAAATAGCGTATTAATTATACTCTTTACTTTAATAAGCATTATATAGCGTTTTAAACCCTTCTTACTTTATAGCTTAGCCTAGGCTATTATATAGTAAGTATACTTTAGTATTTTTCCTACTCCTTTCTCTACTACTTCTTAAATACTTCTTATACTCTAGCCCTTTTACTCCTTTTATACTATATTATAGATAGGTCTATTAGCTACTATCCTTTTAAGCTTATCCTATTTAGTAGGCTATATTAATAGCTTTATTCTAGGCTAGAGCTAGTAGGCTATTATAGCCTATATAGTATTATATTCCCTCTTAATATATTCACTTACTAGCCCTTTCTATATTTGTTTTATATTGGCTATAGCTAGCTCCTTTAAGTATATTTAGAGCAGCGGAAACTCTATCTTATATTTAAGCACAACTATTAATATTAATTTATATACCTTTATAATAATATAAAAGTATATATTCTATACTATACCTATCTAGTATAGCTTAGTTTTACTTATCTCCTTAGGCTTTATTTACTCTAGTAGCGAGTATTAGATGCTATATTTATATAAAATTACTAGCCGGACTATAGTAGAGTATATTATCTATACCTTTTAAAAGGAGGCGCCCTATATAAAGGTGATAAGCTAGGTTAGTATAGCTATTTAGGTAACTATCTTTACCTTAATAATATTAATATACGGCCCCTATTTAAGCTTTAAGTAAATCTATACCCCTAGTATAAATATATTACTAACTAGGCCCTCTATAAAGCTATATATATTAACTATAGCCTTTATATTAAACTTCTTATAGCTCCTTATAAAGTAAATAAAGTAATACTTTTTAAGGGTAAATACTACCCTATATTGGCGTACCTATATTATATATACTTTATATACCCTTTCTAGGGCTCTATAGTTCTCCTTTATAGTTTTACTATATATTAATATATTAGAGTTATTAATAAACCTAAATACTATAGTACTAAAACCTTAGGATATACTAGTATTTATCTATATTATTTGCGCTATATAGCCCCTAATTAAGAGCCTTATTATTTAATCCTTAAGGAAGGACTTTATAAACTATACTATCTAATATAGTATGGCCTGGGCCTTTATATTATAAATTATTCTTTTATAAAAAACTTAGTTAAAGGCCTTAGAAATATTAAGGCTAAGTAGTAAGGCTACTAGGTTTAGGTTACTCCTTTATACTATATATATCTATTAGGTTAATAGCTCTAGCGCTATCTATATTAAGCGCCCTAGCCTTATTCCTATTTAGCTAGCTAATAGTATACCTATCTTTTTTATAATTATAGATAGCTAGCTAGCTAGCTGCTATTTTTTTTTTAAAAAAAAAGTAGTTCTCTAATAGTATTAAGCAGCGTAATTAGCTAGTAGGCCTTTACTATAGTATAGGACAGCTTCTATAGTTTTTAAAGAACTACTATAATAGAGTTTTTAAATAGCTTTAGGTAATATCTAATTACTATATAGCTACTAAAGAGCTTAGCTAATACTAGGGCTAGCTACTCTCTATATATTTTAAAGAATTAATTAGTAATCTTTTTTAGACTTAGGGCCTTATTAGGGGCAAGCCCCTTTAGAGCTATAATAATATCCTCCTTTTCTATTTCTTTCTTTATAGTTTGCGGCTCTAGGTATATAAAATCTAGTATATTACTAAAGTCCGCCTCTATAGGTAGCAGGAAGAAATACTTTATAAAGATAGTAGCCTTATCCTTATTATTATAGCATAGGGTTTTTTTTTTCTAATTTGCTAATAGGGGGAAACTATAATAAAGCCTTTGTCTTCCCAACCGCTATATATATCTATTTTACTATCCTTTACACCCCCTTAAGGTCGTTTATTAGCTTCTTAATAGTCTACTTTTATAGCTTATTAGCCTCTTACTAAATTAGCCTTTTCTTTATATTATATATAACTCTATAGTTAATATAATTTAGTACTAAGAGGCCTTTTACGCCTAAAAGGCTTACTGTGACGGCTCGAACTATTAAATAAATGTCTCGACAGGGACTTGAACGAATGCTTGCAAGATAAAGCGAACGAATGCTATATTACGAAGATATTAAGCTAAGGAGTAAGAGAAGGTGGTAAGGCCACGTCTATATACATATGCCAAGCCTTAAGCAAACCCCTAACTAGGTGACGCGCCCTAGCGCCGTCACACTTACTAGGTTTCCTTTACCTTCTCTATATATTCTTTTAACTATACTTTAAAGGCTTGCGGTAAGGGTTATATACTAAGTACTATCTTTACTATAGTATTCTTAATTGCCTAGTATATAGCCTCTACTAGCGCGTTTAGTTTATCTCTTATATTGTATAGAAAACTATATAAAGGCTAAAGCTAGTCCTCTAGCTCGCTCTACACTACTTTTTAATTAGCCTTTTTCTATAGCGGTCTCCTAAGTAGTAGAAGGCCCTTTAGTATCTTTATATCTACCTCTATAGTAATAAAAAAGTAATTAGACCCTATATACTAGCAATTCTGTCTTTAACTCTATAGCGGCCTATTAGTAATTTAAGGGGAGGTAAATACTAAATCTAGTATACTTCTTAATATGCCCTTTACCTAAGTCTCTATATCTACCTCAGTAGCTAGGCTTAGGCCTACTACCTCTATAGCGCGGATAAGGTTATCTACCACGTTATCTACGCTTATTACTACTATATCCCCCTAAAAGGGATAATATAGATTAAAATCTCCTAATATTATATATTCTCCTTTAGTCCTTAGCAGCTCTAGTAGTATATAGAGGCTACTATTTATCTATTAGGAGTTATAGATATTATTAATCTAGATAGTTTACTTACGGCCTTCTAGTTTAATTATATATATGTCCACTAAGTAGTATATAGACGCCTACTTATTTATATAGAAATAGACCCTTATATTGCTAACTCCTATATATACTAAGTAGTAAGACTTTATAGTATATATTATATTTCTTTAATTCTTCTACTATAGCTCCTAAACGGCTAGTATATCTAATTAGGGGTCCGCCTACTTCGCCTCCTATAAGAAGTAGAGTAGCACGCCGTTCCTACTATTATTAGTATTATACTATATAATTATAAGCGGTTTCTAGCGTCCTAGTATAAGAGATCTATATTAGCCTCTAAGTTAGCTAAGTTAGTATCCTCTAGTGTCCGCTTACTCTCTTATAATATAGTTTTAGTGCCTATAAACGCTTTTTTTTTTAAATAAATAAAAATCTAGGCTTCTACTTTTACCTTTATATTAAGCTCTATACTTAATAGGGGCTCCTAGGTTACTAGGACCTAAATTAAAGTATATATACTATTATTAAGCGCTATTAGGGGTATTAATTAGAGTATTAATTAGAGGGTCCTTTAGCCCCTTTCCCTCTTAAAGTAGTTAATAATTTACGGCTAGCTAACCTTTTAAGAGCCCTCCTCTACCTATATAGGGCTCTTCTATATAGTTATCTCCTTTAGCTTCCTTTTCTTAGCTTATTATAAGGCCTCTTTAATAGTAATCTTATACTATAATTATAATTACTATCCGCTTATAGGCGCCTTATAGGCGCTAGCGTAGTATATTAGCGTAAAGGCTCTAATTATTATAGCCTTTTCCTACTATACCCGCTTAATACTATACGCCCCGCTCTATACCTTATAGCCTACCTTATAGTTAATAAACTTCTTAGGTAGATCTCCTATATAATTACTAATATTATACTATCCGGCATAGAATCTATATCTAGCCTCTCTTCTATAGCTCTTAGCTATATAGTTAAAGCCCTAGTATTTAGAGTACTGCGTTATTAGAAATGTCGTCTTATACCTTATAACTAGGTAGTAGTCTCCTTCTAGGAAAAGGCCCTAATTAAATAGTATATTTGCTACCTCTTTTAACTATATGCCTATAATAAGTAATAATTTAACCTTTTCTTCTATCTAGACTCTTTCTAGCCCTTTCTACGCTAGCCTCTATACTATAAGCCCCGCTATAGTATAATTCTGCTTTATTATGTCCTCTATTATCTACTTAGCCTTAATACTCTAGATGGTGAGGCTTATAGGTACTATATAGATCTCTACTAATACTAGTAGAATAGCTAGTATAGCGGAGCACTCTAGGACCTTTATCCACCCTATTTCTTATAATAGCCTATCTTTTATACCTTTATCTATAATATACGCCCTAATATTGCTACTTTATAACTTCTTTACAGCCTATATTTTATAGGTATTTAGAGGTCCTATAGCCTAGAGCTTATATACTAGGGCTTAGCTATTCTACTTTAAGGCCACTTTATAGTTAGCAGTATTACTTATTATGATGGCGCTGGGGCGCGTCACCTAGTCAGGGTTTCGCTTAAGACTTGGCATGTGTATATAGACGTGGCCTTACCA
The DNA here is from genome assembly GCF_001692895.1 of Cenococcum geophilum 1.58. Lineage (NCBI taxonomy): Eukaryota > Fungi > Ascomycota > Dothideomycetes > Gloniales > Gloniaceae > Cenococcum > Cenococcum geophilum. The sequence continues at coordinate 5,118,583 of NW_027137561.1, forward strand.
CCTTCTCTTACTCCTTAGCTTAATATCTTTGTAATACAGCATTCGTTCGCTTCATCTTGCAAGCATTCGTTTAAGTCCCTATCGAGACATTTATTTAATAGTTCGAGCCGTCACACTTATATAGATTATAATTTTATTTACTTTTATAGGCTTATTAGCAGCTTATTTTATAGCTTAGGGCATTAAAGGTATAGTGGTAGCGATATATATATATAGCTATAGACCTATAGATACTGGCCCGCTCTTTATAGCTATTATTATAGCCCTCTAGAAGGCGCTAATATCTATTTAAATTATCTTTATATTTTAGGCATATTATTCCTAAGTTCCCTAGGTCTAAATAAGCTCCACTAATATAGTAAAGGCTATTTAAAGGGTTATAATTATAGTAGTAAAGAAGAAAAGTATAGTAGTATACTTCTTATCTATATTAAGAGATTATTTCTATAGTACTTACTAGGTTTATTCTACGGCTTATATAGCCTATAAAACGCGTTCCTAAAGGGCGCGCTATCTAATTAGAGCTGTTGGGGTTAAGGGCTTATTTATTATTATAATCCGGCTTTAAAAGCTGTATATTAGAAAAATTATATATACCCCTACTAACGCCAAATTAGGGTATATAGTATTAATAGAAAAGGTTTTTATGGTCCTTTAAAGTTTATAGAAGCTCTATTTAGCTAATTTTAAAGGGGTTATTAATGTAACGGAACCTTGTAGCAGGAACTACGATGGGTTCTGTCAATGGGCTAGGTGTGTAGGAAATGTAAAGACAGTAGTCAATAACGTAATAATAACTGGTGGAGTGGTTGCCCAATAGATTAACTCCAATTGTATTCTAAGAATCACTATAAGGAAGGAACTATCTAGGTAGGGACTAAGGGTCCTTAAATACACAACCGTACTCCTAGGAAATCCTTTTTATACGTAATGTACGTCTTATATATAAGGTACGTAAGTTCCCTTTGTTCCTTACGTTCCTTACATAGCACCTTATGTGACTTTAGCTACCATTCCTTGTTATATGGTTCCATAGGTTCCATCCTAAACCGTGCTTATATTAACCAACTAGTCTCTTCTAACTCTTCTCTAAGTAGTCGTAACATCGTACTTAAAGCGTCCGTAATACTATCTCCCTCCTCTTTATCTTTGTCCTTAAAGATACCTAACATCTCTAAGTTATTTATTAGAGGTGTAATGTCTATCTAATTAATTTAGTTAATATTATTACTTATAATGCCTAAAGCTTCTTCTTCTTTACACGCGCAATGTCGTGCTCGCACTATTACTGCAATATTATCGCTTGGTAAAATAATGCTATCTCTGTATTCTTATTACTTAAAAGAGGGGTTAGTATATATCGCGCTGGCGAGTCCTTCGTCTTAACAACCTTCCTCTTATTCGGAGTGCACTAAAGCAAACATTTAATTGTCTTGCGATATTCGCTCTACTTCTAACGCTAAGTGTACGCGTCCTATGACTCTTAATAGTCTTTAAGTTCCCTAAGTAATTTATTATAGGGTCTTGTGTTTAATCTACTGCTGCGAAGCTTAATAGTGACTTAGCGCAGGCCCTTGCCAAGCTTAAGCGTTCTTAGAATGCGGAACAGAAGGCCCTAGATACTCGCATTGCGGCGTCTACCCATCTACTTTGTCTTAAGAAGGTGCGTAAGAAGGTCCGTTTTAAGGAGTGGAAGCTTGTGGAATAAGGTCTTTAGGAACTGGGTGATGAGAGAACTAACTCTCCTCCTATGGTGCGGGAAACAACTCCGAGTAATTCGGCAGTCGCTCTTCCTGGGTCCCCCTTAGATAACTCGTTCTTTGGCAATTCCTTTTTATTAATGTTGCCGATACTCCTGTACCTTTCCTATAGCGTTCTTTAAACTCTCTAGTGGTTCCTAGGTAGTCTTAGTGTAGCCTATCCACTTAACCTTATACCACGTTTTATTGTTAACGTCCTTATAACTAACAATCCTTAAAACTTGCCATTTATCTTCTTCCTGTCCTCTATACGTGTCTACCTCATAGACTAGTGGCTTAATATTTCCATATGCTAGCTCTAGCATTGCGATATACTGTATAGGGTAGATCTTTATTTTAGCTGGTAGGTTTAACTTAAACATAACTAGTAAAATCCTCTATGTAATTTTAAAAGGTCTTAGTCTGACGTGGTCCAACTTCTTACTTAGTTGTTAACTTTTGAAAATTTTGTATAGTAGCTATACTTTATCTCCCTCCTTAAGATCTGGTTCCTTAGATCTCTTAGCATTATAGTACTTTTTTATTCTTTACTGTACCACCTTAGCTGTTTCTATAAGGTCTACATAAAGATTTATTAAATCCTTTATTCTTTACTTAGCTCTACTACTTGTTTTCTTTGCTTAGCGTGGTAATAATAACGTTCTTAGCTCGTATTTATAATTCGCCTTAAATAGTAACATACCTATTCCTTCTTATGGTGTTATATTGTACGCAAACTATATAACTAGTAATAGCGATACCCAATTATTCTATATATAATTAATATAATGCCTTAAATACTATTCTAGTATTTAGTTTAATCTTTCTATTTAACCGTCTATCTGCAGATAATATGCAGTAAAAGTTACTGCTTAAACTCCTTATTCCGCTAAGAATACCTCCCAAAATACTGCTATAAATCTTAGATCTCTATCTAATATAATTTTGCTTAGTACTCCATGTTTTACAAATACTTCTTTAATATAGATTTTAGCGATATCTTCCGCTAAGATTTCTTCTATATAGGCTATAAAGTATCCCTACTTTATAAGCTTGTCTACTATTACTAAGATCGCGTTATAATCTTGTCCGGTAATAGGATCTCTTAATTTTAGCAACTTAATAATAAAGTCCTATAATATAACCTCCTATAGTCTCTTTAGTGTTTTAATAGGTTATAGCCCTCTATACGGCTTATGCCTTATTAGTTTATTTCTTTAGTAATTTAAATACTCTTTAGTAACCTTCCTAGCTATTCTCTAAATTCTGTTAATAATATACTTCTCCTAAAGTCTTAATACTAAGCCCGTAGCTTTATTATATTCTTAAGTTAGTCCCTTATAAAAGTCCTTTATAAACTACTCTACTATATTTTTTAGGATATACTTTACCTCTTAATTTTCGTATATATCCAACTGTAGATCTTCTAGCTATACTTTTAGAATCCTTTATACCTAAAAGCTTTCTAGTATCTTATAAACCTTTTCTAACTTATTCTCCTAAGTTACTATAATTTTTAGATAATTATACCTAATTAATCCGTCTATATCTTTTCGCAGTAAAGCCCCTAATGGCTTATTATTATTTTATAGTTTAGCCTTTTAACTTAGAGTATCTACTCGCGTATTATCTATACCTTTAGTATACTAAATCTTAAAATAGTATTCTATAAGTATCTCTGCCTATCTAACCTATCTTTAGTTAAGTTCCTTTATTATTAGGAATCCTATTAGGTTTTTATAATCTATTTTAACTATAAATAGTTTTTCTATGCCTTATAAGAATGCTCTTTATTTTTTTAGTACTATAACTATACCTAACAACTCCTTATTATAGATGTTATAGTTTAACTCTAGTAGTATTATCTTTTAACTATAATATGCCACTAGATGCTATCTATTTAGATACTTTTATATAAAATATACTCCTAGTATAAAGTCTAATATATCTATTTCTATAACCGTCTCTAGTCCTAGTTAATAGATCTTAAGAACTGGCTTCTAGGTAAACAACTCTTTAACTTTATTAAAGAGTTTTTACTATTCCTCTTCCCATACCTATAGTTCTTCTTTCTTTATTAATCGCGTAAATGGTTTAATATTTTTTAACTATTGCGCTATAAACCTTCTATAGTAATTATAAACCCTAGGAACAATCTTAACTACGTAATATTCTCTAGTTCTTACTAATTTACTATAGCCTTAATCTTCTTTAAATCTATACTAAGTTAGCCTAGTTTAATAATAAATCTAACAAAATCGGTCTTCCTAGTAAAGAACTCGCATTTCTTAATTACTACTAGTATTTATTCTTCTTATAGTCTCTTTAAAACCTATTTAATATATTTTCTATATTCTTCCTTATTTATTAAGTAGATAATAATATTATTAAAGTATACCATAATAAATTCATCTAAATATTCTTTTAATATATTGTTAATACGCTTCTAGAATATTGCTAGTGCGTTTATAAGCCCGAATTATATAACTAATAGTTTATATAGTCCTTCCTTTAACCTAAAGGCTGCCTTTTATTTATCGCCTTCCTTAATCCTAATCTAATAGTATACCTATCTTAGATCTATCTTCGTAAAGATTTACGCATTACTAATCCTATCTTAGATCTCGCTAATTAAGGGTAAAGAATACCTATCCTTCCTAATAATACTGTTTAACTGTCTGTAGTTAATATATAGCCTTAATTTACCATTCTTTTTTGGTACAAATAGTACTAAATAACCCGCTAATAACTGTGATGGTCTAATATATCCTTTTCATAAGTTCTCCTAAATAAACTCTTTTAATACTCTACCTTCTTTTTTAGTAAGCTTATAGATTGGAAAGAATCTTAGACTTATTTCTAGTTCTAACTTTATTTTATAGTCCTATACTATATACTCTAACAGCTTTTTACTTTTAGGTGACCATAGTTTCTTACCATACTTATAGTATCTTTTTAGTATATAGCTTAGCCCTTTTTCTATTTCTTTATAGGTTGCTCCTACTTAGTACTATACTAACTTAGCTTATTATTATATCTTACGGCATTAAGTATTCCTAATATTAACCTAACCTATAATCCAATTAATCCTTAGATTATATTCCTATAACTAAGGTATTCCTAATACTGCCTTATTATTCCCTAATAGTAATATATTAAAAGATATCTTAACTTATCTTCCTTTAATAGTTAACTAAATAGGTCCTATTTTAAGGTTAATAATGCCTTCTCTATAGGCTATCGGATCTCCTAAAATTATTACTAATAGGTAAGGGCATTCCTTCTATCTATATAGTAACCCTATTCTTTTAACTACTGCTAGCGAGATATAGTTCCTTATTACTCTACTATCTATTAGTGCCTTAAACTGTTAATCCTACTACTTAACTTATAAATTTAATTATTGTTCTAGAATTCCTTTAAGGGTCTAAGGCTCTACTACTAGCTCCCTCTGGTCCTATAGGCCTCCACTTTTCCTAACTATTAGCTGCTTAATCCTATTTATACTTAGTCTAACTTAGGCTAATACTTAGTTCGCTTTTTATCTTTAATATGCTATAGATAGGTGTTCTCTAGATATTCCCACTATTATCATTTATTTAGGCATTCTTCCGTAAAGAATCTTCCTAGTTAAAGTATTAAGTCCCCTTATTCTTAAACTTCTACTAGGTGCTAACTATATATATACTTAATATTACGATACTTCACCTTATCCGTTATTTAATACATTCTTATTAAATACTTTCGGTTTTTATCCTTTGGTGCTCTATATATATTATACACATCATCTACGCATACTATCCATAATAGTATGTAATATGCTTAATGTCTTAGGTTAACTCTTAGTTCGTCTTTATCCTAGAGTTTAAACCTCTTATATTAATCTAGGCGTTACAACTTCGTTTACGGGTACTAAGATTCGCCTTTTACTTCTTCAGTCCTCTAATTGCTCCTTTAGATCTTTTAATATTATAATTAAGGCCCCCTTAATATAAGTTATAGCCTTCTCTATAATTAGGTGGTTTTAGACAACTTTCTCGTCTAACTATATATAGAAATCTTCCTACTTATCGTTATATCGTTGCCTATACCACTTTTAGTATAGCTGCTTAAGTATATACGGCTTATTCGTAAGAAAATATCTCTTTATTACTGCGTTATAATAGCCTTTAGTATATTATTCCTTAAACCTAGTGTCACAGCGACTCAGTTAATTGAGGCACGGGCGCCGTAGAACGTATGCAAGCCTGTACAATTGGTAGTCTATTGACCCGGATATCAAGATGAGGAGCAGAAGAAGGTCGTGGAAAGGACACGTCTATATACATGGAGCCAAGACGTAAGCGAACCCCCCTGACTAGGCCTTATCCAGGTTACGCGCGTCAGTGCCGTAACACCTAGTAGAAATCCCTAGATCCTCTTCTTGTTCCAGTTTAATAAGCCACTTAGCTCTTAGTATGCCTGCTCTAGGCCTATTAGTGATCCTTTGTACTAGCGCTCTATCCCTTATACGTCCTAATATACTAGATCTCTTATCTAGTTTCTGTTCTTGCCATAAGGTAATTCTTGCCCTAAATTCCTTTATGGTTTCCTTTACATCGCGTCTTATAAGTAGATCCTTAAAGTCTTCCTACTTCTTAATCTTAGTGTTAACTTTTTAATCTTTAGGCTAAACACTGTGTTCCCCTAATAAGTCCTTTAGGTTTATATATCTGTCTCCTAATCTAATCGCTATTTGCGCTATAGATTCTCTAATCTATAAAGAAGCTCCTTACCTCTTATTTATAGGTATTCTAATCCACACTCCAAATTCTTAACCCCTTAGATTCTTTAATCCTAAGCTTACTTTTAACTTAAGCTTAGCTCTAGCCTTAGTCCAACTAGGCTTAACTGGTGTCCTTATCTCATCTTAAGAGTCCTAAATCTCACTTATCTCGTCTTAAGAGTTTTATACCGTTAGGAATTCTTATCCCAAGCTTATTTATATGTCTTTAAACTAAGCTGCTACTCTACTCCATTAGTTTCTATCCGTTATAGGTCTTTAAGCTTACCTTATCTCGTCTTAAGAATCTTAGTCGTCTCTTATCTTATCTTAAGAATCTTAAGCCTTTAGCCTTTTACCTTTATTAAGTGGTAAGCTAGCACTAGCAGTCGTCTGCTTACTTAATTATCTTTAAATATTACTCCTTTCATCTTATAAAGTAATAAATGCTGTATCTAATAGTGTTATAATACCCGTTACTAAACCTTACTCTATAGCGGTCTCAGTCTCTACTTCTATTGCGTTATTAAGGTTTAGATACCCCTAATTAGTTCCTTTACTATCCTCGTTGCTGTTAATTAATAAGTACTCCGACTCCATTATTATTATTACTAATTATTGTCCGCATGTTACTGTAATATCTTAATCTAGCTTATAAAGTCGATCTTATTTTTTATCTAACTCTTTAGTTCCTTTAAGTCCTTTTAACTTTAGCTCTTATAGCCAATAGCTTGCACTATACTTAGCGTCTTTATAAATTTGGTATACGTTATTATAACAAAACGCGAAACTATTAATTAAACACTCTTTTGTTCCTTATAGTACACTATTATCCCTCTATATATATATATTATATACTATTAGTCTAGTTCCCTTTATTATATAGTAACTTTAACTATCTTTATAATCCCTTGCGAAGTAACCCTATTTTCCACAATTTATATAAGCTCCATTTCTAAACTATTAACTTTATTATAGAGTCCACCTAAACGTCTTCTGCTATTAAGATCTCTAGTTTAGCCTCTACTCCTTAGTCCTCTAATTACTAGATCTTTAACCTCTAGGTTTTCATAGTTTCTTACTCTATCTCTTATAGGCTTCTTTAGTACTACTTAGGTCTATTAGCTCCGCGCCATACCATGGTTTCTAACTTAGCTTTAGTCGTTGCGTACTCTGCGCCTTATATAACTATAGAACTCTATCCTAGCCTCTCTTAGCCTGTTCCCTTTAGAAGATCCTATTATTAATCTTAATCGCTTAATCTATTAATTCCCTTAGGGTGTCTATATCTTCCATTAGAATAATTACATCCTAAACTTTAGCCTTAAGTCCTTATTTATACTGTGCTATAAGCGCCTTATTATTCCATTTAACTTACGTTATAAGTATTTAAAACTATATCATGTACTTAATTGCTAAAGTTCGCTATATTAGGTCCTAAAGCTTCCTTTCTGCTATAGTCGTTGCTTCCAGGTCCCTAAATATCTATATTAATTGCTCCGCGAATCCTACCTAGCTAAAAAACACAAATCGTACCTTTTAATTAGTAGTAGTTATTCCGTTAGTCTATATTTTCGTTAAGTAGGGTTTAAACTATTTAAGTGCCCAACCTATTAGAAATAGTCCTATATAGGCTATTTAGTCCATTATTGTGGCTAACTTAGCCCCTTCTTATATGACTTTAAAATACATCTACGTTAGAAATCCTTTAAGCTTTAATCTCTCTCCTAAGAATTATTCAATTAACGGTAACTTAACCTTTACTACTCCAATTCTATTAAGTCTATTTTTAAGTGTTATATTATTTTCTATTAATCAATCCACTATTTCTTATAATTATTCTACCGTTACAGGTTATTATAAGTTAGTGTCCGCTATACTAGTATTACCCCCTAACCTTAAAGTAGTTGCCGCCGTTAATAGCGTTATGGTGGCTGCTTTTAGTGGTATATTATTTAACTTTCTATATTTAATACTATAACTAGGTAGTAATTGTGTAACGGAACCTTATAGTAGGAACTACAATGGGTTCTATTAATGGGCTAGGTGTATAGGAAATGTAAAGATAGTAGTTAACAACGTAATAATAACTAGTGGAGTAGTTGCCTAATAGATTAACTCTAATTATATTCTAAGAATTACTATAAGGAAGGAACTATCTAGGTAGGGACTAAGGGTCCTTAAATACACAACCGTACTTCTAGGAAATCCTTTTTATACGTGATGTACGTCTTATACGTAAGGTACGTGAGTTCCCTTCGTTCCTTACGTTCCTTACGTAGCACCTTATGTGACTTTGGCTACCATTCCTCGTCATATAGTTCCATAGGTTCCATCCTGGACTATGCTTGTATTAACTAACTAGTCTCTTCCAACTCTTCTCTAAGTAGTCGTAACATTGTACTTAAAGCGTCCGTAATAATTAATAGGAAATTGCATTATATTTATATAGAATAGAAGTTAAATATTTATACTAATAGTATTATAAAATAATAAGCTCTATACTATAGCTATAGGTAAAACTTTAAAAGGTAAGTAAGTAACTAATAAGATACTAGCTATAGCTGTTTAAAATAATATATATAAGTAACTCTATTACCTAATAAGTATACTATACTATAGCTATATATACCTATTAGGTAATAGAGTTACCTTACTTATATATATTATTCTATATAGCTATACCTAGTATCTTATTAGTTAGTTACTGTCGGAACGTTAGTTATATAACGCGGTCATGGGACCACGAAGCGAGGCTAGCTGATTTAACCTTAGAGCAACCCCTTACTTTTAGACAATAATTAACTACTAACTTTAACACCGCATACGTACTACTATAAGTGATATTTATACACGTTGATAAAGCGAGTATACCGACACTAATTAGTAGACATATAGATTAGGAAATACGTAATAAGCTAGAGCTTAAGAACTGTACTAGAAATAGTATACGGATCGCTTAGCCTTATCTATTTTAGTTAAAGGAGAAAGCTATATTACCCTCAAAGCTTAAGACCACGTATTAGCTTAACTGCTAACGCGTTAAATCGCCTAGAGAATTATATTTTTGCCTAAAGAAGATTATAGCCTCCCTTAAGCTTAAGAGAATTTGTGCTAGCTTTACAGCTAATATAATAGATCGCTAAGAGAATAGCAGTCTTGCTAAGAACACTTTATAGGCCTAACGGCTGTAGAGAACGTATACCCCTGACCTTGACTATAACCCTTGACCTTAACCTTAACCTTAACCTTAACCTTAAACTTAAACCTTTGGAACCTCTACCTAACCTTAAACCACAATATACATAAAGACACGATAATATGGAAATTAATTAGAAGGAGAGAATTGCTAAGTACGGCTACGGAATTAACTTAGAGACGGCTATAAATGATAATCTAACGGAGTATATAGAGACTAAGATGCACCTATACACACGATCCAACCTTATAGACTTTTTATTATAGATAGTGTTTTAGAAAGACTTTAAGGACTTTACGCTAGAGATCTTTAAATAAGTATAATCTAATACTAGGTTAGAAATCCGTAACTACCTAGTTAAAAGAGGAGTATATATTATTAAGCAAGATAAGAGATACCCCTTTAGTAAAGTGCTGACGGACGTCGCTAATAAAAAAGAGTTTCACGAATAGACGGACGAAGAGATTAGTTTAGCCCTTAATAATATTAAGCTAATAATTACTATAGCTCTATAAAACTAACTTAATTTGACCTTAAATAAGCTTACTATAGTTCTACTAGCGTTAACACCTCTTTATAGTCCCTTACTAGCTACATAAGCATCTCCAGCTCTACTACTAGCTACTCCGCCAACTCTACTAGCTATTCTAACTGCTACACCACTAGCTACCCCAATTGCTGCACCGCTAGCTACTCTAATTGCTATACCGCTAGCTACCCTAATCGCTGCCCCCGCTACCCCTATTACCTCTACTACCCCTCCTAACCCTTAGTCCTCTAATTACAACTAAATCCACACTCTTATTAACTAATTGCTATAGTTAAGAGAGCAGTAACTATAGCAACCGCAGTAACCGTAGCAGCTATATATATATATACTACCTAAACTAGCTATACCTAGTGTAGAGTAAGGACCTAGGCAAGGACCTAGATATAATAAAGAGGTGGCCACGATTATAAAGATCTATATAGATGACTAAAAGTATAATAGAGTTAGTAACAGCTTTAACTTTAAGTTAACTATCTTCTATAACATCTATAAGAAGTCTAGCTTACTACTAGAAGGCTATATAGTAGCATTCCTTAGTATACTAAAAGGGCTTTCTTAGGACCACTACTATAATAGCAACCTTAAGTTAAGACCCTTTACTGAAGCCTATAACTATATATAATAGTTCTTTAAAGGGCTAGAATACTATTATAAGAACCTTATAGAGTGGAATAGTATAACCCTTTAAGAAGTTATAGATGAGAACCCTAATAAGTTAATCTATTAGAACTTCTAACTGCTTATAGATAAACTACTAAAATAACGTTATAGATTATACCTAGACTTCCGTATAAACCGTATTCTTATAAATAAGTTAGTTACTGCTTACTAGGGAGTACTAGTATGCCGTATTACTGTCTCTAACCCCTTAAAAGACCTTTCTTAGTTAATTAGTAAGCTATAATCCTCTATTATTATATAGGACAAAGAATACCCCTTATAGGCCTTAATGAGACCGTCTTACTAAGCCTTTTTTACGGATTAATGCTACTATTAGAATGACCAAAGTTAAGACTAAAACACTAATTGCTATAGTAGCAATTGCTCTTATAGAACTAATAGCAGACTAAAGGCCAAGTGCTACGTCTGTAAGAAGGAGGACTGCCGTTTATAGAAATATATAGAGGAGGAGCGTAATTGGTCTAGAGACGACTATAAGAGACGCTTTATTAATATTAAAGGCCGCAAAAAGGGTAACTTTAATAACCACTTTAAGTAATACGTCGCTGCTTGCGAAAGAGATAAAGATAATAATTTAGACTTTAAAGCCTATATATACGACGCTAATGACTCTAGAAGCAATGCCGGAGAACCTAACAATAATTCTGCCTATATTACCACCTTTAGAACATTTACTATAGAGGAAGTAACCTCTATAAGCGTAGATGTAAGCTTTGTAGTGTGGGAATTGAACGAGCAACTTGATTGTAAATGTAGCTCTAAAGCGTCTATATATACACGAGGAAGGTGTAAGGAATAAGATAAAAGGGTAGACTAATATGTAGTCGAAATAGGGTAATATAAGATATACGAGGTATACGAGGGTAGTGCTAACGCTAGTGAATAGGGTAATATGCAAGGTCCGGTAGTCGGTTACAGTAGAGCTAGCTAATAAGGCTTATATATACCTGCTTATAGCTTTAGAACTTACCATAGAGTCTGCCACGGAACCTTATATAGAAACTAACCCATTTGCTTATAATACGGCTACAACCACAGCGTTATAATATACCTTAACGGTTTTTATAGGAATTATAATTAATATAGGCGCTTCGCGTAAGTCTATAGCTGGCTATAGCCAATTCTAAGCTTTATAGGCCGTAGATAAGTCTATAAGTCTTAATATATTAACTAAGGGCTAAGTAACTATCTAATTTGGGATTAGAGCCATTATATCTATTGGAACTATAGACGTTAATAGCCCTATAGGTAAGATATAATTCTATATTATTAAAGCAGATACTTCTTTCCTGCTTTGCTTAGTAGATATAGATAGACTCTATATTAAATACGATAACCTAAAGGACGTTATTATTACTCGCACTAAAAAGGTGCCAGTAGTTAGACGATTTAGCTACCTATTTCTCTTATAAAACTTCTCCTTATAGTCTTACCTTATTAAGTCTTTTAATACGAACCCTTGCTATTTAACCAACGTAGAACTACGACGTCTATACCGTTAATTTAGTTACCCGTTAGTTAATAGACTATAAAGGCTTCTTAATAAGGCTGGCTACGGCTATAATACTAATAGATCTGCTATTAAAGAGCTAACTAGACTCTACTACTACTGCTAAAAGTTTAGCAAATCTCTAGGTAGATTTTGCTTTACCTTATAAGACGACGTTAATTTTAATTACAATATTATTATCGACGTTATGTATATTAGCGGCTCCCCCCTACTACACATAGTTGACAAAGTAACTTAATTTTAAGCTGGTAGATAGCTACGAAATATTAGCGCTAAGTATACTTAGGACATTCTACAAATATGCTAAATTAATAGCTATTTAGGACTACTAGACTTAATTACCACAGACGCTAGAAAGAACTTCGTTAGTAAGGAGTTTAAGTACTACGCTACTACTATGGGAGCAACTATAAAGTTAGTTCTAGTTAAATTACATAACTCTATTAGAATAGTAGAGCGCTACTATAGTCCGCTACGACAAGCCTACTAAATTATTACAACTAAAATCCCTAAAATTAGTAAGGAGATGGCCCTATAAATAGCTTTTAAAGCCATTAATAATATAGCTGGCCTAGAGGGCCTAGTCCCTACACTCCTAGTCTTTAAAGCCTACCCCCAAATAGTTAAATTGGACGCGCTATTACCTTCAGTTATATAGCGAGCTGCGGCTATTAAGAAAGCAATAGTAGAAATCTAGAAGCTATAAGCTAAACAATAGATCACTAACGCTCTTAATATGCAAAATGGACTATAAACTAACGCTATTTACGGCTTTCTACCTAGTTCGCCTGTCTTAGTTTAGAGAGAAGGTAATATTAGCTAAAGTGGTTATTAGGACAGGCCATATATGCTGCTTATTATTAATAGTAAGACCTATACCGTAAAGCTACTAAATAGACCTACGACCTTCCGCTTTATGGTTGTAAAACCTTACCTACTAGACCTATAAGACTTAGTTAAACTACAAGAGCCTATTAAATTAGCTAAACCAGTACCTTTACTAGCTAAACCTTAATTATTACCTAAAACTAAACCACAGCCACTACTAAAGCGAGGCAGAGGTCGCCCCCGTAAATACCTATTATTTACGGCTATTGCAGACATAGCCGCTATAGACGCTATAATAAATATAGGCACTTTTACAGGTAATATTGCAGATATAGCTGATATCGCTATCTACCTATAGGACGATAATACCGTAGATATAGCTGATACTACTATTTACTTATAGAACGAAGGTAATACCTAATTTAGCGCTTTACAATAAAAGGAGGTTATAGGCCTACTTAAGAAAGGCGTCTTTAAGATTATTAAGCTACATAATATACTAAAGGGGGTTAGACTCTTTAACTTATGGTTCGTTAATAAGATTAAGAATAAGGGAACTAATAAAGCCTTTAAGAAATTATAACTTATTATATAGGCCTATAACGATTTAAAGAAAGAGCTAGTCCTTACTTAGTTACTAATAATTTAACAAGTTAGCTAGCGGCTAATTCTCTATATCGCTGCTATGCTACTATAGACACAACTTTACCTCTAAGATATCTTATAAGCCTACGTCTAGTCTACTATAAACCTAAACCGCGAGTTTTACGTACGACCACTATATAAGCTAAATAAACAATTAGGAATTAATAAGGACTCTATTCTAAAGGTTATAAAACTACTTTATAGAGTGCCTAAAGCTAAAAACTACTGGTTTAAGACCTACTATTTACACTACGTTAATTAGCTGCAAATAAACTAGTCCACGTACGACCCTTACTTGCTTTACAGCAATAAACCTTTTAGAATTATTAGCCTATAAACTAATAATACGCTATTCCTTGTAGATAATACCTTTATAGAGGCTAAACAAAGTAAACTATATAAGGCTAAATTTATAGCTAAAGAATAAGAGTAACTAACTACTAATACACTAATTAAGTTTAATAAAGGGCTTATTTAATTAACATAAGATAGGAGTATTACGCTAACATAAAAGCGCTAGTGTAAGAACCTTAGTGTAGTTAATACTACGCTAGCAGATAGTACTAGCTCTAGAGGGGTTATATATAACCTACTTACGCTAAAGAACTAGTATATTACTTAACGCGCTAGAGGAGCCTATATTGCCTTAGTTTATTAGCTAAAGGCTTTATTTAACTTATCCTTTGCTACCTAGGTAATTAATCCTAAGGAGGTAGACGTAAAGGAGTTAAATAAGCGCCTAAGTTGGCAGACTTAGAACTTATATAGAGGTCTTAAGTTTATTAAATTGGAGGCTAAGACCCTATAGCTCTTAGTCTTTACGGACGCTTCCTTCACTAATAATAAGGACCTATCTTCGCAAATTAGCTACGTTATTATACTAGCTAACGCAACTAAAAAGGTTAATATTGTCTATTAGAGCTTAATTAAGTGTAAAAGAGTTACTAGAAGCGTTCTAGCTTCTAAACTCTATAGAATGGCTTATGGCTTTAATATCGCCGTTACCATTAAGTCTACGGTAGACAAGGTCCTATAGATTAACCTCCTACTTATGCTTTATACCAATTCTAAGTCGCTATATAACTGTCTTATACAACTCGGAACCACATAAAAGAAGCAATTAATAATTAATGTAATATACCTATAATAAGCCTATAAACGTTGGCAGATTACAGAGGTTAAATAGATTAATAGTAAAGCTAACCCTACGGACGCGATGACTAAGGGGAAGCCTTATGTTGCTTTATAGCGACTTATTAATACGAACCAAGTTAATATATAGGCTGTAGGTTGGGTAGAACGTAAGGAGTAATAGAAGGGGTTTTGCGGGTTATATAACTGGCAGAAGATAGCAGAAAGTTATATAACTAGTAAAAGATAGTAGAAAGTTATATAACTAGCAGAAGATAGTAGAGAGTTATATAACTAGTAGAAGATATTAAAAAGTTATATAACTAGTAGAAGATAGTAAAGAGTTATATAACTAGTAGAAGATAGTAGAAAGTTATATAACTCGTATTATTATATTACGGATCTATAAAAGGAGCGTAGAAGCTATTGCGTATATACTATAAATAGTCTAAAAGTAGACTTAACTTTAGAGTGTAGACTAGCCTTCTTTTTAGAGTTGCTCTAGTGTTGGAACGTTAGTCATGTAACGCGGTTACGGGACTACGAAGTGAGGCTAGCTGATTTAACCTTGGAGCAACCGCTTACTTCTAGACAATAATTAACTACTAACTTTAACACCGCATACGTACCACTACAAGTAATATTCGTGCACGTTAATAAAGCGAGTGTACCGGCAGTTACTTACCTTTTAAAGTTTTATCTATAGCTATAGTGCAAAGCTTATTATTTTATAATAGTAACTAGTAAGATACCTAAGGCCCTATAGATTTAATCCTTAATTTTACTTAGCTAACTTAGGGATAGCCTTTACTAGTTAATATATTAAGTCTATCTTCTATAACTAAGGTCCTTATAACTAGGGTTTATAACCTATTAGTAACCTATTAATATAACTAAAGTATAAGGCGACCTTTTTAAGCACTATACTATAGCTGTTAGAGGTTTAATATACTAAGCCTATATACCCCTAAGGTATAGTATTATTAATTCTATTTATTGCCTAATTTAGTCTCTCTTTTAAGTCTATATAGGCTTCTACCTTCTATATATAGGAAAAAACCCCTAGTAGGGGGAAAACCTAAGTATATCCTTTTAGCTAGTCTTATACGCTCCGCCTTTGCCAAGTATATATATATTTATAATAAGTCTACCTTATATACTATACTTTTAAGGTATCTTTAGAAGATCTAGAGGGGAAGGGGGGTAGTAGTAGGAGGGTTTAGTAATGCCTATAAGCTATTATAATTAATTAATTAGTTATATATATAGTAGTAGTTCTTTAATTAACGTCTAATACGGATCCTATCTTGGCCCACGCAGACTACTCCGTTACAGGGGGGAAAACTTGTAATTTATATGAAGAAAACCCTGCAGTTGGGGGAGGAAAAACCCTATGAGCAGCCTCAGTAGGATGAAAAACCCCGATTTGCCATATTTGCATATAGCAGCGGCCCTGCGGGCCTACTGCACGTCCTCCTCCTTAGATGTTTTGAACTCCTTGGGAACCACTGCTTCCTTCTCTAGCTTATTAAAGCTAGGGTTCACTACGTCCCAGCTAGGCCTTGCTAATCGATTACTGTGTCTTATTATCTCTTTATGTCCTATATCTTGCCTATCCCCTATATACTATCTCTTATATAGACCACTGCTATATACGCCTTACCTCCCCCCCCCTAGAGCCATTGAAGGCGTAAGGGGGATTTATCCGTTCTAACCACCGTAATACTAATAAGCGAGCGGGATATTGTGTTGTATTTGGGTATTTTTTGTGCCTAGGCCCTAGCTAGGCCCTCTCTAAGGGTCACTACTCCGTTAAAAGGAGATAGGGAAAACCATGGGTCGCAATCCAAGCTGCTAGGTAGTATTTGGTAGTTAAAAACGGTAAGTGACTGTATGCTCCGCGGGCGACTGCCCTAGGGGTTAGGAGGGGCCGTATATTTGCTCGTTCGTTCGTTCGCTCGTACGCTTGTTTATCCGTTAATATAAGGTCGTTAATGCTTTCTATTAGGGGCTAGGGGATGCTTTTAAAATCTGTTTATCCACGTTGGATTATATAGGTGCTTGGTAGGAGAACTAGTGGCTATATTATAAAGGGGTACCGTTAGTAGTGGTTTTTGAGATCTTACCATCCCATATAAAAACTTTTTACTACGCCCTATAACGCATATAACTACCAGGTCCTACTTGCACGCGCTATATAACGTCTCTACGTTAGCTCTAGATCTGAACTTTAAAGACCTAGGTTTGTAGCCGTTACCATATATAGGTGCAGAATCCGTTTTTGACGGCCTAGTTATATATATAAATACCTATATAAACACCTATATAAATAAATAAATATTTATATAATTTCCTATATAATTGTCTTTATAAACTCTATAATTAATTTCTAGTATAAATATATATGTCTATATACCTATATATCTACGCACCTATATATCTATATATCTATATAAAGCTCTATATAAGGCTCTATATAAGGCTCTACTTAAGGCTTATATAAAGCTCTATATAAAGCTCTATAAAAGCTCTATATAAGGCTTTATATAAAGCTCTATACAAGGCTCTATATAAAGCTCTACACAAAGCTTTGTATAAAGCTCTGTATAAAGCTCTATACAAAGCTCTACGCGGAGCTCTGCGTAGGGCTCTATATAAGCCTCTACTAAAGCTCTATATAAGGCTTTATTAAAGCTTTACGCGAGGCTCTACCTAAAGCTTACCCCCTTCTATAAAGCAAATCTATACCTACTAGTAGTCCTTAGTTATTATTTAAAGCTAGCTTGTCGGTTTGGGTACTCTAGCTACGGTAGGAAGAGGGCGGTAGTGGTCGTGGGAGAGGTGCGGCTGCTACAACTCGGGGGCGTCGGGCGCGACGACGAGATAATAAATTGGAATCGGGCAAATTGGGTAACGTAGTCTTCTTCGCCAGGTTTAATTTGGTAATTCTAGCCATTAGGAATAGCTTAGGGAGCTATAAAAGTTAAGATAATTTGGCTTAAAGTAGGTGTATATAGGCCTAAATACCCCGCGTAGGATTAATAAAAATCTAAACCGTGTACCAGACCTTCTAACGAAGGTCTTGCCAAAAGCAGCTAGCGGCTTGGCAAGGTAAGCCTTAGCAAGAAGGTCTAGGAACGAGACAATGCGATATAGCGCCTGCTAAGGCTTAGTTACAGCTTATCTTATAAATTAAACGCTTTATAGTAAAATTTGGTTATAGGGTAGGGGAAGCGCGTGTAACGGCTCCCTATATCCCCCCTAAAATCTTCTGCGATGCGTAGGCCTTTATTAAGGCGCTTTAACCTTACTTACGGTTTCCTCGACTAAAATTATATATAGCTACTTTAGGAATATACTAGACTCCCTTTATCTATCTATTGTTTTATAACCTATAATCTAATAGCTCTCTATATAGCAGCTTTAGAAAACTAAAATAGTATATGTCTAATCTTACTTATTAAGCTGCTGAAATTTCTCCAGAGTAGGTGTTCGTACGCCTTATCTTACTCCACTAAACATCATTCTATATCCCCTCTTATGGTAAGGGATTTGTGTTAGACGGACAAGTCACTTATAAGAACTTTGTTGATTGAAGCTGGCTCTAGAAGCTCTCTATATATATAAGGAAGGGGTAGTGAACTAAGTCGATAACCAAGTTAATAACCGAGTCAAGATGGTAAGAAACAGGGTGGTAAGTTATAAAAAATACTACACCGCCCTCGTATTAAGGTTGCTGATGTATAGGACCCTTATAGGCAAAGCCGTTGTTTTTAGCCGCTAATTAACACTAAAAAGACCGGTCCTATTAGCAGCGTTAATTAGGACAATATATAGCCTTATTATATTATATTAATAGCGCTATATTACCTTCCTATAAGAGTATAGATTAGGGGTATCTATGACTTATCCACCGTGTATATATAGCCTTATTCTCTTTATAGATTTCAATCTTTATATAAGTTTCCCTAACGTACGGACTTCCGATTGACATGTTGATACAAATACTATAAGACTAAAATAGGCAGCTAAGACGTGAATAGAGTAGCACGACTCCACCAGTACCAAGGCAGACACACTGGCCAGGTTCTTTAGCCATCTACTTTGTCAGAAAGAAGGGATTCTTGTCTTATTCCCTCCCGATCTAACATCTCCTGAAAACTACAAAGATGCTCACTCCTCGCTTTATCCGTCTCGGCGAGGGGATATTTAAAGAGATATATAAATCTAGAACATACCATACGTAAGGCTAGGGTACTTAAACCGGACAACTCGTCATAAATTAAAAGAAGGATTTCAGATGGTAATCGGTAGAGCCTACTGTGCGTTATATTATTGGATATTCTTGAATAGGCAGAATAGGCGCCGTTTCCACCTCTGCAGCCATCTGCTCCAATGATAACGCATCTTCGGTTTTGGGCGNCATGGTATCCTCCTCAGTCAAAATTCTTCAAGAAAATTCTCCCTTAGCCAGAAGGGCTGTATTGCATTACCGCATAACGGCAGTGATACGTGAAAGGCCCAAGATCATAAGATAATATGGACGCTGGAGGAGAGTCAAGCGTCTATTAGACGCATTAGTAACGCGTAAGTAGGAATTCCGAGAACGATTGAAATATAGGGAAGAGGGTTATGCGATTTGGGGTAGGATATATCTATATCAGTAAAGTTCGACGGTTTGAACTTTAAAGTATCTTCTATACAGGATGCAGAGGAAAGCTACCATCTCATTCGCGGTTCGACATAGGTCTAGAAGTGCCCTGCTTCCTCTTCCTGATTAGGCGATGGTATTTAACTTATACAATCGTTCCTACCCACGTTATACTTGCTTTAAATAAGTCTCAGAGGTCCCTAAAGATATGGCCAATCGACTCGAAGATTAACGACAACCTTAAATGCTTATAAGATTACTACCTAATCTGGATTGTCCTCACAACTTTCAAAAGCCTCCTTTAAGCATTGTATTAACGGCACATCTTTTTATTGATAAAAACCTTTCGACCTTCCATAAGATTGCCTGCCTCGAAGAAGCGAAGTTGCTCCTTATAGTAGGTTGTAGACACGTATCGTCTTCTAAGACCGGCACCCTCTCCGATATAATTCCATGCGAGCTGATCAAGATATCCTTTTTCGCGCCATCTTTGAGTAAGGCTCCTTTCTTGTGCTAGCGCTAATGTGTACTCCGTCACATGGCTTACAAATAATATAGACATGTCTATATAGCTAAGCGAGCACTGTAGCAGCACCCCTGTATCTTAGCAACACCAACATTATTAACATTTATAAAATTGAGCCTTGCTTGCTTACTTTTTATATTAGTCTTATTTAAGAGCCAATACCTTATTTACTTAATTTCTAATAATTAATTATTGCTATTAATAACTTAACAACCTATACGCTCGTCTAAACCTTCGCGAATCGTCCGTAAAAACCTTAAAAACTTAACTAACGACGACACACTCGACAAGCTAAACTCCTTAGAGGTTACCTACCCTATACCTTTAGGTGATACGCCGGCGTCACAGTCTCTATCCTCTATAATGGCGCCTCTCTCCGCGGCTTAACGTAAGACTTTAGCCGCTAAAAAAGCCGAAGAACGGCTTTAGTAACTATATAAGGAGGACCTAAGGATTAGAAGAGCTTAGGTAAAGGAGGTTAAGGACTAAGCAACCGACTAGAAAATAAGACTTCTTTAGGAACAGGAGGACCGTACTAAAATACTACGCGTCTAAAAAGAATAGGAAAATTAGGCGACTAAACTCTATATATTAAGCCTCGCTATAGTAACAGCGAGATTAGCTACGGTAGTATTATCCTTAACCCCAATTAATAAACTAGGTGAGTTGCTCCTATCTATAACTAATATCCTAAATACCCTCCTCCCTGGCGT
Source organism: Cenococcum geophilum 1.58 (assembly GCF_001692895.1). Classification (NCBI taxonomy): domain Eukaryota; kingdom Fungi; phylum Ascomycota; class Dothideomycetes; order Gloniales; family Gloniaceae; genus Cenococcum; species Cenococcum geophilum. The sequence goes on from NW_027137561.1 coordinate 5,139,518, forward strand.
CCTAAATAAAGAGATACTTAAGGTATTTTAGGGTACTTTCTTGCCTAATAACCTCTCTCGCCTCTAGATATACTAGCTCTAGTCTAAGCCTTAGAATAATATCCTTATTGTTAATAGCGTCCTTTCTATAAGACTAAAAAAAGGGACAATAAAGGACTACCTATCCGTTAAAGTGTGGGTAGAGGGCTTCCTTAACTATATAATGATTTTAATTATTATATATAAGAATCTTTTAGTAGATCTTATTCCCTAAATACTTACCTTTTATAATTAAGTTATCTGGCTATCTACTACCTACTAAATTGCTCCCTTAATAACTATAGCCTTAGAGCACCACTCTATAGTTATTTAAAAGAACTAGTTAGAGCTAGCTAACTAGAAGATCTTTAGTAACTTCCTAAATATCTATTGCAATCCTAGTACTTATAAATCCGTATCTATCTTAAAACGCGCGTAAGTAAGCACTAATATCTTAAGGACCTATTATAGCTTTAATAGAGGGAAGTGTAACCTAGGTAAGGATTGCAAGTTCCTATATACCTATAGTAAGTGCGGTGGCCCATATACTGCAAGGAATTGCAAGTAGTAATTACTAGAGGAAAGTGTTAATAAGAAAAAGGAAGAAAAGGAAGAGGATTTTATTAAGCTATACCTATACTCTACCGAAACTATACTCTACCCTTATAGTACAGGTAGGCCGAATACTATACTATTATTTCCAGTCTTCCTACCCTCCTCTCCTCTACAGGACTCTCCCTTCCCCTTAATTATTTAAGCGTGGGGGCGTTATCTATCCCTATACCCCGGCAACCTCTAACGCAATATTATTAGTATCTTAAAGTTTAGATACCAGATTAGGGTAGACCTAGAAATTAAGCTCCTTTTTTAAAAGAACTAAGCCTTAATAGCCGCAAATACGGTCCTAATTTTAAAGAAGATTAGCGCCAATTTAGATATAGGTAAAATTGTAATAGTAACGTCTCCCGTTATATCCTTGCCGCTAGGTTTAGTACCTAAAGTAAATAGGGAATAGCGCCGTATTTATAACTTATCCTTACTATCTAGCCGATCTATTAACAACTTAATCCCTATAGCATTCGCCACACTATAATATTTAATAGTTAATTAGGTTCTCTAATACGTTATATATATAGGCTATAGTTATATAATTATTAAGAGGGACATTAAGAACGCCTTTTAGAATATCCTACTTTCTATTAAAGCTTAACGCCTTATAGGGTTCTCCTAAAAGGGTGTAGTGTATTTTAAACGTTGCTTTTTATTCGGCCTTTAAACTACACCCTTTTTATTTAATCTTTTTACGGAGGGATTCTACTAGATACTTATCTAATATATCCTAAACGCCGCCTTAGAGTATTATCTAGATAACTTTATCTTTATACTCTCTAACGCTTCTATCCTCCCTTAATTACTTAGTGTATATAACTAATTAAGTAATAAATTAGGTATCCTATAAAATAAATTAAAGAATATTAAAGGCACTACGGCTAAAGTCCTAGGTTATATTATAGATACTCTAAAGTTTAAGCTATGTCTTTCTCCTTTAAAATAGGCTACTACAATTAAGGAGATTAATAAAGTGTTAAGTGGTAGATCTCTAACGCTAGTTTAGAGTTAAAAACTGGCTAGTAGACTTACTTAAAGCGCCTAGGTAATTAGGCTTAAGTATTTATATAACCGCTCTATCTAGGAGTTTATCTCCACTTTTATAAAGGCAGGTAGTTATCCTTACTAATGGCTAACAGCTAAACTTCGCCAAGACTTGTTATGGTGAAGGGATACTCTTACCCTTTTAAATAGTATCCTCTTCTTTAACAATACGGATTGAAAATAATTCTATTTTTTCTTAGACGTATTTAGGATTCTTAGTTATAGGGCCTTCTTCTTCCTTAAGGATTCTTAAGGGATAATATAGCCGCCCTATTTGGTATCTCTACCCTAAAATAATTCTTTAAGCTATTACCCTAATATAGAACACCGCCTTGCCCTAATTAATAAGCGGAAGGTTTAAGCAATTATAACCTTATTCTAGCTCTAGATAACGCAGTAGAAGTATAGCTTAGTCTATATCTATACAGATAACACGGTAGCACTCTTAGGATTTTAAAATACGGTCGTAAAAGGACTAGGTAATTACCTACTCTATAAGATCCTCTAACTAGCCGCAGCCTATAATATTACGCTCTATATAGAGTAGGTTTCCTCTATAAAAAACGGGCTAGCTAATACTTTATCTCGTTTTAATCGCGATAGGGTATTATTACTATACCCGCATTAGGATACTTCTGATTTACCGTTACTATATACTTTTTTATTATATTTAATCTAACGCTAAAATAAGAGACCTAGTCCCTCTTAAAGACCCCCTACCTAATTTCTAGATTAAGGTAAAAGCTCCCTTAGAATGCTTTGGCTAACTATTATAGTATAGCCTCTCTAATAGAATAAGAGATTTATACTATCCCGCAATTAAGAGTTAAAAGGGCTACTGCGACCTTTATAAAGCGGTAAAGTACCTAGCGCCCCTCTACTACCTAGGAGAATAGATTACCTAACAGATCTTTAGCAATGCTAGTCTAGAAATAAGCCGTATTAAGCCTACTATAGTTAAAGCCTATATCTCCGCAATTTAATCCCACTATATTAACGCTAATTATAACACCTCCGTCTTTAATAATCCTATTATTAAGAGGATCCTAGACGGTGCAACATCTATAAATCCCTTTACTACGGCTAAAAGATTGCTAATTACTAAAGATATCCTTGCCTAATTAGTTACCCTAAATACCTAATCCGTTAAGGATCTTAACTTTAACGCCGCCGTCACTACGGCCTTTGCGGGATTCCTTTATCTAGGTAAGATTACCTATACTAAGGCTTAGAAAGATAGCTACACCTTCTCTATTATAAAATATACTAGAAACGACATAACGCTAGTAAAGGACCATATAATATTACGTCTAAAGCGTAGTAAAACGGACGTTAATTACTAAGGAGTCTTAATTATAATTGCCGCTTTAGGGCAACCTAAATACGCAGTTTAAGCTATAAAACACCTATTTAAAAATAACCCCTAACCCAGAAACGCCCCTCTCTTTTACTTTAAGAGATCAGCCTTTATAAGCTATGTAGTTAGGAATAAGCTAAAGTATAAAGTTACCACTCTCGGCCTTTACTCTAAGCTCTATAACGGACACTTATTTTAGAAAGGTGCTACTTAATATACTTAAGATAATGGTTTTATAAACGGCCAAATATAGTAATTAGGCTGGTGGTCCTTACAAGCGTTCCAGCTTTACTATTTATTATCCCTAAAAGACTTATTCTAGCTAAGTATAAACTTCTAACATAAAACACCAATACCGTTTTTATTGTTACTTGCCCTAGATATAATGGGCGAAGGTATTTAGGCATAATAGCGTATAGAAGTGCCTATTTTGGCACTCTAATACATTAACTTAAATCTCTCCTTTCCCCCCCTTTTTTATTTTTTATTTTTTCTTCCCCCTACTCTACCTTATATAGTATAGGCGCTGCGCTTCTAGGTCTATAGGTATTACGTTTAGTTAAGGTAGGGCAATCCCCTATAAATAGCCTTATGAATATACCCATTCTTAATTAATGCCTTTAAGCCTATACCTATTAATTAGATTAATTAATCCTCTTCTCTATAAGCGTGTAAATAATAGATAGATATATCTATGTGGCTAAGCGAGCACTATAGCAGTACCCCTGTATCTTAGTAATACTAATATTATTAACATTTACAAAATTGAGCCTTGCTTGCTTGCTTTCCCTCCCACCTACACCTTTTTCTTTAGTTGCATATTTTGGGCTTTATAAATAGATACTGCAGCGATATGCTTGCGCACGGGTCCATGGGCATCACGTTTAGTCAAAGCAGGGAAATCCCCTGCAAATGGCCTTGCGAATATACCCATTCTCAATTGATGCCTTTGAGCCCGTACCCACCAATCAGATTAATTAATCCTCTTCTCCGCAAGCGTGTGAATAATAGACTGCCTCCATTGACTTTGTCCAGTTCGTTGGTATGGGTACTTCGGGGGTACGGGATTGGCCGAGATTAAGCGACCTGTCCGCGTCTGAACCCAAATGCATATACGTTGTTAAATAAAGGATATCTCTCAAGGCCTGGTCGTGATATGCGCTGACTAGATGTTCAATGTTCACCTCGTACTTCCCGATTGCATGATCTTGATTCAGTCCAAGGAATGCTTTGTCTTGAGAGAACAGCGAAATGGCCTCTGGGAACCTTTTCAGCTGCAGGCCAGACATGATGTTGGTTTCCTGCTTCCAAACTAGCCTATCAAAGCAGGGACCCCCGCTCTGCAGCCGCAAACGGCCGGGGACGATGCACAATGCTGAAATCTTCCTCTTATCTGTGGCACTCATTTCCATATTCAAGAGCACTGATGGGTATGCGACATATCCGTTGCTCGAGACGACAAGATCCGCCGGGCCAACTTCTGTAGCGCCTTGCAGCATAGCTTGAATGACTTGCGCGCGGAAGTCCCAGAATGGAAGTCCCCGACCTGCATCCGGTTCTCTGGAAACTACTAGAATGGGAGGTACTGAAAGCAAACTTCGAAGAATTTTGGCGTTTTTCCGAAGGCGGTCTGTTGTAAATGGTCGATACATTGCCCTTTTGGGGTGTTTGAAGCACAGGCTGAAGAAAAGAGCTTCTGTGGCAAGATGTATAGCTCGTTCCAGAGCGTCAGTAGAGGTACCATCGCCGTTAACAAGCATCGCCTGTCCATAAGTGTCGAAGTAATGCCTTTGGCAGTCGTCTAGGGCTTCACTTAAGAATTCGAGATCATCTTTTCCGTCTCTGCGGTCTGGCACATTTTTGAGCCGACTCTCCAACGCCTCGCCAATCAATTTTTGGCGGTTGAGATCTAGGTTTTCCCAGCCAAAGAGCTTCATAATAGTGTGATATGAGTTCTAAAAGTAATCGGAGCATATCTCTTTCAATGGATGTACCGAGGAACGGTCCGTACTACAGATGTAGCCATGCTCAAATGTTAAATCTATCAAAGCTCCTGCGAGATGGCCAGCAGCTTCCACAATCTCTCTCTTAGCGCCAGATCCTTCCATATGATTTCGAGCCGAGCTCATGGGGATGTGGTTGTGAAGCCGGCTGATTCGCATGGCTTCGTCCAAATTTTCTTCATCTGGTGGCCGCTCTTCTATTGGCCTGAGGTCTTTCGCGGGACGCCATTTATATATCTTCCACCTAGCATCAACTCCAAAGGTGGCGCCACCGTCCTTATGTCGAACTAAGTTGATGGAAAGTCGTGCGCCTTTTTCTCCTTCGATTGGGAGAATACGGATCCCCTCAACGTGGACATGAGTCTCTTCTGGGCGTAGCCAACAGAAGAGTGTGGCAATTAACAAGCCTGAGTGGCTACCTTCCAGAGTAATGTTCTTGTTATCCATATCTTGCAGGCTTTCGAAGACCTTGTGAAAGAGCTTCGCGAGACTTTCAACCGGTGACGGATCCCACAACCCAGGTAAGGCCTGCCTTGTCATAACGACTGCCAGGACAGCATCTCCGATTTTCGTATACAACTCTTGAGGACTTTCTTCGATGAAATCTCCGTATGCAATCAGGCTCCGTACAAATTGCGACACAGCGGCGGACCCAACCATTTCACTTCCGGTACTTTTGTCGAGGAGCATCATCTCGTGAATTAGTTTGCCAGTTTCCTCAACAGTTAAGGTAGGAGAGCAAGCGATCGCGAACTGAAATGCCCCTATGAGGTGATGGTCTTGTGCAACTTTCCTGGCTAGTCCTTCGTCGGACAGGCCAATGACTATCTTGAGGAAAGTAATAAGCTTGCTTTTGCTTTTGTTCAAAATATGCTGTCCCTCTGTGATTCGCTTCTTATCAGCCGTAATTAAGGCCCCGAAATATGTGAGCGGGAAAAGCACCAGCCCTTGAATGTTGTCCTCGGCGCAAGCTCTGAGAGTTTCTAGGACTTTCGTCGCCGCGGCTGCGCTAATGCTCCACACGTCGAATGTCGGCTGGATAGGTTGGAGAGCACCTGATGTATTGGTGGAAGCTTGAGGAGCTTTTGGAGGGTCCATAACGAGAAACTGTTACGAGTTCTCGGGCTCGTAACCTCCTACAGATGGGTCTGAAAGAGTACGAATCGTGTAAAAGCCGCCACCGTTAAGTAGGCACCCGGAAGGCCTAAATTTAGTTGCCTTGTAATGCTTTAGTCTGCCTTCTAACGTTTTTAATTTTGCCACTTGGATTAAATGCTGTCAGCCTCGCGACGTGGATATTTCACTGATCCGAGCCAGTGCCAAGAGCGTCATCGAAAAAGGGCAGGAAATCCCATGATCAAGGACGAGCAATTAGAAACTGGGCAATGAATAATCATCTAGCTGGAAAAGCAACCTGACCCAATAGGCTCTCAACTGGCGCAATCAAGCTGCATGGCTTAGATACCGGTCAGATCGATTAGGCTAAGTGCACTTCATGGTTGAAGCGAAGTGGCTCACAACATTTAAGCCTTCCTTGCTCTAATGTTCTAAGTTCATAATCAGTCCTTATCTTATAAATTAGACGCTCTGTAGTAGAATTTATCTCATAAATCCGACGCTCCGCAGAAGATTTGGGTACAGGCAAAACTCCTTAGTACGATATGGGTTTTGGCGCCAAATGTATCGTAATACCAATGGTATTGTTATATCAAGAGTCACGTGTAGGGTAAAATATGCGGATCGTTGGTACCCCCTAACGAAAATTTTGACCCGAGTTTATAATTAATAAGCCGATTAATTAACCTAAAGCTTTAATTTAGAGCCTTATTATATAGAGCTTAATTAGCATACACTAGTAGGTATAGATTTGTTTCGTAAATCCTATACCTCCGTCATGCTTTATAGTAGAGGGTAAGCTTTAGGCGGAGCCTTATGCAGAGCTTTAATAGAGCCTTACATAGAGCTTTAGTAGAGCCTTATGCAGAGCTTTAGTAAAGCCTCGTGCAGAGCTTTGGTAGAGCCTTATGCGGAGCTTTATATAGAGCTTTGCGCAGAGCTATATACAAATATATAGATATACAGCCGTTTATTCTAGCGATTAATTGCAGAGATATTTATAGAGATGATTGTATAGGCAATTGTATAGGCGTTTAATTAATCATTTATACAGGCGTTTGTGTGGGCAATTAATTAATTAATTAATTATATAAACGTTTATAGAGCCGTGCGTAAAGCCGTATATAGAGCCATTTATAGAGCCGTTTATAGAGACGTTTATACAGGCGTTTAGTTAATTAATTAATTAATTTTATAGGCATTTATAGGCAATTAATTAATTAATTAATTATATAAACGTTTATAGAGCCGTGCGTAAAGCCGTATATAGAGCCATTTATAGAGCCGTTTATAGAGACGTTTATACAGGCGTTTAGTTAATTAATTAATTAATTTTATAGGCATTTATAGGCAATTAATTAATTAATTAACTAATTATATAGGCGTTTATATAGGCGATCGTATAGATATTCGTAGAGCCGTTTATAGAGCCGTTTATATAGACAATTATAGAGCCTTCTTAGTATATTAGTGCTGCATATTAGTAGAGCTTTAGAGCTCTATATTAAGCTTTAAATAGAGTTTCGAGTAAAGCTTTAAGCTTAAGGGGGAGACCCCCTTGGACCCCCCCCTGCGCACTATATACTCTATTTACCACGTAGGCAGAGTTCTTATAGAGGCTTTAGTAGAGCATTTAGTAGAGCGTTTAGTAGAGCTTTTATAGAGCTTTTTTAGAGCTTTTATAGAGCTTTTATAGAGCTCTGTATAGGGCTTTAGTAGAGCTTTATATAGAGCTTTGGTAGAGCTTTATATAGAGCTTTGGTAGAGCTTTATATAGAGCTTTAGTAGAGCTTTATATAGGGCCTTATACAGAGCTATATACAGGCGTTCGCACGGGCGATTAACTGCAGAGATATTTATAGAGATAATTATATAGGCAATTATATGGACATTTAATTGGTCGTTTATATAGGCGTTTAATTAATTAATTATATAGGCGTTTATACGGGCGATTATATAGATATTTATAGAGCCGTTTATAGAGCCGTTTATATAGACGATTATAGAGCCTTCCTAGTATATTAGTGCTGCGTATTAGTAGAGTTTTAAGGCTCCGTATTAAGCTTTAAGTAGAGCTTTAAGTAGAGCTTTAAGCTCAAGGGGGAGACCCCCTTGGACCCCCCCTGCGCACTACGTGCTCTATTTACTGCGCGGGCAGAGCTCTTGCAGAGGCTTTGGTAGAGCTTTTAGTAGAGCTTTTATAGAGCTTTTAGTAGAGCTTTTGCAGAGCTTCGTACGAAGGTTCGTGCAGAGCTTTGTAGAGCTTCGAGTAGAGCTTTATATAGGCGTTCGTGTAGGCGTTCGTACAGACGTTCGTACGGACGATTGTATAGGCGATTGTAGACGTTTGTAGAGACGTTTGTAGATATTCGTAGAGACGTTTATATAGGCGTCTAATTAATTGTATAGGCGTTTGGTCAATCAATCGTATGAACGTTTGTACGGGCGATCGTGTAGACATTTGTAGAGCCGTTTGTAGAGCCGTTCGTAAAGACAATTATACGGCGATTAACCTTATGGACGGTTATATGGCCGATTGCAGAAACTTCCTAGTATATTAGTGCTGCGTGTTAGTAGAGCTTTAGAGCTCCGTATAGGGCTTCGAGTAAAGCTTCGAGCAGAGCTTCAAAGGGGAGACCCCCTTAGGCCCCTGCGCACAGCGTCCATGTACTGCATAGCCGGTACACTAGGTGGGCAGAGGTGCTGCAAAGCCTTTGGCAGAGCCTTTGGCAGAGCTTTTGGCAGAGCTTTTGGCAGAGCTTTTGGTAGAGCTTTTGGTAGAGCTTTTAGTAGAGCTTTCGCAGAGCTTCGTACGGAGCTTTGTGCAGAGCGTTTGTAGAGCCCAATGTTTTAAAGTTCGTCACGTGGATTCTGCCATAACTTACCGCGCGCAACTTTTTTTCTAACCAATGAGAAGCTGGCTTTCTAACCAATCAGAAGCTGGCTTGGCGGAGGTTTGAAATCCAGGACCCGAAAATATAGACCACTCGTACCTCGGGTCAAAAAAGTGGACCTTAAAGCCTAAAGGGTCCTTCCTATCCCTTAACCCGTCGTCTTTGGTCCTACGTTATCGATAAGGAACTAGCCCAATCGGAGAACTTGGTTCAATGCAAGTGCTTAATTAAATTTAGTAGCGAATTCTCTAAGGACCCCGACGGGTTAAGGGATACAACTAGTTATACTGATATTGGTGGTAGAGCTTAACGATATCGCCAAAAGTCAGATGATCGTTAGTTATACCAAAAAAGGCTTAATTAGGGCGTGTAGATCGTAATACTAAATGTATCGTTATATACCCGGTATTATATTAAGGAATTTTGCCTGTATAGTCTTATGCACGACCAGCTTCACCCCCCTTTGGCGAGCGCTGCGAGATTTTAAATTCGGTACGCGCATCCAATCTCGCTTAACGTCTTAGCCACCCGAACGAGCCAGCCCCCTAAGCGAGCCACCTAGAATTACACCAAAATTAGCTAACTTTATATATATTAATAACTCTACTCCTAACGTAGGTAATGGGGTTTTGTGTAACGGAACCTTGTAGCAGGAACTACGATGGGTTCTGTCAATGGGCTAGGTGTATAGGAAATGCAAAGACAGTAGTTAACAACGTAATAATAACTGGTGGAGTGGTTGCCTAATAGATTAACTTTAATTGTATTCTGAGAATTACTATAAGGAAGGAACTATCTAGGTAGGGACTAAGGGTCCTTAAATACACAACCGTACTCCTATAAAATCCTTCTTGTACGTAATATACGTCTTATCTGTATTAAACGTAACGTCTTCTACGTTTAACGTAGCCAATACGTTTAACTATTATGTAACTCACTTACTATTCCTCGTTATATAGTTCTACGGGTTCTATCCTGGTCCGTGCCTATATTAACTAACTAGTTTCTTCTAACTCTTCTCTAAGTAGTTGTAATATTATACTTAAAGCATCCGTAATACCATCTCCCTCCTCTTTATCTTCGTCCTTAAAGATACCTAGCATCTCTAGGTTATTTACTAGAGGTATAATGTCCGTCTAATTAATTTGGTTAATATTATTGCTTATTATACCTAAAGCAATTTCTTCTCTTTCCTAAGTTAAGCGTCGCCTTCGTACCGTCTCCTCGATACTATTACTAGGTAAAGTAATAGTGATCCCTTACTCTTGTTATGCGAAAGAGGGGTTAAGTTATATTGCGATCGCAAGTCCCTCCGGTTGCTAACCTTCCTCTTGTTCTAAATGCACTTGTGCTAATATGCGTTTATTATATAACGTTCGTTCTACGTCTAACGTTAAGTATGCGTATCCTATTACTCTTAATAGTCTTTAAGTTCCCTAAGTAATTTATCTTAGGGTTTTATGTTTAATCTGCTGCTGCGAAACTTAATAGTAAGCTAGCTTCTACGCTGCTTGAGGTTTAGCGTGCCTTAGAAGAGTCCGTATATATCCTTAAAGCTTAGCGTCTAGCTTATACTCGTCTTTAGCGTTTAAAACGTATCTGTGAAAAAGTTTGTTTAAAGGAGTGGAAGCTCGTTTAATAAGGTCTTTAGGAACTAGGTAATAAGAGAACTAACTTTCCTCTTATAGTAAAGGAAACAACTCTAAGTAGTTTAGCAGTCGCTCTTCCTAGGTCCCCCTTAGGTGACTTATTCTTTAATAATCCTTCTTTATTAATATTGCCTAACCTATTTTCTTCTAATACTTCTATACCTTTCCTATAGCATTTTTCAAATTCTCTAGTAGCTCCTAGGTAGTCTTAGTATAGCCTATTTACTTAACCTTATACTATATTTTATTGTCGATATCCTTATAACTAATAATCTTTAAAACTTACTATTTATCTTCTTCCTAACCTCTATACGTGTCTGCCTCGTAAACTAGTGGCTTAATATTCCTATATGCTGGCTCTAGCATCGCAATATGCTGTATAGGGTAGATCTTTATTTTGGCTAGTAGGTTTATCTTAAATATAACCGGTAAAATCCTCTATATAATTTTAAAAGGTCCTAGTCTAACATAGTCTAACTTCTTACTTGGTCATCGACTTTTAAAATTTTTATATAGTAGCCATACTTTATCTCCCTCCTTAAGATCTAGTCCCTTAGATCTCTTAGCATTATAGTACTTTTTTATTCTTTGCTATACCACCTTAGCTATTTCTATAAGGTTTATATAAAGATTTATTAAAGTCTCCATTCTTTACTTAGCTCTACTACTCGTTTTCTTTACTTAATGTGGCGATAGTAATATTCTTGGCTTATACCTATAATTCGCCTTAAATAGTAATATACCCATTCCTTTTTATGGTGTTACGTTGTATGCGAACTATATAACTAGTAATAGCAATACCTAATTATTCTATACGTAATTGACATAATGCCTTAGATACTATTCTAGTGTCTAGTTTAATCTCTCTATTTAACCGTCTGTCTACAGGTAATATACGGTAGAAGTTACTACTTAAACTCCTTATTCCGCTAAGAATACCTTTTAAAATACTGCTACGAATCTTAGATTCCTATCCGATATAATTTTACTTAGTGCTCTATATCTTATAAACACTTCTTTAACATAGATTCTAGCGACATCCTCTACTAATATTTCTTCTATATAGGCTATAAAGTATCCCCACTTCATAAGCTTGTCTACTATTACTAAGATTATATTATAATCTTGTCCGGTAATAGGATTTCTTAACTTTAGTAACTTAACGATAAAGTCCTATAATATAACCTCCTATAGTCTCTCTGGTGTTTTAATAGGTTATAGCTCTCTATACGGCTTATGCCTTATTAGTTTATTCCTTTAGCAATCTAAATACTCTTTAGTAACTCTTCTAGCTATCCTCTAGATTCTATTAATAATATACTCCTCCTGGAGTCTTAACACTAAGCCCGTAGCTCTATTATATCCTTAGGTTAGTTTTTTATAGAAATCTTCTATAAACTGCTCTGCTATACTTCTTAGGATATACTTTACCTCTTAATTTTCGTATATATCCGACTATAGATCTTTTAGCTATACTTTTAGAATCCTTTATGCCTAAAAGCTTTCTAGTATCTTATAGACCCTTTCTAACTCATTCTCTTAAGTTACTGCGATTTTTGGATAATTATACCTAATTAATCTATCTATATCTTTTCGTAGTAAAGCCCCTAATGGCTTATCATTATTTTATAGTTTAGCTTTTTAACTTAACGCATCGGCTCGCGTATTGTCTATACCCTTAATATACTAAATCTTAAAATAGTATTCTACAAGCATCTCTACCCATTTAACCTATCTTTAGTTAAGCTTCTTTATTATTAGAAATCCTATTAGGTTTTTATAATCCGTTTTAACTATAAATAGTTTCTCTATACCTTACAAAAATACTCTCTATTTTTTTAGTGCTGTAACTATACCTAACAACTCCTTATTATAGATGTCGTAGTTTAACTCTAGTGGTGTTATCTTCCAACTATAATATGCCACTAGATGCTATCTGTCTGGATACTTTTATATAAAGTATGCTCCTAGTATAAAGTCTAATACATCTATTTCTATAACCGTCTCTAGTCCTAGTTAATAGATCTTAAGAACTAGCTCTTGGGTAAATAACCTTTTAACTTCCTTAAATAGTTCTTACTATTCCTCTCTCTATACCTATAGTTTTTCTTTCTTTATTAATTGTGTAAATGGTTTAATATCCTTTAACCATTGCGCTATAAACCTTCTATAGTAATTATAAAACCCTAGGAATAATCTTAACTGTGTAACGTTCTCTAGTTCTTACCAATTTACTATAGCCTTAATTTTCTTTAGATTTATGCTAAGTTGGCCTGGTTTAATAATAAATCTAATAAAATTGGTCTTCCTAGTAAAGAACTCGTATTTCTTAATTGCTACTAGCATCTGTTCTTTCTATAGTCTCTTTAAGACCTATTTAATGTGTTCTCCGTGCTCTTCCTCGTTTATTAAGTAGATGATAATATTATTAAGGTATACTATAACGAATTCATCTAAATGTTCTCCTAATATATTATTAATACGCTTCTAGAACATTGCTAGTGCGTTTATAAGTCCGAATTGCATAACTAATGGTTTATATAGTCCTTCCTTTAACCTAAAGGCTGCCTTCTATTTATCGCCTTCCTTAATCCTAATTTAATGGTATACCTATCTTAAATCTATCTTTATAAAGATTTACGTATTACTAATCCTGTCTTAGATTTTGCTAATTAAAGGTAAAGGATACCTATCCTTCCTAGTAATGCTGTTTAACTGTCTGTAGTTAATACACAACCTTAGTTTGCTATTCTTTTTTAGTATAAATAGTACTAGATATCTGGCTGATAACTATAATGGTCTAATATATCCTTTTTATAAGTTCTCTTAGATAAACTCTTTTAATACTCTACCTTCTTCTTCAGTAAGCTTATAGATTAGAAAAAACCTTAGACTTATTCCTAGTTCTAATTCTATTTTATAGTCCTATACTATATACTCTAATAGCTTTTTACTCTTAGGTAACTATAGTTTCTTGCCATATTTATGGTATCTTTTTGGTATATAGCTTAGCCCTTTTTCCGTTTCTTCGTAGGTCGCTCTTACTTAGTACTATACTAACTTGGCTTATTGTCACATCTTATGGCGTTAAGTATTCCTAATATCGACCTGGCCTATAATCCAATCGATCTTTGGATTATATTCCTATAACTAAGGCATTCCTAATATTGCCTTATTATTTCCTAATAGTAATATGTCGAAAGACATCTTAACTTATCTTCCTTTAATGGTTAACTAAATAGGTCCTATTTTAAGATTAATAATACCTCCTCTATAGGCTATCAGATCTCCTAAAATTGTTACTAATAGGTAAGGACGTTCCTTCTATCTATATAGTAACCCTATTCTTTTAACTGCTACTAGTGAGATATGGTTCCTTATCGCTCCACTATCTATTAATGCCTTAAACTGTTAATCTTGCCACTTAACTTATAAATTTAGGTATTATCCTTAAATTCCTTTAAGGGTCTAAGGCTCTACCACTAGCTCCCTTTGGTCCTATAGGCCTCTACTTTTCCTAACTGCTGGCTGCTAGATCCTGTTTATACTTGGTCTAACTTAGGCTAATACTTAGTTCGTTTTTTATCTTTAATATACTATAGATAGGTGTTTTCTAGATATTTCTACTATTGTTATCCATCTAGGCATTCTTCCGTAAGGAATCTTCCTGGTTAAAGTATTAAGTCCCCTTATTCTTAAACTTCTACTAGGTGCTAACTATGCATATACTTAGCGTTTTAATACTTTACCTCATCCGTCATCTAATACATTCTTATTAGATACTTTTAATTTTTGTCTTTTGGTGCTCTATATATATTATACGCATCATCCACGTATGCTATTTACGATAGTATATAATATGCTTAATGTCTTGGGTCAACTCTTAGTTCGTCTTTATCCTAGAGTTTAAACCTCTCTTATATTAATCTAAGCGTTATAACTTTGTTTACAGGTACTAAGATTTATCTTTTACTTCTCTAGTCCTCTAATTGCTCCTCTAGATCCTTTAATATTATAATTAAGGCCCCTTTAATATAAGTTATAGCCTTCTCTATAATTGGGTAGTCTTGGATAACTTTTTCGTCTAACTATATATAGAAATCTTCCCACTTATCATTATGTCGTTGCCTATACCACTTTTAGTATAGCTGCTTAAGTGTATACGGTTTGTCTGTAAGGAAATATCTCTTTATTACTGCGTCGTAATAGCCTTTAGTGTGTCGTTCCTTAAACCTAGTAGGAATCCCTAAATCCTCTTTTTGTTCTAGTTCGGTAAGCTACTTAGCTCTTAGTATGCCTACTCTAGGCCTATTAGTGATCCTTTATACCGGCGCTCTGTCCTTTATACGTCCTAATATACTAGATCTCTTTTCTAGTTTCTGTTTTTGCTATAAGGTAATTCTTACTCTAAATTCCTCTATAGTTTCCTTTACGTCGCGTCTTATAAGTAGATCCTTAAAGTCTTTATGCTTTTTAATCTTAGTATTAACTTTCCGATCTTTAGGCTAAACACTATATTCCCCTGGTAAGTCTTTTAGGTCTATATATCTGTCTTCTAGTCTAGTCGCTATTTACGCTATAGATTCTCTAATCTATAAAGAAGCCCCTTGCCTCTTACTTGTGGGTATCCTAATTTATACTCTAAATTCTTGTCCCCTTAGATTACTTAATCCTAAGCTTACTTCTAACTTAAGCTTAGCTCTAGCCTTAGTCTAACTAGGCTTTACTAGTATCCTCGTCTCGTCTTAAGAATCTTAGATTTTATTTATCTCGTCTTAAGAGTCTTATGCCGTTAGGAATTCTTATCCCGAGCTTATTTATATGTCTTTAAACTAAGCTACTGCTCTACTCCATCGGTTTCTATCCGTTATAGGTCTTTAAGCTTACCTTATCTTATCTTAAGAATCTTGGTTGTCTCTTATCTTACTATAAGAATCTTAAGCCTTTGGCCTTTTGCCTTTATTAAGTGGTAAGCTAGTACTAGCAGTTATCTACTTGCTTAATCGTCTTTAGATATTACTCCTTCCGTCTTATAAAGCAATGGACGCTGTATCTAATAGTGTTATAATACCCGTTACTAAACCTTGCTCTATAGCGGTCTTAGTCTCTACTTCTATTACGTCATTAAGGTTTAGATACCCCCAGTTAGTTCCTTTACTATTTTTATTACTGTTAATTAATAAGTACTCTAACTCCATTATTATTATTACTAATTGTTATCTACATGTTACTGTAATATCTTAATCCAGCTTATAGAGTTAATCTTATTCTTTATCTAACTCTTTAGTTCCTCTAAGTCCTTTTAACTTTAGCTCCTGTGGCTAATAGCTTATACTATACTTGGCGTTTTTATAAATTTAATATACGTTATTATAATAAAACGCAAAACTTCTAATTGAATATTCTTTTGTTCCTTATAGTACACTATCGTCCCTCTATACGTGTGTGTTATATACTATTAGTCTAGTTCCCTTTATTATATAGTGACCCTAACTATCTTTGCAATCCCTTACGAAGTAACCCTATTTTCCGCAATTTATGCAAGCTTCGTCTCTAAACTATTAACTTTGTTATAGAGTCTGCCTAAACGTCTTCTGCTAATAAGATCCCTGGTTTAGCCTCTGCTCCTTAGTCCTATAATTATTAGATCCTTAACCTTTAGGTTTTTATAATTTTTTACTCCATCTCTTATAGGCTTCTTTAGTACCACTTAGGTTTATTAGCTCTACGCCATACTATAGTTTCTAACTTAGCTTTAGTCGTTGCGTGCTCTATGCCTTATATAACTATAGAACTCTATCCTAGCCTTTCTTAGCCTATTCCCTTTAGAAGATCCTATTATCGATCTTAATCGCTTAATCTATTAATTCCCTTAGGGTATCCGCATCTTTTATTAGAATAATTACATCCTAGACTTTAGCCTTAAGTCCCTATTTATACTATGCTATAAGCGCCTTATCGTTCTACTTAACTTATATTATAAGTGTTTAAAACTATATTGTGTACTTAATTGCTAAAGTTCGCTATATTAGGTCTTAAAGCTTTCTTTCTACTATAGTTATTACTTCCGGGTCCTTAAATATCTATATTAATCGTTCCGCGAATCCTGCCTAGCTAGAAAATATAAATTATACCTCTTAATTAGTAGTAGTTATTCCGTTAGTCTGTATTTCTATTAAGTAGGGTTTAAACTATTTAAGTGCCTAACCCGTTAGGAATAGTCCTGCGTAGGCTATCTGGTCTATTGTTATAGCTAACTTAGCCCCTTCTTGTATGACTTTAAAATATATCTGCATTAGAAATCCTTTAAGCTTTAATCTCTCTCCTAAGAATCGTTTAATCGATAGTAACTTAACCTTTACTACTCTAATTCCATTGAGTCTGTTTTTAAGTACCGTATTGTTTTCTATTAATCGATCTACTATTTCTTGTAATTGCCCTACCGTTATAAGTTATTGCGAGTTAGTGTCTACTATATTAGTGTTACCCCCTAACCTTAAAGTAGTTGCCGCCGTTAATGGTATTATAGTGGCTGCTTTTAGTGGCATATTGTTCGACTTTCTATATTTAATACTATAATTAGGTAGTAATTATATAACGGAACCTTATAGTAGGAACTATAATGGGTTCTGTTAATGGGCTAGGTATATAGAAAATATAAAGATAGTAGTTAACAACGTAATAATAACTAGTAGAGTGGTTGCCTAATAGATTAACTCTAATTATATTCTAAGAATTACTACAAGAAAGAAACTATCTAGGTAGGGACTAAGGGTCCTTAAATACACAACCGTACTCCTATGAAATCCTTTTTATACGTGATATACGTCTTATCTGTATTAAACATGACGTCCTCTACGTTTAACGTAGCCAATACGTTCAACCATTATATAACTCGCTTACTATTCCTTATTATATAGTTCCACGGGTTCCATCCTGGTCCGTACCTATATTAACTAACTAGTTTCTTCCAACTCTTCTCCAAGTAGTCGTAACATTATACTTAAAGCGTCCGTAACATTTTGACTACTCCCTAGGTTATAACCGTTTTAAACACTAAAATTTTACCTAAGTTATATCTATCACGCCTAGGTAAGCCTTAGCACGACACACCGCCTTTTAAATGTATATGTTACTTTAATTTTAGTAGAACAATAAAACTTTACTTAAAATAGCAGGTAGTACGCTAGCGCGGTTATAACCCAGGGAGTGGTCAAAACCCCGTTACCTACGTTACTTAATATAAAAATATAAAAATAAAAACTGTTAGACGCTAAGCAGGCTGATGGGATGATACATATAATACTCTATAAGGAAGAATCTTAGGGGCTCGAAGGCCCCGAGAAGATATCTATACGATGGCCCGCGCGCTGTCACGTAACACGTCGCCGAGCTCAAAGAGACTGCCTAAGTACCCCCCCTACTAACAAAAACTTATATACTTATATTATCTATAAAAATATTAAAGTCTTTTAAGTCCTATATAGTAAGTATTATATAATACGCGTATAATACACATATAATAAGACACCCCCTAAGTAAACTTATTAAAAATAAATTATGGTTAATAATAATCATACACCCCCTAAATAATATGCGTATACCCCCTAATTAATATATATACACCCCCTACGTAAACAAGCTTAGATCCTTCCACTTCAAGTTAAAATATTATGTGTGTTTGACTTGTTTACACCCAAATCGCGAAAACAACATAACGCTTTATATTTACCTTACCTTATCCAAGAGCCTGCAATTATAGAGCGTCGTCGCGGTCGCCCGGCTGGCTCTACGGCGGGAGCTCTTAGTGTTTAAGCGAAATACCAGCTGCACTACCCGCGGGTCAGCTACGTTAATCGCCGCTATATCACTTGGCGCTATCTAACAGCAAACAATGGGAGTTTATAAAGGGCAGAATTACATAAGCGGAAAAAATGCTCGCTCCTAATTATCTCGGTCCTAGACGATTAGCTAATTATAAGCTGCTTACATAACAGATTAATTATCTTATATTGTTGTCGTCTGGTATTGTCTCGTTCCCAGACCTTCTTGCTAAGGCTTACCTTGCCAAGCCGCTAGCCGCTTTTAGCAAGACCTTTGTTAAAAGGTCTAGTATACAGTTCGGATTTTTATTAATCCCGCGCGGGGTATTTAGGCCTATATACACCTACTTTAAGCCAAATTATCTTAACTTCTATAGCTCCCTAAGCTATTCCTAATGGCTAGAATTACCAAATTAAACCTGGCGAAGAAGACTATATTGCCCAATTTGCCCGATTCTAATTCGTTATCTCGTCGTTACGCCTGACGCCCCTGAGTTGTAGCAGCCGCACCTTTCCCACGACCTCTTCTTACCGCAGCTAGAGTACCTAAACCAACGAGCCAGTTTTAAATAATAACTAAGGACTACTAGTAGGTATAGATTTGCTTTATAGAAGGGGGTAAGCTTTAGGTAGAGCCTCGCGCAGAGCTTTAATAAAGCCTTATGTAGAGCTTTAGTAGAGGCTTACGCAGAGCCCTACGCAGAGCTCCGCGTAGAGCTTCGTGCAGAGCTTCTACAGAGCTTCGTGCAGAGCTTCGTGCAGAGCTTCGTGCAGAGCCTCCGTACGCAGAGCTTCGTGCAGAGCTTCGTGCAGAGCTTCCGTACGCAGAGCTTCGTACAGAGCTTCGTGTAGAGCTTCGTGCAGAGCTTCGTGCAGAGCCTCGTGCAGAGCTTCGTGCAGAGCCTCGTGCAGAGCTTCGTGCAGAGCCTCGTGCAGAGCTTCGAGCAGAGCCTTATGCAGAGCTTTGAGGAGCTTAAGCAGAGCTTTAAGCAGAGCTTCGAGTAGAGCTTTAAGTAGAGCTTCGAGTAGAGCTTTAAGTAGAGCTTTGAGCGGAGCTTTGTATAGAGCCTTATATAGAGCTTTATATAAATATATAGGCGTATAAATATATATTTTTATACTAGTAATTAATTATAAAATTTATAGAAATAATTATATAGGAAATTATATAGATATTTATTAATTTATTTATAGTAAGGCTAATAATACTATACGGCTCCTAGATCTANGGCCTAGGANTANGTAGTAAGGTATTAATAAAAAGCTCCTTAGCGCTATTAGCTAAGCTATAAATCTAGTACCTATATAGAACTATAGGGGTTTATAAGAGAATATTACGCGCTATACTAGAATATAAAGTAGTAGTTCTACTAGTAGACTTATATATTAATATAACTACTATATAGANAATAGTTATAGTATAAGGCTACTTAGTAAAAGAAAATATATGCTAAATACTAAAACGTATATAAGGATTGAGGGCCCCTTAAAAAGGCAATACGCCTAAGTATACTAGCTAGGAAGCCCTCTACCTATAAGTAGTAAAGAAAGAAAAGAAAATATA